>NC_141535.1:171402500-171765000 GCF_021556685.1 Rattus norvegicus
CTCCTGGCTAAGCAACCATTGGAAACTTTCTGTCCCAGCTGCACTGAGTCTTGACTGATGTAACTGAGAGCATGAATTAAAGTTAAAATCAGAGCAGAAGGACAGCAACAAACAAACCATCATCATCGATAACAAAACAACCAGAGAATTTTATGCAACCAGAAGAATGTTCTGTCTTTAGTCAGGTGTAGCAGCTGCAACATTCTGTCACCAGTCTCTCCTCTCCTCTCCCCTCTCCTCTCCTCTCCTCTCCTCTTCCCTCCCCTCTCCTCCCCTCCCCTCCCCTCCTCTCCTCTCCTCCCCTCCCCTCCTCTCCTCTCCTCTCCTGTCCCCTCCTCTCCTCTCCTCCCCTCCCCTCCTCTCCTCTCCTCTCCTGTCCCCTCTCCCCTCCGCTCCCCTCCCCTCCCCTCCTCTCCCCTCCCCTCCCCTCCTCTCCCCTCCTCTCCTACCCTCCCCTTTCCCTCTCCTCTCCTGTCCCCTCTCCCTCCCCTCCCCCTCCCCCTCTCCCTTTCTTTCTCTCCCCTCCCCTCTCCATTTACAGAGAACTGTAATCCCTTTAGAGTGCATTTCCTAAGAATGAGGACAAAAATTCCCACACAGCAGTTGTTGAGTCCTGGAATTTTATGCCCAGTCTGTCACCTAATCTACAGTTCAATTGTCCCAAGTATGTCTTTGCCAATCCAGGATCAAATCAAGATCATACAGATATTTGTCCTGTCTCAAGTATCATTTTTGGGATAGGAGAAGCTATGTTTGGGGGAGGGGTATGTTTGGTTGGAACCCAGGGTCTCAAGCGTGCTAGGCAAGCACTCTTATCACTGAGTTATGCTCTTAACTTCAATGAGAAAGAAAGAAGTCAGACTTTGAAAGACACCTCATTTGCACATGTAGCCTCTGTCCCTCCGACCTCCATGACTCTTAATTAGAAGGTCTTTTCACTGACATCTTTCTTTCTAGTTATGAGGTATGAAGTGATGCTTGACTCTTGTCTACACTGGGTGTGATCAACGCTGGTAGCTAGCAGGTGTGTCACCCTCAGCTTCTTTTCCTTATGGCTTGGATGAATTCCTTCCAAGCCCATCTTTCCCCTGCTGTCAAGCCAGTCCTGGACCCCTGACCACAGCAACTCATTTGGGTCACTTCCATTTGTCTGCCACACAATACCTTTCTTCTGTGACTCCCCAAATCTGCTTCCAGGAATCCACCCCATTCCAGACACCAGGACGCCCCTGTCACTGCAGTGTTCTTGGAGATTCTCTCTCATGCAGCCCTCTGGAGGACACTCCTGCAGCTGGCACTTCCACTTACAGTGAATTCCTTCAAATAAGGGGAGGGAGTATGGCACTCAGAAACCATTGACTGGGAGCTGGGAGCTTGCACTGTGCACGCTTCTTAAACACAGATAGCTATTAAACAGTTGTCTATGCTTTGTTCCGATACCGTGGCAATCAATACCTCACTATGCACTCGGTAGAGGTGATTTAGGACAGGAGAGCTATTTGCCCTTGAGAGCTCCTCTTATCAGTGGTTACACAGGAGGCTTCCTGCTGCTGGTGCATGCAGCCTTGCTGACCTTATTCCTTAGGCAGTGAGGCCTCACTGAGTGTTACTCCTTGGGCGAAGGCAATTCCTTGCTTGCATCCTGTTCTACAAAGACACGGACTTTTTAAACTCTTGAAATCGGCAGGCACAGGTGAGTTTGTTGCTAAGATAACTGTCATCTGCTGTGAGCAGTTCCGGAGGAATCCTGGGGTTGGCAGGCTGGTGACAGCCTGAGAGTGAAGTCACCTGCCTGCTCTGTAGCTAATGAGGCCCTGTTCCTTTACACACTTGGGATGGCCCATGCCCAGCCCCCACCCCCATCTGTTTGGGAGACGCCCTTCTCTCTCTGTTCACCTTGGCTCAAAGACTAACCCCAGGGCATCAGTGTCAGCTGGAAAGAAGGGGAAAAGAATAGGAGGTCATTTTTCCTGTAAGTGAAATGAACCAGTTATTCTTCCTCTGTGCGAAAGAAATATTGCATCTTCACAGGGCGTAGGGCCAGTCGCCTGTAGGGTGAGTACAGAGTGGAAACTCACGGCTACCCCTGATTTCCTCTCAGACCTGGGCAGCCACAGCTGCCTTGGGTTTAATCTCTGGCCCAACAGGAAAACTACGCTTGCTGAGAGAGGGGTGGGGGCAGTCAGACGTTTTAGGCTTTGGTTACTTAGTGCCAAAAGGTTTGGCCTATGGTAAGGCAGCACCACATGACAGAACAAAGCTACGCTCCTGGGGGTGGGGGTGGAGGATATCCAAGTAGTGCCCTAGGCTCAAGACCAATCTCCCATAGGGGCCTTAGGGAGATGCGTATTCAAACCATAGCACTGGTGCTCACTATATAGGCTAATTATGAATGGTGCAAAAGAACAAAAGAACAAAAGAAGCCTCACCTAGTCCTGCCTCGCTACTGATACAGAGTCAATAGCTATGGCACCACTACTATTATATTATTATATTATATTAATTATATTATAATAATGATAGCATCACTACTCTTTGGGCATCTCACCAGCAGCCCTTGGTGTCATTAGAGGAAGATACCCCAGATGGGGGGATAACTCAGCAGTAAACATGTGCTCAGTGTGTGCAAGGCTGCCTGTTTGATCCCCAGATCCCCAAAAGGCAAAGGCATTGAGGAGATGGCTCAGGTAGCAAAGTGCTTTCTGCACAAGCGTGAGAACCTGAGGTCAGATACCCAGCACTCACACAGGCACACGCCTGTGATCCCTGAGCTGGAAGGAGGCCAGCAGAGTGCTAGGGTTTTCTGGTCAGCTGAGGGATCTCCAGGTTCACTGAGAAAGAAACCCATTGATGAACACACACACATACACACACACACACACACACACACACACACACACCACACGGATTTAAAAGGAGAAAGAGAAGCACGTTTTTATTTCATTGCTTTGAACAGAAACAAGGGACAGCTGTCCCTGAGACCTGGGCTTTGTTCTGCTGTGTGGACTGATCCATGCACCCACATTTGGGTCCGAAATCGGGGTCTTAGTTCCTCCCTGATCCCAGCCATTTTTCCTGGCTGAGTTTGCTCGGTAGACAGACGTACCAGAACAAAGGCAGTTGCTAGGTCCTCGCTAGCCCGGGTGTGGGGTAGCCATGTTGGGACTGGCATGAGAGCACCCGCAGCAATGAGGTAGAGTGTGTCCCCCTGCCAGGCCCAGTGTTCCCTCCCCACCCCACCACAGCCTGGGAGCCATGCTGCCTGCTCATCAGCCTGGAGCTCACCGGGAGGGGCCGTTCATCTGACTCATTTAGTGTTTGTCTTGGAGTTTCTATTGCTGTGATGAAACTCCATGACCAAAAGCACCTTGGGGAGGAAAACTTTATTTGGCTTATGCTTCCACATCACTGTTCTTCATCAAAGAAAGTCAGGACAGGAACTTAAGCAGGCCAGGAACCTGGAGACAGGAGCTGCTGTAGAGGCCATGGAGGGGTGCTGCTTATTGGCTTGGGTCCCATAGCTTGCTCAGCCTGCTTCCTTAGAGAATCCTGGACCACTGGACCGGGAATGGCAGGGCTCGAGATGGGCTGGGCCCTCCCCCATCAATCACTAATTAAGAAAATGCCTTACAGGATGGCCTACCACCTGCTATTACAGAGGATTTCTTTCTCGTTTTGTTGTTTTTCAAGACAGACTTTCTCTGGGTAGCCCTGTCTGTTCTGAAGCTCACTCTGTTGAGCAGAGATCTGCCTGTCTCTGCCTCCAGAGCCCTGGGATTACAGGGACGCCTAGCTCCAGGAGGCATTTTACTGATGTTCCCTCCTCTCAGATGACATAAAACTATCCAGCACAGTTCTCAAAGAATGCCAGATGATCTTAATTTTTTAAAATGTATTTTTATTTCTCCATAAAAATGGAAAGAGGCACGGTGACTATATTGGGAAATTTTTAATTGTTTATTCCACTGGGAATGAGTTAAGGTCTCACTGGATTGAGTCTGGTCCTGTTTTGTCTTCCTTCCCCTTCTCCTTCTCTTCTTCCTCAGCCTTCCTCCCCCTCCTCCTCTGCCTCCTCCCCCATCTCCTCCTCCCTTCTCATTTTGCTTCTTTAGTTAAAAACCCAACATTGTTATCCCCAACAATCAAGCCATTCATTTTGTTACTCAGGGGCTGGAAATGTGCCATCCCCTGACTAGCTGTAGGTACTGTGGGTCCCTCCGCGGACAGCCCCATAGCACACTTGTGATCTGCAGATGCAGATGAAGTCAGGGTGTCCTTGATGGTGTGGATGGGCCATTCTGGAGGGACACGGAGTTAGTATACAGCAATAGTGACAAATGTGAATAGTTCTGTCCAGGCATGGATGAATGCCATGTATAGACATTCAAACATCACTGAAAAGTCCAATGAGGATCCCGAGTATGCTGTCTGGGAGCTGGAAAGAGCGTTCAGGGTAGTGACAGTGGAGGACATCGGGATTCCTTCAGCAGTAAAATCTTTACAAACAGGATCTGGAGAGATGGCTCAATGGTTTAGGGGTTTGCTGTTCTTTCAGAGGATCTGGGTGTGAGTCCCAGCACCCACATCACATAGCTCACAGTTGCCCGTAACTTCAGTTCCAGAGATCTGAAGCCCTCTCTGGTCTCTTTGGCAACTTTACTAACGTGCATACCTACGTGTGCACAGGCAAGCATGCTCCTGCACGTGTGTGCATACACACAGGTGCAAGTGCATAAATTTAGAAAAAATCCTCATAAATCTTATGGTCTAGAAATCACACAGAACATTCCATGAATTCAGATATATTCACATTTCACTATGCACATAGAAATATAACCATATGCTTTATAAAACTTAAATCATGCAAGGAAAATCACAGGTTGAAAATCACCAAGAAGTAGAACCAGGAGAAAATTAGAGCAGCCACATGTGGTCACAACAAAACTCTACCCCAAAGAGACAAATGGAATTAAACCAAACTTGACTTGCCAGGTCAGTTGTGGTAAGCAGAGCCTAATGTAGTTTTCATTGGAGGACCTGACAGTCCATCCTGTGGTTTCCCAGGGCTCAGTGGGTAAACAAACAGGGTACGTGTTAGGTGTGTAGTGTACAAGTATTCATCTGAAGCAGGCGGGTCAGTGGGGTAGGTTTCTCTCAACAGCCACCTGGTCACATCAGCCTGCGCTGGGTCCTAATGGCAACCTCTTCTCAATACACATTTGCCTTGTAAAGAGGCTGAGGTTCTTCGACCACTGCAGGGTCTGGAGCGGTAAAGTTCTCCTGAAGAACTTTTAACTAGTTCTACATTGGAGCGGAGGGGAAAAATAATGCTTTCAAGAAGTGTGCATGTGTGTGTATGCTATGCATGTGTGTGTGCGTGTGTGTATGTGTGTGTATGCTATGCATATGTTTGTGCATGCCCTCATACCTGTGCATGTATATGGTGACTGGAAAAGGGTGTTAAGTGTCTTATTTCACTTTCACTTATTGCTCTGAGGCTCTTCCTGAATCTGCTTCACCAGCTAGGCTGGAAGCCAGCAAACCCACACAGTCTTCCAGTTTTCCTTCCTTAGAGCTGGGGTCACAGGCGTGCACGGAACACCCAGCTTGTTCTGTGGGTGCTGGGATGCAAACTCCAGTTCTCACGGCTGCACAGCAAGTGCTTCTGAGTGCTGAGCCGTCCTGCCACCTCTCCTGTCCTTAGCGCAGTTCAGTCAGCCAGTGTGTATCGCATGTGTACATTCAAGGAACGATGTTTTGCATTTTTCAGTGCACTCAACAGTAAAAGAATAGAAGGACTAACACTGAGTTATTTCAAAGCCTACAGTGTAATCTCAATGAGTATTAAGATGGACGTGTTGGCACGTGCGTGTCTTTCTCAGTACTGGGGTGGTGAGAAAGGAGCATCTAGAATTCAAGGTCAGCCTAGGCTGTTGCAAGCAAGCGAGCAGACATACATCACGATTATCTAATGTGTATATTATTAAGACTAATATATACCCATTTTTGCATTCTTAATTCAAAGGAAACAGGGCTGGAGAGATGGCTCAGCGGTTAGGAGCACTGACTGCTCTTCCAGAGGTCCTGAGTTCAAATCCCAGCAACCACATGGTGGCTCACAACCATCTGTAATGAGATCTGGTTCCCTCTCCTGGTGTGTCTGAAGACAGCTACAGTGTACTTATAAATAAATAAATCTTTAAAAAAAAAATTCAAAGGAAACAAATGTTCTTTGAGAAAATTTAAGTATCACCTACAGTGTCACATAGAAATGATGGCAAATGACTGTTAGACCAGCTGTTTTCTTGACAAATGCATTGTGAAAACAGTCTTGGTTAAAATAAAATAATATACACTACTAATGAATTGTTTTGCCTTCTTATGAATAGTATATCAGATCATTTTTCTTACGAAAATATTTAGTACTATATTTCCATCGTGTGTGTGTGTGTGTGTGTGTGTGGCTGTGTGTGGCTGTGTGTATCTGTGTGTATCTGTGTGTGTGGCTGAATGGCTTCTTCTTTTATGGATGTAACATAATTCATTTTACTAGTTCCCTAATATATAACTCAATATCAAAAACAAATGCTAGCAAAAATCCTTTCACAAAGCTGTGGTGTAGCTCAGTGGAAGAATGCTTGCCTAGGATTGATGAAGTCCAGGGTCTACTCCCAGCACACACACACACACACACACACACACACACACACACACACAGAGAGAGAGAGAGAGAGAGACAGAGAGACAGAGAGAGAGAGTGAGACAAACACATACATATATGCACAAGATACACACACACACACACACACACACACACACACACGCAGGCATGCATGCCACTCACGTGCTTCTGGTGCCTACACATCCACAATGTCTCCTTTTCAGAATGATATGTTCACCATATTTTCTTATTCTAAAAATCACCGTAGATAAACTTAAGAATTCTAAGCAGCAAGACGGATGGCAAGTGAGACTTGTCTAAATGCTCCACATTGTTCCAACAGCAACATGTTTCGCCATTGTCTGTGTTCCCAGCCAGTATATCTGCAGGAGAGCAGGTTTACCCTGCAATAGAAGCTCACCTTTGCAAACCCTACATCCAGGGAACAGAGGCAGGAGGACTGTTGCAAGTTCAAGGCCAATCAGAGTGCCACAGTGAGACCCTGTCTCAAGAAACCAAACAACAGAGGCAGCAAAACATTTATTTCAGTGGTCTCGGCAAGACTGGCCCCTTTGAGGGGCAGAGCCCACAAATGACTCTTTCTTGATGTCTGAAGCATTGTTGGGGTCGATTGGCTGTCCTCTCATCATTTCTATCTGCAGATCTCTGTGTTGGTTTCTCTCCTAGTGTCCATGAGATGCAGGCTCAGGCGCTACCCCACAGTCTTCTACTCACCCCAGAGCCAAGAAGTGCCGAGAGGGACCCAGCTCACTCTAAGTACTGAAGCTGAACTGGGATGGCATCCCCTGGGAAAGACCCCATCTCAAAGTCAGCCCCGGAAACAAGCAGGGCTTTCGACAGTGTTTCTGTGCTGTTTGGGTAGATGCATTTAGATGCCCCTGTGACAGAGAGCTTCCATTCAGGGCTCCTTGCCATGTCACAGTTTGTCATTTCACCATGCTAGAGTCCCGGCCTATTCCTCAATGACTGGTTTGTTGAGAGCCCCTTTCTTTCTGATTGCCAAGTTTGAAAACAATGAGTGTCTTCAGCAGGCCACATCTCTACAGCAGGGTCATGGGTGCATTTTCCTTTGTGCTTTCATTGGCCTGGTTGTGTGGGATAAAAGGCCATATTCTTACAACACAGAACTGACCACAAGGAATAAAAAGGGAGAGAATCCAGCTATGCTCTTCCTCTTCCTAGGCCTGGTGGCACCTTCAGTTCTCAGCTCGGGCTTTGAAAGGGAACTGATGGAGATCTTAGGGGTGGTAATGAACAGAACCAAGATCTGAAGCCAAGCCCTCTGCTGCCGTATCTACGGTCCCAGGTCCCACAATATTATACCGCTCACTCCGTCACACACATCCATCGGGCCCTACAGTAAAGGTGTGTGTGTGTGAGAAAAGATGAGGCCGGAGAGATGGCTCAGCCTGGTTTATAAAATGAGTCTCTAGACAGCCAGGAACATACAGAGAAACTGTGTCTCAAAAACAAACAAACAAACAAACAGACAGACAGACAGACAGACAGACAGACAGACAAGACAGCAATCTGTTTTATCTATCCAAACTAGAAGGCTCCTCACAAACCTCTCCTTTCCCTGCCCTGAAATAAGAAGAAGGGCGGACCAGGGCCTCCAGTACGCAGGGCAAGCTTCTACCACTGACTCACACCAGAACCAAAGAAACTGAATTGTCCCTTTAGTGAAAAATCCTTCCCACACAGCCTTTCGGGGGTCACTCAAAGAAAACCTGGCTGTCTGCCAGGTCACCGTACAAAGTCTGCCAGTGTAGATCTCCAGGCATCCAGAAAAAGAAAAGGGCCAAGTCAAAACAAAACAAAACACAGAGGAAACTCAGAGACACAGAAACAATACAGAAAGCAAGGAGAAAGGCTCTGAAGCCACTCTGTGGTCTTCGCAGTATAAAGTTACCTACCCATGACACAGAGGCCCGGCATTCTCAAAAATCAGGAAGAGCATCTTGGAAATTAAAACTTGGAAAACAGAAACCCCGTGGCACAGCACAGATGAAACTCACAGGCGGAGAACACGTGAGTTCTCAGCGGGAAGGAGAAGGTCCATTAGAGAGGACCGAGGAGACGCAGGGGAAAGCTGTGAGCTTGCCTGTTGAAAAGGGCTGAGTTGTCAAAATGGTTAATGAATGAACACTGGAATTGTGGGAAATTACCACGAAATACCAGGATGCTGAGGAAGCTTACTCCTCTTACGTCAATCAAGACCAACCCAAGGAGATGGGGAGGAGGGAGAAAGAGCTGGGAGAAATTTTTCAGAAAAATATTTGAACAGGACACACAAAAAAAGTGTTTCAAAAGACAGTGGGAAGGCTGAGGCCAAGTCCCTATCTAAGATGCACTGGGCACTGCTGGGAAGTTGTGACCAGAGGAGTCCAGATGCTTACGTCACCTAACAAAGCTGAAGTGAAGTTTATTTTTTGTTCCAAATACCTTAAGATGGTGGCATACTGGGATACATGCAGGGATGGTAATAAAGTAATGGGAAGACGTTCCTGAGGATTCAGGTTCTGGGTTTTCACAAAATTTACCTCTCGAGGTAGTAACGAGCAGGTGTAACCCTTTGTGGACAACATAGGGTGCTCCTCTATTCGCAGCTTTCCAGAAAGGTCAAAGGTTAACGGGATGTGAACCATAGACCGAACAGTGTACACACGAGCCTTCTCAGGAGCCAGTCACATGGACTTAAGGAAGTGCTTTCAAACTAATCTCCCACCTCTGGTGGAATTCTATTTTTAGAGACAGGAAACACTTTGTATATTTGTTATATATGTGTACAGATACACATACATGGGCAGGTGTGCGTATGGCTCTGTGTGTGTGTGTGTGTGTGTGTGTGTGTGTGTATGTTTGGAGGTCAGATATATGTGTGTGTGTGTGTGTGTGTGTGTGTGTTTGGAGGTCAGATGTGTGTGTGTGTGTGTGTGTGTGTGTTTGAAGGTCAGATGTGTGTGTGTGTGTGTGTATTTGGAGGTCAGATGTATGTGTGTGTGTTTGGAGGTCAGGTGTGTGTGTGTGTGTGTGTGTGTGTGTGTGTGTGTGTGTGTGTGTTTGGACGTCAGAGCAGAGAACAACCTTAGGTGTTGTCTTCGGGAGCATTGTCCACCTTGATTTTGAGACTAGGTCTCTCATTGGTTTGGAGTTGGCCACGTAGGAAAGGCTGGCTGGCCAGTGAGTCCGATTTCCTGCTCCCAATTACCAGCAAGCATCACCATACTTGACTTTTTCATTGAATTCTGGGGATTGAATTTAGGTCATCAAATTTGCAAGTCAAGCACTTTACTGTGGAGCCATTTCCCAGGCCCAAATATCTGTTATTTCAAAAGGGTATGGCTGCAGTGTGTGTCAGTGGTAGCCTGCTTCCTGACACACACAGAGCGCTTGGTTCCCTTATGACAATGAGCCTGTGGGTTGATACCCCTTTAGGGGTCAAAAACCCTCACAGAGGTCTCCTACACCACTGGAAAAACACACATATTTACATTAGGACTCATAACAGAGGCTAAATTACAGTTATAAAATAGCAGTGAAAGTAATGTTATGCTCCGGGGTCACTGCAACATGAAGAACTGTATTAAAGGTCACAGCCTGAAGAATGCCGAGACCCAGTGCCTTATGACACCACACCAAAAATAAATAAATAAATAAATAAATAAATAAATAAATAAATAAATAACAAGCAAGCAAGAGTACACGAGCAGATTCTGTATCTATAGTGTAGACTCAAAACTTAAACTTAGCTTCTGTCTCCCCAGTTTATATTTGAATAAGAGCGATAAAATTCTTCAAATGTATGCCTGCACACTCTGAGAAAGAACAAAGGCGGGATGCGGACGGATGTGAAGTTCCTTCAAGTGTGGAGAACAGAAGGTGAGCTGCACCGTGCCTGCAGCAGACAGTTATGACAGACGACCAGACGGAAGGAGTCCTGATTTCTTTTAAAAATTAAATGAAAGTCACTTTATAAGCAGTGCATGCACACACACAACCAGTGCGGACCACGTGAAGCTGCGATCTGTGTACAAACTGTGTGCACTGCTTACGTCAAGGTAAACATGCCTGTCTCCTCAGATATTCATCACTTGTTCACACAGTCGGAAGCAAACCTTTCATGATGCTTTTTGATTTTAGTGAACTTTTGGAAGTATTAAAATGTGGATTCTAAAGACAAGAGAGTGGAAGTGAGCCCAGGGGTCTCTTAGGAAGTTGTCAAAATCAGAGAGCTTTGGGTGTCAGAGAGCCCCCAAGTCCTACTGACCACAGGTGGCCCTTGGGCACTTCCATTGTGATGAAGAGTTCCAAGTCCTCATTCTCTGTAGAGAAATCTGGCAGAGTCTCATCTTGTTCTGATGACAATACTCATCGTGGCTTAGTCATCTGAGCCCTGTGAGCCAAGTTGGACCCTTTACAGCGATTGTCATAGTCCTTAAAACAGCCTGCAATGGTCACTTTATCTGCAGGATGACACTGGTTGGGCGTCTTGAGCAAATTGCTCTCCACCCCCAACACCCACCCCCACCTCAGAGACCCCAACTATGTAATTCCCTATTTTCTATCAGAAGTGAGTGGCCAAACGCCAGCTCCTTCAGCCTCCTGACCCTCCACAGTTGTGTACTGTCTCTGCTTCCCTCTCCAGTTATAGACAACTTCTTGGAGCCCAAGAGCCACCACTCAATAACCTGACTGTGTGGGCAGACACGAGTCCCTGCTTCCCAGACTTGGCATGGGCTGGCTGCTAACACCTGCCCCAGCACCTGATTAGCAGTGTAGCAGAAATCTAATACAGTCTTCGTTTTATTCTATGTCTGGCTGTTGTGCATGAATCTTTCTACTGAACACGATGATAAGAGCTAAATTTTAAAAATGTTCCTAAAAAAAGTCTTTGTGGGAGAAACAGAGTAATTACTTAATTAAATTTTTTGTTGATACACACACACACACACACACACACACACACACACACACACACATTAGCTTGGGCTGTAGCAGGAAGAAAGGCAAGTGTGAGCACAGGCTGGCCCACCTTGCACTCTGCAGGATGGTCTCATGTTTGATAGAGGCATAGAGAGAGAAACTCTGGGGAGAGCCTGAGGCTGCTTGGTGGTTAGAAGTGGGCCCTGGCAGACCATCAGACAAGTGTCAACACTGCACCAAACATCCTCTCATCCTTGGGAACTGGTCCAAGTTGGCAGCAGAGGTTGCCAGGGTGAAATGTGATAACTTACAATTCCAGGAAAGGAGTCACGCTTTTTCTTTTATGCAGTCACCAAGAGAGGATGGGTATGCCAGGCCAGGGCATCCTGGCCATGCCTGAGATGTTTGCAGCTCAGTGTCAGGGCTGCTGCTGACTGTCCTTCCATGTCAGAGAGGAGTTTCCTCAGAAGAATCCAGCCAAGCACTTGAATGCACTTCCTCCCCCTCTCTATGGGCAGCTTCTAGCTTCTAGCTTGAGAGCTCTCTCCTGTTTCAGCAGTAGTGAAATTGATGGGTGGAGAGTCTTGATTTTTTTTTTACTTTGGTGAGTTCACAGGATGGCGGAGACTCAGACTTTTCAGTTCTTCCACCAATAAAAAAGAACCACAGACCCTGTCTCTTCATTATGGCTCTGCTGTAACAGAGCCCATGGAATAGGCAATGGACTGCTGACTTTGCTACTATTCAGAGCTGCCGTCTGAGTGTGCACCCTCACAGCCCTGGGGTGTGCACCCAGGCCCTCTGCAAGAAGTCTCTGTCATTTTGCTCAGACAGGTCTCAGTGTCACCCTAGATGGCTCTCAGGGTATCATCACTGGGGAGGGAGTCGGGTATCACCCTCTCTCAGCACCAGAGTGGGGACAAGAGCTAGAACAGGTGTTCTGCTTTCTACCAACAAAACCATGCCCCACCCCCATCCTTAGTATCTGCCCCCAACATCCAAATAAAATTTAACAACCCCAAGTGTGCCAACATACCAGAGAAAGATCTATGTATCTCTTTAGTACATGGTCGTGGTGCTTTGCGTGAGAATGGACCCCATGGACTCCTATAACTCATATATTGGAATGTTTAGTCACCAGGGAGTGGAACTGTTTGGGAAGGATGTTGAAGAAGGCATGTCATTGGGTATGGGCTTCGAGGTTTCAAAAGCCTACACCAGGTCCAATCTCTCTCCCTCCCTCCCTCCCTCCCCTTTCCCCTCTACCTCCCTCTCTTTCCCTCTTTCCTGCAGATCAAGTTGTAAATAAACCTCCCAGCTAAGTTTCTATCAACATACTTGCTTGCCTCCATGTTCCCCTCGCCATGAGGATAATGGACAGCCCTCTAAAACTGCGCACAAGCCCCCCGGTTAAATAGTTTCTTTTCTAAAAGTTTCTTTACTAATGACTTCTCTTCACAGCAATAGAACAGTGACTATGACAGAGATTCCAAGAAACTTGATATCTATGTGTAGAAGAATGAGTGGAACAGCCCCTCCCCAGTATCTTACAACCGTCAACTTAAAGTGATTTAAAGGGGAAGGAAGTGCCACTTAGTGGTAAACAGCAGTATGTGCAGTCCCTGGATTTGATCCCCAACGCTGAACAACAACAACTACAAAACCCACTAGTCTGTTTAGACTTAATGGTAAGGCACACAACTAAGAAGGTGCCAGAAAAAAACAAAACAAAACAAAACAAAACAGGGATGCACTTCAAGTGATTGGCCTAGGCAGAGATTTTTTTGCCTAAGACCTCAAAAGTACTTGTGGGATGGAAGGGAAAAAAAAAAACAAGCTAAATGAGTTTATAGCAAACCAAAAGCCTCTGCATCGTCCAAGACATCCATGATGTGCGGAGCCCAACTGCAGAGGAGAAGAGAATGTGTAGACTCTCCATCTGACCTGGGTTAGCATGCAGAGCGTATAACAAAACTAGCATCTCAATAGCAAGAAACAAAGAATCTGACTTTAGAATAGAACAAAAAGTTTTTGACCAGACAAATCATTTCCGAGAAGAAGATTCGCATTTCAGGAGACCAGGTGCATAAAAGCCAGCTGGAAAGATGATACCAAGAAGCGGGATTCAGGATGGGCACTTTCCAGAGTTGTCCAAGATACAATTTACCCAAGATTTGTGAACAAAGATGGGCCGTGGCATCAGCAAGCCAAGAGGGCCCTGGGATCCTGAGGTGGAGGAAAGAGACTTTCACTAAGCTAGAGAGTGGCTGAATGTGGATGATGTTGCTTAAAAACTATCAACATGACAACACTGGATTTAAAAAAAAAAGCATCTAGAAATTGCATAAAATACTTGTTGACCATTTTCATGACTTTGCTTTTCTTACAGGGTTTAGAATGTGTGGTAGAGTTACTTGGCAGGCAAAATGGTAGTTATAACCAAGATTAAGGCCAGTTAAAGCTGGCCTACTGTGACATAGAAATGATATAATAATGATGATGATGATGATGATGATGATGATGATGATGATGATGATAATGCTTAGTAGCAATGATCATCAGAGAATTCAAATCAAAACCACAAAAAGATATCAATTCACCTTGGCTCAACTATCTGTGGTTAAATGTCAAGAAGCCACACTCTGGTAGGCTGTGAAGAAATCAGAACCTCTGCCCATGGTTGGTGGGAGTGTAAATGACCGTACTTATGTTGGGAAACAGTTCAGTAGTCCTCAAAAATCTGAAAACAAAACTTATATGATCTAGAGGTTCACCCCTGGTAGATAGCCAAAGGAAAGGAAATTGATATGGTAAGAAGACACCTGTACCCCGTGTTTTGTACAAAACGAAATCAACCTCATTGCTCATCGACAGATGAATGGATGTAGAAAATTGTTACACATGTATAATGGGATATGGTTTGGGCATAAAAGGAATACAATCCTGTCATTTGTAGCATGTTGGGCCTGGAAGATGTCACACCCAGGAAATAAACCGAGCACAGGAAGAAAGCCCTGGATGACCTCACTCATGCAGAACCTAAGACCTGATGTCAGAGAAGCAGAGAACAGACTTTGGTCCTCGAAGACTGAGATAGAAGAGGGGAAAGAAAGCAGGGTAAGCTTTGTCACTGGCGTAAAATATGTGGATGGGACAAATAAATCCTAGTGTTCACACAGCAGGATGACTACAGTTAACAAGATATATTGCATTTTAAAATAGCTGGAAAAGAGGGTATCAAATGGTCCTGTCACAAAGAGATTACTAAAGCTAGAAATTCTGATATGCTAATTACCACAGCTTGATAGTTAGAAGATAAATATGTATAAAACATTAAATTATACCCCATAAATATGTATGGCTAATATATGTCAAATCAAGTGGAACAAAAATATAGAACCAAGTCAAAATACAAGAGTCTTGGCCCAAGGACAAGGGAGGGAGAATGCAAACAAGACAGTCTTCTGGGTCTCTCAAATTATTTCTGCACCTAACAAAGATGCTTCAACCTGTAAAGAGGGAGCAGCAATGACTGCTTCCTCTTGAGTAATGGAGACACCGTACTTTCAATTGCTTCTGTGGCTTAGAGAAGGAAAACTTAAGATATACGTGAACTGAAAATAGATTTTATGTCCTTACCAGTACGATTTGTAGACATAAGACAACCCATGTTTCTTACCCCCTTTCCCCTGTGCCCACCTTCCAGCCCAGGAGATGGACAGTGTCAAGACTGTTCCTTCATTTCCCAGTCCGCCTCCACAGGAAGCTGCCAGGGAATGCAGGGTTCCCTGCCAGGGTTGAATTCAGGGAGGAGACAGATGTGGTCAGTTTATGAAGACCAACCTCCTTTGAGTCACAGCCAGAAAAGCCTCTAGGAAAGTAGAGGTTGTTTCTTCGTTTCACTCATCCAGAGCTCTTGGGTCAGAAAACTATGGGCCTCCACAGAGAATGAGGCCAGCATTTGCCAAGCCTGCAGCACCAGGAAGAAAACGTGGGCAGCAAGGTTTACTTCTTCTTTCATAGAAATAAAGAAGGAGAAAGGGAGGGAAAGAAGGAAACAAGCAAGCAAGCATAAACTTCAATGATGGAAGATAGAGGTCCTGGGACAACTGATAGCCCACCCAACACTTCCCTGCGTGCCCCTGCACTGCCCTTTTCTGGGAAGACAACAGTCTGGTGAGGTTGCCCAATCTGGGCTCTAAGACAGATCTGGCAGGAGCATTTTGTTTGGCAAGCGCAATGTACTTTTAGAGATTTTAATTAGTTGCCGATCTGTAAAGATCTAGTGGTTTCACATTAGCAAATCAAAAGCTAGACTCCTGTCTCCCTCCAGCAGAGCTGCCTAGCCTAACTGGGTTAGGCTTCTGCTGCCCTCCCCAGTTAACCCTGTCAGACCATGGCTTCTCTCAGCATTTACACCCCCTGCCTGCCCCTGAGGCAACAGACCTGGGCATCTGAGGCATGGATAGGTGTCTGTCAATCAATTGTCTTACCCAGAGAATTCTGAAGACAGATTCACCCCTGGGATCAGGCCAAATGAGGTAAAATCTGAGCCTGAGAAATGGCTGGGCTCTAGAAGAGGCTCTAAGGTCTGGAGCCAGGGCTGAGAGGGGCTAGGGGGAAAGTGATAAAAATGTATTTTCTTCTAGATGCTCCTTGGCAGTGAATGGTGCCATTTCATAATTTCTCTATTGGACCCAATCAGGGTCTGCTTTTCTTGACTCGTGCCTCGTAGCTCTACCTCCACTTGGCAGTAACTAACTTACTTCCCCTTCCCTAAAACAGCCTTGGTGTCTCAGCTCTTTACTGTTTGGACTGACCCATTCTCAGTACTCCACAATTTTCCCACCTTTTCATTCAAGACCAGGGAACACTGGGAATAGCACCCTTTTACCTCACTATTGAATTCAACAAAAAGGCTTGCTGTGGCTTCTACGACATACTTTATACCTCAGAACCACATACCTCAGAACCCCATTGCTTGCTTTTCACAGCACTTTTACTTAGTCATAATCTGATTTTGATTAACAAGAAACCGAGAAACCACACCATGGGGTGAAAATCGAGATTTAGTGCAAATTCTAGCACTAAATACCAAGCCTCACTTTGGGGTCAGGACCATAATTCCCTCTGTTAAATTAAAGGGCCCACATAGGCCATAATATGCATCCAGAATAGATTTAGTCTCCTACCTATAGACTAATTTATAATCAGTTGAGTTTCTAAGCTACATTTGGTTGGGACTTTTCTGAGTGCCCCCCCCACCCCACCCCCACACACTTCTGTTTGCTTTCTCCTCCTGGCTGGCTGGCTCTTACTAAATCAACCCTCAAAAGTCAGGCTGACAAAGCTGCTCACCCAGGAAACAGAATTGGAAGAACGGC
This sequence comes from Rattus norvegicus, assembly GCF_021556685.1. NCBI lineage: Eukaryota > Metazoa > Chordata > Mammalia > Rodentia > Muridae > Rattus > Rattus norvegicus. The sequence goes on from NC_141535.1 coordinate 171,419,493, forward strand.
CCAAACTTGAGCGTGTCTCTTAAGCAGATCTGGAGATAGCTTTGCTGTGTTCTGGTTATGCCCGAGGAGATGCAGACCTGGAAAGTTCCAGCACTTGTTCATGGCTGGCACCCCCAACCCTCACTGGTCTTGGATCTGTAGAACCTTCTAGAGAAGATCATGTCTTCCATGCCCCACACCCTGGGAGGCTGCAGGCTGGACTTGAGAAATCACAGGGAGGCAAAGGCAAGCACTGCACAGAGACCTCAGGAGACGGACTAGACAAGAGCATGGGCTTCTGAGCAGATGGACGTCAAAGGGCACCCCAGTATCTGAACAACTTGGGAGCCACTGGACTGTGCTGAACATTCTGGGAACACTTCCGGGAAAGTCAAATTTCTCAAGAGAAACCCAGACCTCAGAGAGGTTTGCCAGATGTGTAACGTTGAAAATCTTCCCCATAATTAAATATAAAAACTAAATCGAACACTAAGGTTTCCAATAGCAACCAATGGCGATATCAAACAAAACCCACCACACCCTTTCACAACGTTCGTAATGTGAGGAGGAGGAGGGAATTGGGGTCTTTTCGTTTGCCTCTAGTCTCTTGGAAGAACAAATATCATGTGCAGGGAAGGAGAGAAATCAGCTTGAAGCCTGGCAGAGAGGCTTGAAGTCTCAGAACTCTGAAATCCTCCCGGGACCCAGCCCCAGCGGCAGTGAGCCTGTTACCCAGCTAGGTGGCTTCAGGGAGGACCGCGGCCATCCCTATGCAGTGCACAAAGATCCCAACGGACGGGAGGGCATAAACTATGTTTCATTGCTGTGAGTCAACCCTAAAGTGTGGTTCGTCGCCTCTCCCAAGTGGCTAGACAGGATTGTGCACCTCAGCCTCCTAGGTCCACGGTTCTTTTGTGTTGGGTTCGAACACAGCAGTCCTCCTGCGAGAGGAAGCCAGGGCTACAGCGTGCTCGCGCCACCTCCAGGCTAGGCTTGGTGACTTGCGTCCTCAGTCCCCCTACCCAACCCCAGGAGCCTGGTCCCTCACCCATCGCTGTCTAGGGCTTCCAGTAGCGAAGCCAGAAATGTTCCGAGCCTGTCGCCTGCTCTGGGCGAGGTGGCAGATACTCACGTTTTAAGTGTTTGCCAAAGTGCCCGGACTCTGGTCACCAACCAGAACCACGAGGAAGATCTGCGGGGCCGCCTTGCAGGCAGACGAAAGAACAAGCAGACGGCCAACAGGCAGCCCCGTATTTTCTCCGAGCTCCCCCAAAATGCTTCTCGGTGCCGCCAACGCAGCTGCCAGGTTTAATAACTGTGTCAGACAGCCCGCCCCTCCCCTCCCGGGGGCGCCGCAGATGACAGGCGGGAGACCCAGTCGGCGCCTTGCACTGCAGTCTCCCTTGCCTTGGTCGCTGTAAAGATTGCACGGGGACACACGATACCAAGGTTCAAATACCAAAGAATCCTCCAAAAACCTCGCTTCTTTCCTGTTCACTTGGAGCATACATCTGATGAGTTCCCAGCAGCATTTCTTTCAGAAAACAAGACGAATGAATCAAACCGGGGGCGAATACTATGCACAAAAGCTAACCTAGATCTCAAATGGAAAGGACCTTATGCGTTCTCCTCCAGCCCAGTTCCGACTTGACTCCTGGGCCTTGGTGGTCTGTCCTGCGCACCGCGCGTTGCGCAACAAGCCTATGCTACTGTGCCTCAGGTTTTAGTGGCGCACGTCAACTCCCAGGTCTGATCCTAGAACTCTGTCCCGCAGGACCTTACTGTATGAGGACGCTCCGCTGCGGTTCATCCACTCGGACCATTTCCCAACCGCAAGTGGCTCCCTCCTGGAGACAAGCTGGATACACCAAGCTGGGAGGAATCGCAAAAAGCACCACAAAAGCAGAATATTCCACCGAAAGTTATGATCGGCAAGTACAAGGCCTATTTGAACACTCCTCAGCCTGGCGGCCACGCCTCTCAGTTCCCCAAGGGTCCTCACCCTAGCCAGCTCCGCCCTAAGGGCGCTTTTCTGGGCACGCACCTGCTTCCTCGCTGTTGAGTGGTTGCCTTGGAAACCCTGGAGAGCTAGTGTTCCCTACAGACACGCTGTTGCCCTGACAACTGTGACCCAGCTCTTGGGCGTGCCAGGATGAATGTCAATGGATGCTACATTAAGTATGGATTCAGCGCTATAGGAGGAATTGGTTGATAGGGCAGGGATAAGGAAGCCGCCGTATTAGGGTATGCAGGCTGAGCTTCAAGATCCTGGGTGGGGTCGGTGGGTATCGCGGGGTGGGTAAACACTGTGTTGCTCCACACTTCTTCACCAAAGGTCTTTACACTTCGATGTAATCTCTTTCACTCTGCTTACGATGTTTAAATGGGATCTCCCAGCAGGAACTGGTCCCATGTAGGAAGAAGCAAAAGCCTTTAAGCATGTTGAAAACAGTGAAGGCCCACTGGGGATAGTAGCTAACCATGGGTGATGTCATATGCAAACCTTTGAGAACACTGGCTGAGATGAGCACATGGCTACACAAGTTCACTCATTGTTTGAGAAAGCTGGGGACTGGGGAAGCAAACTGGACTTATTAAAAACCCGAATGTGCACATGGCGTCTGGAGATCCGCGGAAGGGGCTGAAACCCATCAAGCCACATATAGGTGCTTCTGTTAAGGAAGTAGGACACCATGAGGGGGACTCAGCTATAAACCAAAGTCCTGGGCCAGGGTTACAAAGACTGAATGCTGGGCTGGGCTGTAGGGAAGAGGGAGCAAACGGATTCAAGTAAGAGAAAGGCTTAAAGAGATGATGGGAACAGAACATTCACAGTCCACACACGAGAAGACATCTATAAAAATGTGAAATCTAGATGACAGCTGACTCTTTTGTAAGTGTCCAACATCTGCAACAGTGAAGCTGAACCCAGTGGGATATTTTCAAAGGACTGACAGAACACAGCCATCGTATCAGTTGGGGTTCTCTAAAGAACAGAACCAATAGCCCATGAACTGAAGGCCTGTGGCATACCTCATCGCCCCCTTAAATGTCCTGCCCCTTACCACAAATTTCAAGTGTTTTGGCAGATGTGGTGGTTTGAATGAGAATGGCCCCCAGAAGCTCTTGTATTTGAATACTTGGTCCCCAGTTGGTGGAATTGTTTGGGAAGGCTTAGACCTTGTAGCCTTGTTGGAGAAGGTGTGTCCCAATTGGGGTGGACTTTTGAGGTTTCAAATGCCCGTGCCACTCCCAATTAGTTCTCTCTGCTTGTTGTTTGGAGACAAAGACGAAAGCTGTCAGCCGTAGCTCCAGAGCCACACGTCCTTACTTGCTGATATGCTTCCTGCATGGACTCCAATCCCCTGAAACCATAAGCCCCAATGAATCCTTTCTTCTACAAGGTGCTTTGCCATAGTGTCTTATCACAGTAATAGCAAAGTAATTCAAACAGCTGAGATCTCCAGCTCATGTCATACCTTAATACAGTGAACACGATGGGATTTTCTTCTGTATATTTTATCCACCAACTTAAGTTTTATGTTCATATAGCAGGAGTTTCTCTACACACATAGTCCACAAAATTAGTCTGTCTTTCTTTTTCCCTCCCTCTCCTCCATATCCCAAAATAAACATAGAATCCATACGTGGTGGGAGGGCACCACCAAAGTTCAGTTGTAGCTCCAGCAAAGACATTCCCAACAGTGTCTACATTTGTCTATGTGCTTACCTCTCCCTCCCTCCTTCCCTCCCTCCCTTCTTTCCCATCCCTCCATATCTACCCACTCTCTAATTCTCCCTAAATCTCTCTGCTATTGGATGGAAGCTGGGGTCCAGCACATGCTAGACATACGCTTCACACTGTGCTGCCCCTCCAGGTCCTGCCTGCATGTTTAAAGGTGTTGCATGGCCACTGGTCACCAGCCTAGCCCCACTGTTGTAGAGACCTCAAGCCATACCCACAGGGATAAACCATGCATGCTTGGTGTTATTGCTGTATCCCAGGGCTGAGCACATATTCAGCCCTGATAAATGTTTGTTAAATAAAAAAACCCTGCCCCAAAGCAACGTTGAAAACCTGACCACGAATCTCTCCAGCTCATCTGTGATCACCTTCAATTCCATTATCATAGTCTTTCGAAATGAGAACTGAAAGTTGGACAGTTAGGAACCATGTTTGTTCCACTACAGGAACTGCTTATCCTAACTGCTTTTCTCTGGGCTCAGTGCCCAGCCTGGACTCAGGGGACCACCATGTGAGAGGGAACACAGAGAAGCTGGGAGCGTGTCTATGAGCTGCTGTGCTGGCTGCCCCCCTTTCCTTCCGCTTCCTGTCTTCTCTGGCCCTGCAGACTCAGGGTGCTGTTTCCTTCGAGGTTGAGATTCCAGGTAGCCCTCTTAGAGCACAAAGATTCAGTTAACCATTTTAGGAGTGTGTGAGTATCAGGGCCAAAGCCCTTTGGGATCAGGCTGAATGTTAACAGAAGCAGAAGAATGCAGAAGGGCAGGCTGAGGACTCAGAGAGGGATAAAGTCAAAGGATATTGGACAATTCTCTCCCAAAAAATTAAGTGGACTCACCATTTATTTGAACTTGGTCTCCAGTTATTCATCTATGCACACCACACCTACTTCCCTTCCAGGTCAGGGCCAAGTGCCTAGATCCTTCCTGTTTATTGTGAGCCTTGGGGGGGGGGGTAGGCAGGCATTCATTTCTCTGCCTATCACATACAGTGCTTAAATCTGTTGCCACTTAAAAACAATAGTTTTGCAGGGCTGGGGCTCAAATCCACATATACCATAGGCAAATGCTTTGCCACAGAGCTATATCCCTACCTACTTGAATATGCGACATTGTATCCATTGTTATTTCTGATCCTATGTCTAAACCCCTCCTAGCAACGAGACCTGAAGTTTCCAGGGGCAACTTGACTTGGGTGACACTGAACTTATTCCAAGGAGGTCTTCACAGTTTTAAACCAACTGTCACTCCCACTATGCTCTGTAGACACTGGCACTCACTCCAGGAGAAGATGTGTGCTGGGGTTTGTGGGCGTGGGGCAGAATATGCCCACTTAATCTCACAGCAGCCAGTTCCAGCAGAGATCAAGGCTTTTACAGTATGACTATGGAGGTGCAGATTCTAGAGTTGCACAGCTATTTCTCATGCTTGGAGATCCCGCCCCTGGGCTGCGTGCAGGAGTGGAGACTGGTGGAACCCTGGGACAACACCACTCCCATTTAAGGGAGAGTAGGGAGGAGAGATGATGACCTGAAAACAGGGTAGGCTACATAGCCCTTAGCCTCGCCTTCAGGCCCTGTGTCTGCCAGCTAGCTTCATTTCCTGACGCTTCCACAGAATCCTGAGACAGCACTAAGGTTAGGTAAGGATCAACTGTTCGAGGGAATGAGCCTGTGGGGATGTTTACACGGAAGCCCTACCTACCAGTGGCTCAAGGGTAAGTCCTCAAGCAGGGATGTGCCACCTTGCCTCGCCCCCTTTATCAGGTGTGGTTTCGACGTGAATCCTGCATCATTCATGAGTACAAGTATCTTTGGCGGTCGACCTTTGTATGTGGTATTCTCTATAATTCCCACTTCCCCTTTATGGTCATATGAATTTGTCTGTCTGAAAAGAAAACGCGGAACTTGACAAGGTGATGAACACCAATAATGTCAAGTACCTGGGAAGCTGAGGCAGGATGATCCAGAGTTTGAGGCCAGCCTGTGCTGTATGTAGTGTCAGCCCAGCCTGACCAACATAGTGAGACCCTGCCTCAAAAACAGTAACAAATAAATAAATATATAAATAAATATCCATTAATTAAAATAAAGAAAATGCAGATATTATCCCAGGAAGAACAACATCCAGATATCCTTTCAAGACATATAGACAGCTATGAAGAGACAGGCCCCACCGAGCCTGGAGATCTCCAACCCATTGTCTCATGTGAACCCATTGTGTTCCACGGAAGCCCACTGTGCTCCTGAACCCTAGAGGGCCCCCACTTGGTGCGGCAGTTTGAATAAAAACACAGTCTCGTATATCTGCATGTTTGACTCCAGCAAGTGGCAGGGTTTGAAAGGATTAGGAGGTTTGGCCTTGTTGGAGAAAGTGTATGACTAGGGGATGGGCTTTGCGCTTTCTTGACTCTCTCTCTTCCTGATGCCTGCAGATTCAGTCATAGAGCTCTCAGTTACCTCTCCAGTGCCATGTCTGCCCTGTCACCACGCTCGCCACAGAGTGTAAGCCAGCCCCAATTAAATGCTTTCTTTTATAAGAGTTGCTGTGGTCATGGTGTCTTCATGGCACTGACTAACTCACTTCTTCAGTTTCTTCAAGGCCAGTCTACTGAATCCATCCTGGAGAAAACACTTTTTCCAAAACTCAATCATACTGTGCAGGGTGAGGGTGGGGGTGGGGTGGGGGTACTAAACAGGACAGACAGGCCTCAGAGAGTTCTCATTCCCATGTAGAAACAGTTTCTAAAGTTATACAGTTCCCCCAGGACACATTAAGTAGAATTCAATTTAGAAAGCTTCCAGTTACCAGACCCTCCACAGTTTTTGTTTTAATCTGTAATTTGGCAGGGCTAAACACAACACTTTATTTAGCCCTGTTCTCAAAATCTTCAGCCATCTGCAATTTCTTAGCATTTGGGGTTTGGGAAAGGGGTCAGGAGCTAGGAGAATCAGGATTTGTAAAGGCCAGACCTCAAAGGTATCCAGACCTCCATGTATTTGTTTATTATTTATCTTCATTTTTGTTCATTTATTTAGAGGTAGGGTCTCAATATATTTTCTAGGCTGGTCTCAAGCTCCTGGATTATTCTCCTGCCTCTCTAGCTCAGGCAGCTGACACTATAGGAACATGCTACTGTGCCTGTTTAATCTTTAATTTATGTCTTTAATCTCTGTGTGTGCATATATGATGTGTGTATCTTTATGGGCACATAGGCACGTTCATGTGTGTGAGTGTGGGCATGTGTGTGGAGATCAGAGGTATAGTGCGGTGTCTTTTCTCATCTTCAACCTAGTCTGGGATTGGGTATTTTATTCATCTCCTGGCCATGAGGCTAGCCTGCCCATGAGTTTCTGGGGATCTTTTCTCTGTCCCCTACTTTGTGCATGTTTCTGCATGTTGCTCTGTGTGGGGTCTAGGGATGTGAACTCAGGTCTCTGCTTGCATGGCAAGTGCTCCACCCACCAAGTCCCCTCCCCACCTCACTTAAGAGTTTGGGACCTAGCCCAGCTAGGAGGAGATTGACTTGATGCTGTGACCCAAGTGCTATTTAGGCTTACCTGCTCCAGGCACTTGGATGTACAAAGGATTGGCTCATGGAAACTTCCGGAGTGCTATGACGACCAGAGCAAGCAGATCCTCCGGTGTCCTAGTTAATGAGCGTCCCAGATGAATGGACTGCCCCCCACTTGGCTGTGCAGCTCCACTCTCCTCCCGTCCACTCCAAGAATGCACATGCATTAGTTACTGTTACATAGCCCTGCCTAGGCAAAGACCCCATGCTCGTCCCCTGTGGCTCTGTGGGGCCTCACTGGGCTTCTTAAGTAATTCCACATTAGGAAGCTGTTGCAAAAAGCCAGTGAACTCTCTGATGCAGCCACTCACTTCCTATGTGCCTATGAGCAAGGACATTTCTGTGCTTGCCCAAAACTAGAATTCTGCAAATACCTGCTTGGCATTTCTCTTCTGTAGGATCCAGTTTAAAACCATCTGTCTGGCGTTTTACTGTGGTCATCCTCCTAGTCTGTGTTTCTTACTTTTCACTCTTTAAAATCACAGATGAAGGGCAGGTGTGGTGTGGTGATGCACACTTTTAACCCAGGAGACAGACATAGTGTATCCTATGATCCAGCCTGGTCTACATATGGCGTTCCAAGCCAGCCAAAGCTATGTAGTAAGGATCCTGTCAATAATAATAATAATAATGATAATAATAATGATAATATAATTAGAATAATTATTACAACTATTAGTATTATTGGAATAATAATTATAATAACAATTATTATTATTAAAGTGACATGGAGTCTGAGGACAGCCATCAAGCTTGTCCTGGGATCTCCACACATTTGAAATCCTGTCATAATTCTCAGAGAATACAAATGCTAAGGGGAAGAGACCAGAGCCCCATCAGGACCAGAGCTTTATGGACTCCCATGAAAGGCACCAGGAGGACTGGACCATGTGTCATTGAGGAAGAGATGCATGTGTATCAGTCCCAGGACCAATGAAAGGGAGAAGTATCAAGAAAGAGCTAAGGCTTGGTGTGGGGTTCACGCTTATAACCTCAGTACACAGGAGGCTGAGGTGGGAGGATTATGAGTTTGAGGACAGCCTTGACTCAGATGAAAACCTTGTTATATACATATACATTGTGCATGCATATTCATATACATGTATATATACACATATATATGCCAAGGATATTTTTATATCTATGTACATACATTTGCACACATGTACACATAAAGAATAATACCATTATTAAGTTAATCACCACTAACTACATAAGAGAAACCTTAGCAAAGGAAAAACCAACCCTTTAATTCGTTCACTTCAAAAACTATTTTGGTACCAGCGGTCCCATCTGTTGCCATCTGCCCCTGTGCATTGGATGGTAGAAGGAACAGACAGTCTGTCGTTCTGATGACAGAACTTACTGTTGGCAGTCGCCTCACTCTTTGCCCCACCCACACATATCATATAATGTTTCAGTTTTCACAGTGATTTCCCTGAAATATTACTAATATTTAGATACCAACGTCCGCTAAACTCAGAGAGGAGAGAGAAGGTTGTATTTAGTTTTATTTTCTAACACCCGCCAGAGTGTCAGGTGTACAGCAGGCACTTGATGAATGCTCATTGAATAAGTGATTTCGACTTCGCGCCCTCAGAGCAGACTGGTTCCTAGTGGGGTTTCTCCTGTTCTATGGGAGGTGAGCTTATGCAGCTTAGAATCCAGGGAATCCTGTTCCCAGGGGACATTGAGGGAGATCTTGTTATCTGTGAAAAGTGTGCCTGAAGTAAGTCCTCAGAGCATGAGCCCCACTGGCGTTTATTTGTAGTAGCTGTGCAGAAGCACCGGGAGAAAGGGCCACGAGTGACTTAGTGTGGCTCAGCTTGCGGTCAGAGCCTTGAGTGGGCCTGCTGAATCATCCCCTGAGGACAGCTCACACCTAAGGTGAAGGGGCAAACCCAGGCCTCCATGGCTGATCAAACTGTTAGAGGGAGAGAGAGAGACCAGGGAGGCAACCGAAGTTGGATCTGCACCATGTAAATAATGGTGACCGCAGGAGCAAATGACACACTGAATTACACCGTCGGTGGTCTGAGAGGGATGGAGATGGTTGTGCTGACAGCTTAGCCTTTTCATCATTCCATCCCCTCATGAAAACAGAAAAAAAAATGGGGTTGGGATGCAACTCCATGGTAGTACCTAAGTGTTTGTTTGTGTGAACCTTGGTTCCATCCCCAGAATTCAAACAAACAAACAAAGCTAAGTAAAACCAAAAACCTTTGAGTGCATTGGCAGCGAGCCTGGAGGTTAAGGCATTTACACTAAAACGTGAGCAGGAGGAGATGGGTGCAGGCCAGAGCTTCATCATGAGCTCAGAAGCAACCAGGGCAGTTCACCCAGAGAACAGAGGAGGTGAGTGGTCCAGTTAGGGGTCACAGAGCCGCCAAGAGAAGGACCCAACAGCAATCAAAACTCAACAAGAGGCAAGGAGGGAAAACGGGTGTGGGTTCGAACACAAACACATACACACATACACACGCACACGCACACACACACTCGCACACACATACATGCACGCATGCACACACATGCATACACACACATGCACACACACATGTACACACACTCACATGCATACACACACACACACACACACACTGGCATGGCTTGACTATCTGTTTTACCAGTTTCAAAAGTGCACATTCACCTATATGCATACACATATACCTACATATGTATGTATTATGTATGTATGTATTCTTTAAACTTCATTTTTTCACACTTTTTTCTCTTAGCCTTTTTATACTCTCTTAGACAAAATTTTTTATAAAATTACCTGATAGATAAAATGTCACTAAAGAAGAGTCACAGAAGAATGGTAACAGTTCAAGGCAGTGTTTCATTCTATAAGTTCAAAGAAGCAGTTATCATAGTAGACACCTATGGCCTCACTTTATCATAGTGGACACCTATGGCCTCATCCTTGAACTTGGCCTAGAATGAATGATTTCCTTGATCACGAATTTGTCCCAAGTCCATTTTTCTTGTTAGTGTAACTGCGAAAGCTCATTCATTGTATTCCTTATTATGCGGCCTTTACTTACCATTCTATGAGGAGAGGGCATGCTCTACTCGTCTTCATTCTAACTGTATCACAGCTTTCTGCCCAAACAACTAAAACCATCTCCTTAAACTTTCTTCCTAAAATTATTTGAATCAAGCCAGGAATTCTATAAAGTCATTAATTCATCTAAACAGTATTAATTCATGAAAGTTTGTCTTCATGTTGATCTGCAGGAAATCTGCCCAATAGGGTGGGCCGATGCCCAGGAATCATTAGGCCATGCGATAGTGTCAGGAAAGGTGTATCAGCAGCGAGAAGCAGTCCTAGGATGAAGTCTCTGGGGCTGTGCCCCTCCAGAGTGCACCCAGTGTAAGGTGAGGCTGGACCATCCTATCACACACCAAATATGTGTGACCCATGAAAGACTACCAAAATTACACCCAAAGGATCCAGAAACCATCTCTAGAGGCTCCACTAACCAAACAAGGAACAGAGCGTTAAAATACAGAGTGCCTGCCAGCAGCCACAGTCCCAGAATATTCTGAAATGTGTGCGTTCCTCCGAGAATCACCATGGTCTCATGGGTCATCTTCTGAGGGTGGCCTGGAGGCATCGGACAACTTCTGCCTGTAGCTAGTCTTCCTCAAACTTTGTGTTCAGTGAAAAGGGTTATGAATTCCACTTCAGAGCTTCACGTGGGGCCTGCTGGGAATGGCCACAGTGCCTGAGCCCAGGGAAGACCAAATGGTGAAGCTGGACTTGCTGGTGTGTTCCATCACGGTTCATCTGAGCTGCAGAGGGAGGGCTCCCGCCCAGGCGCCCTGGGACAGCTGACCATCTATCCCACGTGCGGCTTTCTAAGGTGGCTTTGTCCAGGTTGCAGGATTTCTCACAGGCTCCACCTCTAAGGACACAAAGCAGAGTCTATGCCTCCACAGGACACAGACGTAGGCTTCACCCACTATCACCTTCATATGCTCTGCTGTTTAGAGCAGCCTTGTGCAGGCAGATTCAGTGAGTGGCAAAAGCCTAATGCTACAGGGAATTTCTGTGCTCCCAGACCCCCTCAGGAATGAAGCCATTTTCTTGAAAACTGAGCAGGAATCCCCTGACCAATACCCCTGTGAAACCACATCATATGTGAGGGGCCACGTTTTGTAAAATTACTGACAACAGAAAATAAAGAACAAGAACCCACAGAATCCCAGGAAGATGAACAACTCTAACATTTTTACATATCAACTGAAAATTATTTTAAAGATTTATTTACTTTATGGATATGCATACACTGTAGCTGTCTTCAGACACACCAGAAAAAGGGTATCAGATCCCATTACAGATGACTGCGAACTACCATGTGGTTGCTGGGAGTCGAACTCAGGACCTCTGGAAGAGCAGTCAGTGCTCTTAATCCCTGAACCATCTCTCCAGCCCCCCGGTGGATTTTTTAAAATGGTAAAGTCAGTATTATTTTCCTCTAGTGCTGGGGATTGACCCCAGGACCTCCCACATGCTAGATGGTCTACTACCAAGGTATGTCCTCAAACTCCAAATGATGAAATTCAGAAATCTCATTCTGAAGACCTCGGGGACTGATTAACGAATCTGGTCTTTGACCATCAACAGTTGATGGCTTCAGAGACAGCTAGCTTGGTGTAGTGAGAGTGGAAGGATATGGCGCCATCTAGTGTCTCACATAGGGATCAAGCATGCATCTGGTCCAGCCTGTGGTTCCAGCCCTCGTGGAGCAGGAAACCACCAAGAGCAGTGGAATGCCTTTACAGCAAGAAACTGGCCAGTGACCCACAGACACTGAGATGTTCTCTGGGCTCTTTAAGGACTTTCTAAGACCTGCTTGGGCAACTTGGAAAGGCCCCGTCTCAAAATGAATAGTGACAGAGGGGTTGGGGATTTACCTGGGTGGTACAGTACTTGCTTAACATGTGTGGCCCTGGGTCCGAATCACCGTTAAAAAAACAAAAGGGGGGAGGGGGCAGAAAACGGACCAACTGGGAAGATACACCGTGGAGTTACACAGTGGAGTGGTGCAAGCACAACTACTGGGCTCGCTCATGCGGGAGACAAAATGATTGAGAAACAAGGAAGTAGCCTGCAGTGAACGTCAGCTGTGGCAGGAGAGGGGGCTTCTAGCTCTTTATTAATGATGTTACTCTTTTTGTTACGCCAGCACTTACTGTGATTACTCACTGCATTCTACTTGGGGGATTTCTAGGTTGTCTCTTACAGTGAATTAAAAGGATTAGGAACACAGAGAAGTGATTCTGTGGTGGTGGGCAACTCTTAACGTAAGACGTGATACCCAGCCCCAGACTCTGTGATCTCATTTGGTGCCCGCCACCCTTATCCTGCTATTTGCTGGTGACCTATGAGCTGAAAGGGTCGCCAATAAGCCCAAGGAAAGCAGAAGCCTAGACAGACGTCTTTGCTGACGTTGTTAATGTGGAGCAGTGCTCCTGAGGCATTCCCTGTGGGAAGACTGTGAGAGACACGCCTTATCTTTGATCAGCAGCCATTAGAGCTGTGAAGAGATTGCCTGGGGTGTTTTGTAACATATTATGAATGCATAAAACAGAAGTATGACTTGGCATTTACAAGCCTTTTCTTACCTTATAGAGATTTAAAAGACACAGCTGTCTTTATGGAAAAGGACTTCCCTTTCTCTCTCTCTCTCTCTCTCTCTCTCTCTCTCTCTCTCTCTCTCTCTTTCATTAGCTAGTTTGTTGGTTGAGACAGGGTTTCTCTGTGTATGGCCTAGCTGTCCTGGAACTCACTCTGTTAGACTAGGCTGGCCTCAAACTCAGAGATCTGCCTGTCTCTGCCTCCTGAATACTACAAATAAAAGCATACCAGATAAGAGCTTTACCTCCAACACACACACACACACACACACACACACACACACACACACCACAGAACACACACACACAGAGAAAGAGACAGACAGAGAGAGAGAGAGACAGAGAGACAGAGCAATCATTGGCTTTTAAAAAAGAAGTTTGGACCATAACAAAAAGCTATAACTTCTTAGGAAACACTACTAAGTAATAGACTCCCTGACACAAAGTCCCAAAGCAAGCCTTTTTTTAACATAAAAGTCTGTTCTCTGTGTTCGGAGAACATCAAATTTCCTTTTGTGTTCTCTTCCAAGAATATTTGACTCTAAGGCCTTTTAGGAAACCTGACACTTACTGAGTCTGAGATTAATACATTGTCCGCAAGAGGGCAGTAGTTCTCCAGGATGTTCAAAAAAACATCTGGGCCACAGCTTAGCCGCCAAGAACAAAAGCAGCTCAGTGGTCCAAACTGAGAAGGGAGAAATAGAGTTTAAAACACAAAAGCAACCCAACACAGCGCTGCCTCCTGTGCCTTCGCGATCTGGCTGCAGCCTGCCACAGATGTACGCAATATGGCGCTATAAAGATCATTCGACCCCCAGAGGCTGCATGCAACTAAGCTAGATATGAAATGAAATTTAAAAATATCAAAAGCATATCTTTGAAACTTCTTTCAAAGATACTGTTTGTCTGGTGAGGTGATTCCACCCCATTGTCGTCTGAAGACTGGGCATTCCAATCCGCACGAGTTTCTTCCCAGAATGACAGGCAGAGAGCCAGCCAGAGCCTGACCCAAATCCTGTCTGGTGGCGATAACACCCTAGCTTCTCCCAGCACAGTGCCCAGCTTCCTCTCTTTTAGTTCCTTCTTGTTTACCAGTGAAGACACACCTCATCCACTCAAGTAGCCCTACCCAAGCTTAATCAGACGTCTTTCACGGTCCATTTTATTAGAAATAGGAAACACCCAGTACTGCAAAGACAGCAAGATCTCCCAACAGGCGTGCACTCACGCCAGGAAACTCAAGCCTCTTGTTTACTTACTGGGTTTGAAGATTCTGCTATCAACACTGTCTTAGTTCTGTGATCCTTTCTTGCGGCAAGCAGTAGTACTCCAGTCTCCCCGGGCAGCAGCTTAGGTGGGACTGAGTACCCTCCGCCCCCACTCCTTGTACCAAAGCAGAAGACTTTGGTCAGCAGCTAGGATGCATCATAGCGCATGCTAAAGACCCAGAACCAGAGGCAAATAACCCGGTCACCCCGTTTGACAATGCCTTGCTGCTGGGTTTCTTAGGGCTGCTTTCACTGCGTTACAATTCATTCAGCCTGTCCAGAGGATATTTTTAGATGCAATTACCTAAAGAGCTTCTGAGTTCCTGGAGTTTTATCTGCATAGGTATCTCTTGGCCTAAGGAACCTAAAGTATTGAATGAAGTCAGCCTGCTTTAAAGACACCAGGGCACTGGGGAAAGGTTACCTGCACATGGGTTCCTACTTTGGGCATCTTTCCTATGGATGGAGAGGTATCTCAGGCAATGGTGTTCCTGCCTCCCCTCTTCCAGGAGAGTCCCCCCCCACAAGAATTAGGAAGGAGACACATCGAAGGGTATCTGTATATCACTTCTCACACTGGCTACTTGGTTTCCTGTCTTTAGACCACCACTCTAAGCTAAGACACCCAGATCTTAATACATCCCCCACACAGCAGAGCCATGCTGCTCCCCTGAGCACGGCTTTCAAGCACTTCAGTTACTTCTCGTCACAGTGTAGCTTTTGAGTTTTTATCCTGGGCCCTAATAGATGGGCAGGCTGTGGGGTTTGAGCTGCTGAGGTCATGTAAGAAACTGTGATAAAAGGCCCATTTTCCTTCCTGAGTCCTTTAACTTCCTTTGGCATCTCAGAGGGATCAGGAGCACTTAGTGGGTTATGGGGACCGTGGCAGAGGGTTTGCAAATAAACCCAACACCAACTGGAAGGGTCGAAAAGAACCACCCAGAACCTTCAATGACATTTATGTTACAGACACAGAGATGCCACTGGCCACAGAGCTCAAGCCTTTGATTTTGTAAATAAGAAAAGTAAGTCTCTGAGTCACCTGGGGCAAGTCTCGGCCCAACCCCAAGACTCCAGACTCAGCTGGAGCCCTTTCCAGTATTCTGGAGGGTGGGGGCTCACTCCCTTCCTGTTCCTCCCTTGGAAACGCTGCGGAAATAGAAAAGAATCGATGTGACCTCCACCTCCGGCCGAGTCCTGTCCATCTCCTTGGACTTGTTGAGCAGCTCCTGAGGCTCAGAGAAGCTCGAGAGAGTGGGTTTGTGTAGGGTCGGTGGGCTGTGCCTCCAGATAGAAGAACTGCTACGGTTGAATGAGCTGAGACTCCGGGAATCTCAGAGACTTGAGATGGGCAGAAGTCGAGCCGCTCCCTATCCATTTCCCTACCTGCTCTGGAACACACGAGACACCCCAGTGAGAGGACCATGGCAGTCAGTCTCCTTAGACATTACCTGGAACCCTTCCCCACGCAAATACAGCATTACTATCACCTCAGATTGAGCAATAGGAAACACCTACCGCCCACTCCTCAGTGTTTATATAGGCCCAGTTCACAGGGATAAAACACGAGCTCTTTCCCCAAGGGTCGTGTCTGACAGTTGTTGGGGTTTGGCCTCCCTGTCTGTTGTAAAGCTAAGTGCAGCCTCTCAAGACTCGGAGTCTGCACATAGAACTGTGACTCTGCCCCCAAGTCATTTCTGATTGGTAGGTAAATGTGCCAACATCCAGGAGATAGGCGGGGTTTAGGATTTCAAGGAGCGGAGGTTGGAGCAGGACCACGAGGAAGAAGAAAGTTGAGGAGGAAGAGAAGCCTCCCTGGGTTAGGTGAACCATAACCACGTGGCCCTGAGGGCTGGCCAACTGGAGTTAAGAGCAACCCGGATGAGACATTGTAAGTAATAGGAAAGTTAGATTCTCATAGCACAGAGGGTAGGTATCCGCCCGACTCTTGGGCTGTGTAAGGCTTATTGCAAACATAAAGGTTGTGCGTATCTTTTGTCGGGGAACTAAATAGTCAAAGGCGGGGTAGAAACCCCGGGTCTGGATTAAACAATTTCTACAACAGAGAATGGCTGTTTTACTGAACTATACCACTTGAGGAAGTTCTCTCTCCCAAAGCACTCATCACCTGGCTTCTGAGAACTAAGCGGAGCCAGATAAATAGGTTCCATGGGGCTCCGGTCAGGCATGGGGCTCCGGTCAGGCATGGGGCTCCGGTCAGGCCCGAAATGCCCGGAGTGTTACAGCTCTCAGAAGAGAAGCTGGGAGGTTTGGGTGGCCTGTTCAGGGCAGGCAGCCCAGGGCCTGGGTCTCTCCTCAGCTACTGTGGCAGCACCAGCACTAGAAATGGCGGCAGAGGCTGTGGTGGTGGTAGCCGGGTGGTGAGTGCTTCGTTCTCACTGTGCGAAGTAATGAAAAGGACCCTGTTGAAATATGGGAGCAACTGTGAGCATGCCACTGAAGACTGTGGCGTGTACAGGAGCGTGTTTATAAGGCACACGCAGTCTAGAGCGCGGCCTAGGACAGATCAAGCATTGGTCCTCGCTGCCTCACCCTGATCTACTGCTGGCAATCGAACACACACTTCTTCAGTCTCTACTGTATTCAAAGCCTCACACCAGAATCAAGAAAACAGAGGTGAAAACCCTCCAGCCAGAAGCAGAGATAAGGAAGCCTGGGTGAAGTCAGACATATTGTGACAAGAAGGTTGCTGGAGCCTGGAGAAATGGCTCATCAGATAAGAGCACTAGAAGAGCTGGGTTCAGTTTCCTACACGCACATGATGGGTCAAAACCACCCCCATGCAGGGGATCTGATGCCCTCTTCCTCGGGCACGTGGTGAGATTAGGGGAAAAAACCAAAGACACCCCCAAATCTCTTGATAATTAGAGGGGTGCTAACAATTAGTGCCAATTTTTTGGAGTCTAAAAATGGAGTCCATTCCATTAAATTTCATATGCTCTGGGCATGTCACTGGGAGCCAGCCTTCTCTAGCAAGCTCTCAAGTCCAAGGCCCCAGCACAGCAAATAATAAGAAGGAAAAAAAGGAGTGATTGTGGGCTCCATAGCTTTTAGGATTTTTATTTTACTTGGAGGCAGAGCTCTGGCTGGACCTTGCTATGTAACCCAGACTGGCTTCAGGCTTCCAGAGGCTGAAATTAAAGGCATGTGCCACCACGCTCAGGTCTGTGTCCCTTGTGAGGGCACACTAGGGCTCGGGCGCACTAGCCCTGGTTAAACAAAAAGCCCCTCTCATTAGGACCCTACAGAACAGGAGCCAACAGGATGTGTGGAACACGTGTGAGTTGGAGAACTGCGCTGTGAGGTGGTGCCAGCAGGCCTGAAATGTGTAGAGAGGGATAGACACCCTGACAAGATTCCTCACTGTCGTCCCGAGGGGAGCCCCACCCTAACCTTGGGTATCCGTCAATCTCTTCTACTAGAGCCTTCATCACACTGGCGGAGGCCCACCATTTCGTGGAGGAAGCTGCTTTACTCAGTCTCCTGGTTTCATGTTAATTAGAGGGTGGGAACGCAGCTCAGGGACAGAGCACATACTTAGCGTGGATGGGACCCTGGATTCAGTCCCCAGCATCGAGAGAAAAGAGAAGGAAAGTGAATCATAGATAAAAAGTCCCTCCAGGGCAAGAGCTAGTCTGGCATTTAGCCAAGCAACTGGGCACCATGTGTACACGGCGTAGCCAAGGTGACACATAGTACTAACTGCCACACCCTGTGACTCTAACACCAATCGAAGACTTCGAGGCCATGTGAAGGGAGGGGCTGTCGATTTTCAAACTTAGCAAAACCGACCTTCCTGATTTCTGATTCACTGTCCATCTCTTCTAGAAGGGTCTCCCTGACCGCACGCTTTGAGTTCTATGTAGCTCCTTTATGAACTCAGCACACACTGGCTGTCCAGGACCCATAGTCCTCAGTTACCACCAAATGTTGGCCCTCTCGGTCTCTCTTCATCATTGCGCCCAGAACGTCATCTTTATTGCACCTACTACACACACTAGGTCCTCAAAAATTACTTCCTTCAGTGATGAAGTTGATAGTCTGGAATTTTCCCCCAGCCCCCACACCATGGAACGGAGAAACTTAAACCGTCTGGAAGGCCTCAGGGCCACAATGCCAAGACAGCCGAGCATCTGAGATGGCAGATGACTACCGTATCTGTCATCAACTCTGTCCTCGTTAAAACACACCTTGCTTCCCAGTGATCGGCTCCACTTGGCTGAGCACCCTGCTGATAGAACACACGTGTTTCCTCACCCACCACCAGATAGCAACCCTGAGTCACTTCCTCGTAGGAAGGATCTTGGGTGGAAGGCTCCTGGCTGATGTCCTGGGCTTGTTGATCCCCATTCCTTCATTCTCGAAGCATTTATTGGGTGCTGACTCTGTGCTGGGGTGTGTTCCAAACACTCAAGGAATGCACAGCCTACGGGCAGCTCGCACTGGTATCTTCACGGAAGGATGCCGGCTTCCACTTCGTATTTTGCTGTAAAGGAGACTCCTGGGTGAAGACCACCTCGCCTCTCCACAACCTGGCCTTTAACCCTAGTGGGTTACAGCTTTTAGCATTGTGAAGCTCTAGGGTACTTCAAAGTTGGGACTATTCCTTTTCTAGGAGACTATGACACGACAGAGTGGCCTATATGAGGCAACAGATTAGAAAAACTAAACGCAATGAAGAACCCTCCATTCCCCCACTTTCTCTGGTCAGTGACCCCTGGGTGAGCTCAGAAAGCCAGGGGGAATGGAAAATGGAGTCTTCTGTAAGTATAAAATTAACCTAACATAAAACTTTAGACTATACACTAAAAATATCTCCAGGATGATTTTCAAAAAAAAAAAAAAATACAGTAGACTGCTGATGTAAAACTAACCAATGTTTTCTAGGTCTATGAGCCATCTATCAAGACACGTGTGCGCGCTCCCCTTTCTGATGCTGCCAAAGGGTATTGGAAGTCAGTGTTCTTAGTACCAGATGTGTTCCATATAGTGGCATGGAGACACATACCAGAAGGACCTGTTTAAGACATTCCTATCTGGGGGGCTGGAGAGATGGCTCAGTGGTTAAGAGCACTGGCTGTTCTTCCACGGGTCCTAAATTCAAGTCCCAGTAACCACGTGGTGCTTCACAACCGTCTCCAATGGCATCTGATACTCTCTTCTGGCATGTGGTGTACATGTAGCAGAGCATTCATATATTAAATAATAAATAAACAAGAAGATAAATAAGTAAATATTTAAAAAAGAAAAAGAAACCCCTGTCTTCAGGCAACTGTGTTCACTCCCATGTGTGGCTCTGGGGACACAGTAACCTGTGACAAGTCAACCAAGGTAAAAGAGAGAAACTCGAGGGCAAACAGGTTTGGTTGAAGAACCTAAGTTATGGTTTGGCTCTGAACTGTCCCCCAGCACTCATGACTTGAATGCTTGTGCCCCATCTGGCAGTGCTGTGCAGGGAGGCCATGGAGCAGGCTCTACCTCACAGAAGTGGTCAGGAAGGGCAGGACTTTAAGGATTATAACTGTTCCTAGTCTGCCCTGTCTTAAGCTTCAATGGCTGTCGTGAAACACCATGACCAAAAGAGACTTGGGAAGGAAGTCACTTTACAGTCTGTGGTCCCTCATCCAGGGAAGTCAGGGCAGGAACTCAAGGCAGGAGCCTGGGAGCAGTAACTGAAGAGCAGGCCATGGAGGAGGGCAGCTTGCTGGCTTGTTCTGCCTGACTTGCTCAGACTGCTTTCTTAGCGCCCAGGACCAGCATCCCAGGGGTGTTGCCACCCAGTGTGAACTAGGCTCTCCCACATCAATCAACAACCACGAAAATGTACTACAGGATGGCCCACAGACCAGTGTGGTACGGGTATTTTCCCAATTGAGGTTCTTGCTTCCAAAACCTCTCTGCCATGCCTTTCCTGTGATGGACTCAGAAGCCCATGTGGTGGTTTGAATGAAGTGGCCCCATAAGCTCATAGAGAGTGACAGAACTCTCAGCTCCTCCACTAGCACCATGTCTGTCTGCATGCCACCATGCTCCCTGTCATGATGGACTAAACCTCTGAAATGGAAGCCAGCTCCAATTAAATGTTGTCCTTTATAAGAGTTGTCACTGTCATGGTGTCTGTTCACAGCAGTAAAACCCTCGCTAAGACACACGGATAAACCTTTCTTCCCCTACACTGTGTCTCTCAGGACTGACTGTGCTCATTGCTACATTAAGGTAACAAGCACACAGAACCAGTGAGTTTGCTAAAACCTGACTATCTGGTTCTTAGGCTTTAGAATTGGTTTGTGGGAGGAATGTGGAAGGGTTTGCAGATGCATGTTAGAGAAGCCTGAGAGTGTTGTTAATGCCTTTCTTTATGTATCATTATTCTTGCTTTTTTTTTATGTGCATCGTTGTTTTGCTTGCGTGTATGTCTGAATGGAGTGTCAGGTCCCTTGGAGCTGGAGTTAAGACAGTTGTGAGCTACCATGTGGTTGCTGGGAATTGAACCCAGGTCCTTTGGAAGAGAAGTCAGCTCTCTTAACCACTAAGCTATCTTTACAGACCCCATTATTAATGTCTTAACTGGACAAGTTCAGAATACCATAATTCTAGTAGATATGTAGACAATAAGGACTGGGCTAATGAGACTTCAGATGGGAAAAGAGTCCCTATTAAAACTGGGAACAGAAGCCATGCTGCATTATGGCAAAGGGCTTGTGTATATTCTGCGTGTGTCCTGAAACTTTGATGGATGTTTCTAGTTCTAAGGCAACGAAGTGAGTGGAGGAACTTTGAGGGCAACTTAGGCTTTGAGTTGTAGCGTGGTCACCACTGGCTGCTTTTAGCCTGGTTTGCAATGAGAATCGGAAATGAACAATCAGAGCAGGACACGAGAGGTTTACAGTTTGGTCAGGAAACGGGAGCAAGCACAGTTAAAGGTACTGACTGAGCAGATGCAGACAAGGTGACAGGAGTTGCTAAAGATAGTGACATGAAACAGACGCAGTGTCGTTTGCACAGGGCCCCGAGGACATTCAGGAAGTGGAGAGACCTCATCTATCCAAGGCTCCGGGATGTGACACTGGAAAGGAGATGAGGTGTCCTGCTGGACACAGGCTTCACAGCAAATGTGTTGTTTGTTTAGTTGGTTGCTTGGTTTGCTCTGCTTTCCCCAGGCTGCAGCTGTGCCCCGAGGCCTGACCACTGCTTTAGATGGTAGCACAACTTGGCGTCATCCAAGTTCTTGGTCCCGTTTTTCAGTCATACAGAATCCAAGAGTTATGGGATTATGGAGGCTGCCACTAAGAGTTTTGAGAAAAGCCTATGACATAAGGAAGTCTGTACCAGGAATTGACTCCTCACTGAAAGCAAAGAAAATGGAATCAACAGCTCCCAGAAATGGGAAGATGTATGGACTTTTAAAAATGAAAACATGAACCAGGTACGGTGGCCCATACATGTGCTCACCAACTTAGGCTGCATAGTAAGACCCCTTTTTCTTAACACGTACAGAAAAATAAATGAAACTATCTATACATGTAAGTATGCATATGTTTTTGATGAAAATGTGTTCTAGTTCATTAGTAATTGATGAGTTAAAATCATTACAAGTGAAGTTCTTACAGAGGACCTGGGTTTATCTCCCAGCATCCACATCAAGTGACTCACAGTCATTGACAACTCCAGCTCCAGGAGATCTGAGGCTCTCTTTTGGCCATTGTGGGTTCATACACACACACACACACACACACACACACACACACACACACACACACACACTGATATGCACATAAATGTCTTTTCATTATTTGTTGGAGATTGGTTGAATCTGAGTGTCCAGATGCTGAAGAACCTTGTTCCCAATTGGTTTTTAGTCTAGCAATAAAGCTAACAGAAGCTATTGGCTGGCCACAGGGATGGGACACTTGGAATTGGCAGGTAGGATGCAGGGACAATCTTGGAGACTGCAGAAGAAGGGGACACGGTAGCAGGAGGAGGTAAAGCCAATCGGCCATGTGAGATTTTGGGTAAGTGGCCATTGACCACATCCCTAATTGGGCCTGGGGTGGCCTGGGGTGTCAGGAGAAAGTTTAGGAGCACCCACCCTTTCTGCATGTTTCATTCGCAGATCCGAGATAGCTCCTGGGTGGCACATGCATGAGACCAGCAGAAGCACAGAGCTGTACAGCCAGAAACTCACCGCAACAATTATTCTAACTAACATCAGCAGAAATAGAAGAGTCATCAGTTGGTAAGTATCTGAGATACTTATAGCAATGTGTTCTATATTAATTAGAATATTATACAGCAGGTGAAATGAACTGCAGGATACATGTATTCACATAGATATATTTGGAAATACTATGAAAAAGATTCCAAAAAGCATGATGTGCAGAGTGGGGTGGGGGGGTCTCAGAAGTATGTCTACAAAGTAGTAATGGGGGGATCAAACCATCCCATAATTGCAGAAAATTGGAACTGAAAAAAATCCTTTAACTCTTCATCTATTTAGCTCCTTTATTTTAGAAGGTAAAAAAATGTTAGTGCTAACTTCCTCTTCCCTCCCTTCCCTTCCTCCCCTTTTTCTCCCTCCCTCCCTTCCTCTCTCCCTGCTTTACCCCCCACCCCCACCCCGCATTCCTCATTCCTCCCACCTGTATACCATTTATTTAGCTAGTAGTTTAGGGTGAGAATATCATAACTATTCTCTGACATGGATTTTGCACAGAACAGTCATCGACTACTTGTGGAGTGGATGGGAACCCCACCCACCTCGGTGCATGTTCCCGCTCACTGTATCCATCCCCTTGCCTCTTGCCCTACAGCTGTGGAGACCAAGGCCTGCACCTTGGAATCTCATTCCTGCCCTTCTTCCCTGGCTACCATGGGCCTGGCTCTTCAGCTCAGGGCCATCTGGGAACGTCTTTCCTTGCCTCTGCTGCCAGAGATAGTGATTCAGTGGGTGGGGGTGGAGAGCGGAATGGGAGCTAGTGGCCGGGTTGTTTTAACATGCCCGTATGACGCTGCCCATGCAAGTGGCTGCAGAGGACATGCAGAACACCGCTTCATTGTCTCACCACCTTTGCTAAACACCTGCCTCGGTTTCTACTGCTCTGAAAAGCCGGGCGAAAGAGGTCCAGCTTACAGCGGGTGAACACAATCCTGCAGAAACCAGGGCAAGGTTCACAACCTGCCCGTGGAAAGAAATACCAGACTAGCTGCCAAATTGAAAGCAGACTACTTATGCAGGTAGAATGGCAGCCGCAGTTTCCACTCTCAGGGATGAGGGTAGCCATGGCAATGCAATGCTTGGGGAAGAAAAAGAGCCACGCCCTTCCCCCCACCTATGATAGACAGGGAGAAAACAGGGCAGAATCCAGCTGAGAAACTTCCTGACTTTTTCCATAATGGTACAGAGACATCTTATCACTCATGTTTGCTGTGTTTTCTAAGCCTGTTTAAAAGGGGACAAAATACTGACCTAAAATTTATCTTCAGACTAGTGAAAAAAACAAAACAACAAACAAAAAAACCAGCACAAATGTTAATATGTCGTTGACATACAGAACGCAGAGCTTGCTAGCAGAACAGACAAAAAACTGGCAAGAAGACTCACAACCAAGCTCTGACACAACATAATTAGTTTACATGTTGTTTCTCTATGTACAAACCATGTTGCACGTCTGTTCACGTGCCACATCTGTGGTGACTTGATTATGAAATGTCCTCCATTGGCTCAAGTGTTTGAACACTTTGTTCCTGGCTGGTAGCCCTGTTTAGTTAGGTTGTAAGCCTTCAGGAGGGTGGGGCCTTGCTGGAGGAAGTGGGCCTCTGTGGGCGTGGCCTGAGGTTATTAACTAGCCTCACTTCCTATTGGCTCTCCGATTCATGAATGTGGATGTACTGTGTGACCCTCTGGCTTCTTGTTTTTGCAGACGTGCCTTCTCTGTCATGCTGCAGTGTATCATTCCCTAAATTGTTTCTTCTCAGGCACTTTGTCCCAGCAGTGAGTGAAGTGACCAGATAATGTGCACAGCTATAAGAAGAGAATCCGCGATGTGCTCTGCATGTCCATTTCTCTGTTACAAGCCATGTGACTTAGGAACCCTTTCAGTTTGATCGTGAGGGATATCTGTTACCTTTGAGATTTCCAGAGTCTTAGGGGAGGAAAGCGAGGTGGCCTGTGTATCCTTTTTCTACTTCCCGGGAAGGCAGAGCACAGGAACCAATCCAGGATTTGCTAATTTGAATCTAGAATGTTCGTTCCCCAAACCCATGTGCTGATTGATGGCTTGGTCCATCTGGCAACTGGGAAGATGTGGAACTTTTCGAAGGTAGAACCTATTGGAAGTTTAGTCACTGGGGTATGGGCTTGAGGGACATGGTCCCTTCCTCTTTTTCTTTTGATTCCCAGTGGCCAGAGGTGAGTGGCTAACCCTGCCACACATGTCCACCATGGTGAGCTGCTTCAACACAGGATCAAAGGCACAGAGCAGAGTGACGATGGACTGAAACCTCTGGGGCCAGCAAAGTGGACTGCCACACTGACTTGCACATGCGCAGAATGAAAGGAGAAGCACCTCTCCATATATACACACATGCAAGTCCGATCAAGATGGGCCAAAAATCTGGATGTAAGACCTTAACGCAAAGAACTCATGTAAGACCTGAACTCTGACCTGCTACAGAAAATGAGGAAAATACTTTTACATGCAGCTATAGGCAACGGCTTTCAGAAAAGTCCTCCTAACAGCACAGAAAGTAATTGGCAAAAGCCATACATTAAAGGGTTGGATGACAAAGGAAAGAATCAGCAAGCAGAGAGACCATGTATACAATGGGGAGGATCTTTGCCAATTATTTATCAGAAAGGAGCTATCCCCTGGAGTCTATAAAAAGCTCTAACAATTAAACAACCCCCAAACAACTCCAGAATCATTAATTCATTAAATGGACCCATGAGTGGAATGGATGGTCCTCAAAGGGAGAAATACAAATGGTGGGCTGGGGGACAGGTCAATGACTGAGAATGCTAGCCACTCTAGCATGAGAGCCTGAGCCCATGAGGAGTGCTCTGTGTGTCTGCTTATGAACCTGGAAAAATTAAAATATCCTCTCTCCTTCCTGCCACAGTGTAACAGTTAAGTTACTATGTTAAGTGAAATAAGCCATATTCAAAGAAAAAAATCACATTTTCTTTTCTATACAGAATCTTTATCTGTGTGAGTGGCTATCTGTATATGCACACACATGTACATATGTACTATAGAACATGGAAATAGGATGGAGACAGTGAGAGGTGAGGAGTCTAAAACATGGGAGATAAGAAAGGGAATTGGGGACTGAGACAGGGCTGGAGATTATGAGGGTTTATTGCTCTTGCAGAGGTTTGCAGCACCATGTGGGAGGCTCATTACCCCCTGAAGCTCTGACTTCAGATTGGGGGAGCTGACTCTGCTGGACTCTG
Organism: Rattus norvegicus; assembly: GCF_021556685.1. Taxonomy (NCBI): domain Eukaryota; kingdom Metazoa; phylum Chordata; class Mammalia; order Rodentia; family Muridae; genus Rattus; species Rattus norvegicus. The sequence continues at coordinate 171,445,174 of NC_141535.1, forward strand.
ATGCACGATTTCACTGCTCTCATGTGTACACACACACACACACACAAGTACACACACACACACTCACACACATATGCACATGCACACGCATGTACACACACACATAACAATAAATAAATCTTAATAAAAAGAATGCATGCTGTGGTATATGTGGCATGAGAGCAAAGAGATGACCTGAGGGAGGACACAGGTCCTGCGAGAGGGGAGAGGAAAAGGGGAGGGTCAATGCAGACCAAGCACGGTGATGTGTATTGTGAGGACACCATGATGAACCTATAAATTTGTGTAACTTTAAAGGAATGTTTTCATTTGAAAACAAACACACTCTCTTTCTTCCTCTCGAGCTGACTACCTCAGACACTGTCATGGCAGCAGAAAGATAGGGAACAGTTTTAAACCTGACTTAGTGAACATGGTGCCCGAAACAGGGCAAGCAGTGGCCCTGTTAAGAGTCTGGCTTGGATGGAATCCTCAGCAGTGGGTGCTGGACAGGGGTGTGGGCTGAGTTTTGGACTCAGGGAGCCCCATGAACTTCTTGGTATCTATTCCCTTCAGTGTCTGTACCCGAATCACCCAAGTGAGAACCCCAAGTGACTCCCGCTGCCCCAGAATAGGAAAAGGTTCACCAGAAAGCAAACTCCGTACTTAGAAGAAAACTTGACGTAACTTTGGAACTGATAAAGTCAGGAACTTCAAAGACTTTTGGAGTGGTCTGGAGACACTGATAGACTGAGGTCCTTCTTACCCCACATCAGCATCTCTAGGTTCAACCAACTGTGGGTTAAAGGTATTCGAAACACAAAATCGCACCTGTCTTAGACATGGACACACTTCCTATCATCAGCCCCAAAAGAGCACAACACAGCCTGTATTTGCTTATCATTATGTTGAGCACTGGAAGCAACTCGGCGCTTACTAAAGTACAAGAGAATACAGCATGGATTTTATGCAAATATATACAGTTGTGTACAGGACTGAGCACCTGTGGGTTTGGGTGTCAGAGTGGTTCCAGGAATTCAGGCTCCATAGACACTGAAGGGCACCTGCACTCCTTAGAAGGAACATAAGCCTCTGACTCAGCACTTCCTGTTCCAGGAGTTCATCTCCAGAAAAGCTCGTTCCCTAGGATGATGCTACATGGTGGCCTTGAGTAAACCTACGTCTTAGCTCTGGATGAAGCTACACGGTAGCCTATGACATATAGAAATGGAGCTAGTCACACCATTCTGAAGCCTGAGAGAGGGAGTGTTAGGGCTGAGGGGTGGGGATCGAGGCTAACATTGAGGAAATGAGGGTCTCAAACCCATATTTGAATGGTTTGAAAGTTGGGAGGGCAGAGACATCGAGCTGAAGGAATGAATTAGCAAGTTTCAGCAAGTGCATAGCCTTTAGAGCCCGGGTTTTAAACTCCAGGAAAAATGAAATGACTAGGGAAGAATGTGGGTTGGTGTGGGTATGGGGAGAGGTGACCCAGTGATGAAGGCTGGTTACAAGTGTTTGCTGGGATAGGAGGAAAAATCATGACACTTATTAAACTGTGGACCAGCAAAAAGACAGACTGGAGGAAAGGGAGTGGGCAGCTGTGTTCCGCCTTACAGATGGGTTTGAGAACATGGAGGTCAGGGATATCCTTGACAAAGGAACTTTAGAAAAATGGAGAAGCCATTGACCAGACACGGAACAGGAGAGCAGACAAAGAGACCGGCAAGCGTGTGCAGGAGATCCGTGGCAGTGTGCTCCAGGCTAGCCCACACTCTGGAGTAGTGTGGGGCTAAGGAAGAGGATTGCAGGGCTGGGACACACGACTCTCTTTTACATGGGAGACTCCACACATTGATATCAATAGTCCTGATATCCATTATCAGGATAACCATTGACATTGATAACAGTCACCCTGTAGAGAAGATATTGATGGTGGAGTAAAAAGAGACATAAATGGAAGAAGGAAATTCTTCATGTGGCAAATACTTCATGCCTACCCTTTAGCAGGCTTCCTCCTGGGCATACACCCAGAGCATCAATGGCCCTGGCGTAGCTGCCACTCACCTGGGCTGTCATTCTGAGGGATGAGTTTTCGGGGAGCAGAATGCTCATGGTGTGACAAGACAGGTAGAGAGTGAGGGTTTCTGTAGGTGTGCAGACGGGAAGAGAATCCAACTGTCCCTTGATGGCATCTATTTTCTCAACTGTGTGTGAGGCAGGGCACTGACCATCTTCGTGGGGGATGGGAAGGAAAAGTCTGAAAGCTCTGACGGGAAAAGAGATTCATAATGGAAATGCCATGTCCATTGGTGACTTGTGGTCACGAACTTGAAGTGAAGTCACTCACCCAACCATGTGACTTTCTCCTGTGGTGGTCCATTAGCTCAACAGCAGCCAGGAGCACTCTCCCCAAGATCGATGCTCCACCAAAGGCCTGGTAAGCCATGGGCCAAGAGACCAGAGGCTGAATACCCTGAGGCCGTCAGTCAAAATCAGACTCTGCAGCTCTTGAAGTTCCTTACCACAGGCATTTTGTCAGTGAGCAGAAACTGTTGAAACACTTTTGAGTCAGCGTCTTAAATTATGATAAAATTAGCCCTTTACTTTAAAAATTTGACCCTTAAGCGTGAGTGGTCTGTGTGTATATTTGTAGGTATGAGGTACACATGTGTGTGCATACATGTATAGACTAGATGTCAATGTTGGGCGTCTCTATTCTGGCTCTACCCGCCTTGTTTTCTGAGCTAGGGTTTCTTACTAGCCTGGAGCCCACTGATTAGGTTAGTCCGGCTTCAGCAAGTTGCAAGGTTTTACCTGTCTCGATGTCCCTAGTACCTTTAACACAACAAACAAGGGCTGGTGTATGGCTCAGCGGTTAAGAGCACTGACTGCTCTTCCAGAGGTCCTGAGTTCAATTCCCAGCATCCACAGGGAATCCACGGGATCATGCACTCTTCTGGTGTGTCTGAAGACAGCTGCAGTGCACTCATATAAATAAAAATAAATGAGAAAACACACCTTAGTGGAGTCCGAACACCAGTCTTCACGCTTGCAAGGCAAGCGATTTACCTTTACCCTGGTCCCCCCAACACAGTGGTTCGTTGTTGTTTTGGTTTTTGGCAGGCTCTCACTAATTCTGTGAAGTTGGTGACCTTCAATGCTTAAGACTTCAGGAACTGAGAAACAAGGGAGTGAGGGAAGCCACCAGGCAGTTCCCACAGAGGTGGATCTGGTAGTCAGAGTGGGTAAAGACTGCACTGAAGAGAGGGGGAGATGGATTCACCAGAGGCAGTGACATCTCCCATCAGACCTCTTAGAATTGGGCTCTAGAGTACAGGAGAGCTGGGAGGGAGGGGCTATCGATGTGAGGATGCTTGAGATGGGGGGATGATGGTTATAACAGGATTTATCATGGCTCGAGGCTGGAGCTCCTGAGGAAGGAAGCAGGATACAGCACAGTGTGGGCTAAATGGCTTCGGTCTAGGCCTTGGAACTGTAACTCTGACCTTTACCTTGAGAAGTAGTAGTTGCAGATACAGTTAAATGAAAGATCTGGAAATACCAACAGCCTGATAGTCCAGGTGGCCTTTAGTTTGGGTCCTGAATGTTCCTAAAAGCCTTTGTGTTAAAGGCTTCCTCTTGGGCTGGAGAGATGGCTCAGTGGTTAAGAGCACTGACTGTTCTTCCAGAAGTCCTGAGTTCAATTCCCAGCAACCACATGGTGGCTCACAACCATCTGTAATGAGACCTGATGCCTTCTTCTGGTGTGTGTGAAGACAGGTACAGTGTACTTATATATAATAAATAAATCTTTAAAAAAAAAAAGCTTTGTCTCCAGCCTATGGTACTATCCAAAGGCGGTCGAAACTTAGGGGGGGGTATGGTGGAATGGAGTTAGGTCACTGAGTAGTGTCCTTGAAGGGGATGTGGTATTCCAGTCTCTTTCTCTCTGTCTCTCTCTGTGTGTCTCTCTGTCTCTGTCTCTCTTTGTGTCTCTTATTCTGTGTCTCTCTGTCTTTGTCTCTCTTTGTGTCTCTTATTCTGTGTCTCTCTGTCTCTTTCTCTGTCTCTATTTCTGTGTCTCTCACTCTGTGTCTCTCTGTCTCTGTCTCTCTGTCTCTATGTTTCTGTGTCTCTGTGTCTGTCTCTGTCTCGGTGTCTGTCTGTCTGTCTCTTTCTCTCTGTCTCACCCCAGCTGCCATGGTGTGAACAGGCTTCCTCCATGCACTCCATCAGTGATACACTGCCTTACCACAGGCCCAAAGCATTAGGTTAAGAGAAATGAACGGAAGCCTGTGTTCTTTAGTGTGACTCTCTCACCCTTTACTTTGCCATGGTGACAGAAAACAAGCTGACAGCTTCTAAATTGAAACAGTTCAGAATCTGCCCCCAATCCTTGTCCCCCAACACCTCCAGTCTTTGGAGACACAGTAACACCAATGTATCCTCAGTTGGCCTTGGTCATTGTCCTTCTGTGTCAGCTCCCAACATGATGATATTATAGCATTTTATTGTATATTAAAGCCCTTAGGATAGAACATGAGAGGACAAGGGCCAGGAGAGAAGGTCCCTGAAGAGACAGGTGTTCTTCAGCCACAGGCCGGATAGTGTGGATGAGACAAGGCAGGATTCTCCCCAAATCCCCAGTGGGACTGCACATGTCTCAACTTAAGCCTTCCAGCCTATACAACTGTGAGAGAGCACATTTTTAAGTACTCAATTTGAAGGAAAATTTTAAAGCAGCCCCTAAGGAACTAATTGGCTTCTTTACCTTCATATAGCTGTGAAAATATTGAGAAGAAATGTGTTAGCTAGACCAGCAAGATCAGAACTGTCTTGTTTTTAATACAGGGGCTGACTGATGGGACTCTGGCCAGCCATGCCCTCCACTTTGCTAAAAACCATTAGACTACATTCCTCAAGCTAGCCACCAAGGCCTGTTCTTTTATTTGGCCACTTCCTCCTCCCAAGGCTGACTCCAAGGTCCAGCTATCAAAGCATTGAAGTCCAGCAGTCAAAATCCCCCTTTGGCATGCCCAATCAAAATTAAACTTTTCATCACAACATGGGGTGGGGGTTGCTCCCCTTATACCTTTATAGACTGCCATTTGCCTATGGTTTCTAACTGCTTTTCTCTACCCAGAGGCAGTTCTTTGTCTCAGACTAGTATCCCTTCCCCCTCTCTCTTGTTCTTTTCCCCTTCCCCTTTGTTTTCTGTCTCCTGTCTTTGTCTCTTATTCCTGACCTTTGTCCCTCTGGGGTAAATAAATCTCCTTTGTGCCGAGAACTTGATCTTGGGGTGTCTTGAGTGGACTTTGAGGTCCCTACAAATGACAAACTGTCCGTAAAGGAGGGAGGCTTAGACTGCTGGGCTAGAGTTAGACCTTCAGTAAGCTGGGGGGAGGGGGGAGAGAAGTCCAAGGTAGGCTGAGTGCTAAAGCACGTGTTTATCATGTGCAACAGCCTGGGTTCCATCCCTGGAACCCAAAAATAAGAAAATGAAATAATAAAGCAAGAGGAAATAGAATTTAGAAACAGCAGTTGGGGAGGGTATGGCCAGGCAAGCACACTGTCCTGGGGTAGATCTGTTCCTAGAGTTCTCCTGAGGACCGGGGCACTGGGGCAATGGGGCAGTAGGGCAGTGGGGCAGTGGGGCAGTGGGGCAGAGGGGCAGTGGGGCAGTGGGGCAGTGGGGCAATGGTAGATGGGTATTGTCTAAACATAGGGACAATTGCCTGAAAATTCATGTGGAACTGAGGGGCTGAGGGGCTCTGCACAAGGCCTCACTGTTGCTGGCCTCAGGGGAACCCTCCCACTGACAGCTGAGCAAGCCGTTGGAGACCTGTCACCTGGCACACCTGCTCACAGCGCCTGGAGACTGCTCCAGCATGCAGCTGCCTTTATGGCTCCTGATAGAGTACCTCAGGGCAGAGTTGAAGTGCTGGCACTTGTTTGTCTAGAATAATGCCCAGATTGGATCTCAGGATTTATATTCGTGTATTTTGAACAATATGGGGTTTGCTATATAAATTATGAAACAGCTGTGGGATGGAATGCTGCACAGCCATTACACCTTATATGGTTGAAGAATGTGGGTGAATCTCCCTCAGAGACAGTGTTCGGCTCACTCAGACTTCTATAACAAGGCACCATGGGCTGAAAGATCTCTGAACGACTGAAACTTACTTCTCACAGTTTGGAGAACGGAAGTCCAAGGTAAAGGTGCCTAGTGCATATCCGGTCTCTGGCGAGAGCTGCTTCCTGGTTTAGACAGTCATATGACCTCCTGTGCCCTGCTGTGGCACAACCGAAATACTCCATATCTTTTATAGGTCACCAGTCCTTTTGTGTATGGGGGTAAGGGGATGGGGGAAGAGGTACCCACACCCACAGCTCCCAAAGGTTACAGCGCCACCTTGAGGTTGGTTTAATATGGGTTTAGGGTCACAGGAGCGTCCAGGCAACCGCAGATCACAGAGAACAGCCCAGCTCCCTTTTCAGCTCTGCTTCCCTACAGCTCCCCATCTCCTGCTGGCCTTGAATGCAGATGCTCCTCAGGCCCTGCTCCTGGCCGGATCAGTCTGCCATCCACTACTCCACTGCACCCTGACAGAAAGCCCTAGCTTCCCCCAAGTCTCTTAGGACTGTCTGTCCCTCTCACCTCCTCCCTAGTGCGAGTTTTGGTGACAGGGAAGAGGAGACAAGGTGATGAATTGGACCCTTAGACGTGTGTCTAGGAATTAGCATTTTGGTTAAATTTAGGGTACAGATGTTATTCTCCGAATTCCCTTCCAAGACACTTACACATGATTTGCATGTCACCTCGGTCCCTTTTAGAGAAATCAGTGAGCTCGTTGAATGGGTCAGTACCCAGCCCAGGTATAACTCTCCAGAAAATTCCTGCGGGATTCATAGGACACAGTCGTAACTGATTTATCCAGTGTCTGCAGTTCAGCATTTTCCCAGGGCAAGGCCAAGGTTACGGTCTCACAGAAAGCCCACCACAAACTCCTCAGCTCTCCCTGCTTTACAGCCCGGGGTTCCTCCACAGTTGCTGCTGAGCTCTGCACGGAGAGGGTGGGGACGCATCTCCCAGGCTTCATGAAATGATGTAGGTGCGGACACAGTGCGGCTCATAATTCATGCATGTCACCCAAAAGGTGGTGGCCGGCAATTGAAGCCTTTCCAAGACAAGCCTAGCGCGACTGGTTTTTGGTAACCTAAACTCCTCCCAACGATCACAACTTAAGGCTCAGTTGTCACAATTCATATACATTCCGATCAGTTCTAGAACCTCGATAGAAATTTATATCACATTCCGTATCCTTTAGTGCATTAAGTGAAAGTTCCTCCCTCTTTTGAAAATTAAAACAAAGTGCCTTGCCCCCAATAAACAGCTGATATGGGAATGCATGTAGTATATATAGGAGTCCTTAAAACTAATAAAGATGGTGACAACCCAATGGAAAACAAACAAAGCAAAACACCCCCCTAAGACATAAATAATCAATTCAAAAAAGGGGATCCCTGCAACCCCCATAGTGAGATGTTTCTCCTCACTTGGAAGCAGTGGCATGTAGATGTAAATCATGAGGAGAAGCCATTTATTTCCCACTGTGTAGATTAGGAGGCATTCGGATTCTAAGCCCTGTGATCACGGCTGTGGAGGAGAGCAACCTTCACATCCTGCTCTTCAGGCAGAACTGGGATCTGGTGAGCCACAGGTTAAGGCTGTATTAGGCTGTAAGTGGCAAATCCGCCCTTAGTGAGCCGTGGGTGTGAGTGCACACCCCCGCAGTAATGTAAATAAAGTGAGAGCGACTCAAATGTTCATCAGCAAATAGGGTGATTTCAAGTCAAAATGTGTTTGTGCCGTTTTGCAATGAAAATGAATGGTCATGGGATAGGCTATGCCAGGGTTTCTAAATCCTGGTGTTGGTCTGAGGGCTAATATCCATCTCATTAGACCTGCAGTGTTTTAGAATAACATTAGGACTAAATCTTATTATTTATTTATTTATTTATTTTCGGTTTGGGTTTTAGGCAGGGTCTTGTGTGGTAGACCAGTTGGTCTCTGACTCACTTTGTCGCCAAGGATCGTTGCCATCAAGGGATCCTGATGGGGCTCATTTTCTCTGCCAGCTCAAGAAGTAAACGGCAAGAGAAACAGCTCCAGTTCAACAGGTAGCAGTGGGGAGATCTGAGGTCCTGCAGGAAAATTCAGGCATCAAAGAAAATCTTGTATTGGGGGTGAAGAAATACACAGCAAGACACACACACACACACACACACACACACACACACAGTAGAGATGGGGCTGGGGTCTTAAGAGTCTTCAAAGGGGGTCTCCCTCCCCTAGGTTAAGGTTGGTCCTTCAGAACAAGACCAGGAAAGAAGAACCATCCACAACTTTCGTGAACATGTCCACAGGCAGGGGACTAGGGAGGAGAGCCCACCAGTCCTTTGTTTTAAGCTGTTGGGCTTTTGTCTTATGTCAGGAGTGTGAGGAAGAAGTTGGCTATCTTGGAAGTTCACCACCTTTGTTTCCTCATCATGACCCTTCTCTTTATCTCTCTCCCTATGAGGAATCCTAACTTCTAGCCCCTCAGGGAGACATTGAACATCCTATCCTCCTGCCTCTGCCTCCTGAGTTCGGGGATTACAGGCATGCGCTGTGATGATGCCCAGTTTGTGCAGTGCTGGGAGACTGACCCAAGGGCTCTGTGAGTCAGGGAAAGCACTCTGTCACCCGAGCTACCTCTCCAGCCCTGGTTACTTTCCTTAGGCTGTGAGATGGATATATGAGTATAAGCACTCCACACATCCCCTGAGCTGCAATTTTGCAGATGTGTGGGCCTTCTGATTAGCTATTATGCTCCAATAATATGGGCAGGGCTGGACATGAAGCTCAGAGGCAGAGTGATTGCCAAGCATGCGTGTGCAAGGCCCCGGGCTCTATCCCTTGTGATAAGGAAATGGAACACTGATTGGAAGGCAGGAGCTGAGAACAGAGGTGCACACTGCCAGCTCTCCGGAAGCTGAGGCTAGGCCGGATCATTTGTGCTCTGGAGTTAGAAAGCATTCTGAGCAACACACAGAGACTCCCTCATCTCAAAAAAGCAACAACAAAACATCCCATAGCTATAAAAAATTAAATTAAATAGATGAACATGAGTCATGTGTGTCAGCATAGAACACTCTCTCAATCTCAGAGATACAAGGTTAAGAAGACAGCAGCAGATGTTCCTGAGGGTCACACAGCATAGCGTCACTTACATAAAGTTTTAGAAGTCACCATCTATATGACATGCACTTAATGGATCCTGTGAATGTGGATATATATGTCTGTGCAGGTAAGGAGGGGATGAAGAGGGAGGTGGACCATACTTGGGGGTCTCTTCAACTAAATCACTGTATTACGATCTCTACTATGCAACAATATATATACAATATCACAATACATACAATATATAACATATATTATTATACAATATATATTATATATATGTTGTATATATATATATAGTTTGTTGTTTGTTGTTTTTCGAGACAAAGTGTCTTTGTCTACCCCTGGTTGTCATAGCTGGCCTTGAACTCGCAGAGCTCTGCCTGCCTCTGCTTCCTGAGGGTTGGGACTAAAGCATGAGCCATCGTTGTCCGGCTTATACTAACATATTTTAGTATAAATTTTTTGTTTAAAAAAAAAAACCACCAGGACATGTTGTATCTCTTTCCACCCTTCTGGTTCCTCTTAACTCCAGGATTCCCACAACTAACCTTCAAAGCTGAGAATCCTGTTTCTCTCAGGCTCAGTGCTAAGGAGCATAGATAACATCTGGGGTCACATTTCCTGGACATAAACCTCAGCTTTGCCATTGGCTGTGTGACCTGAGCAAGTGATTCAGTCTCTCCGTGCTTCCGTTCACTCATCTGTCATGGGGGTTAATGATCTAATGAAGTGGCCGCTGAGGTAGAATTCTGGCATACTGCTGCCAGTGCCAGTCCATGTGATGACCTCCCAGCCCAGAAGTCCGGACTGTTGGAAAAGCTGTGTGAGTGTCTTGTCCTCAGGAGCTCACCCTTGCTCACCCGAGGCCCCGGGAAGACAGGGGTGGGGATATAGGCAGGGCTCCTCCTTCCTCTTCTATCTACCTCCCTTCTCTTCCCAAAAGCCCCACCCACTTCAGCTACCGCTGAAGGTTCCCCCCACCCCCAAGCCAGAGGGTGGGTGGGGCCTGGCTCCTTCGCCTCTTGCCTCGGAGGATCTGTGCTGTGCTTTCCCACTTTTGAAACGGTTGCCTGCATTAGAGTTACATCTGGATCCTTGACTTTGCTTGAGAATTTGAAAAAAAAATCCTGTCTTATCCATTCGTCATCATCACAGGGCTGAGTGACAGCCCTGGTGGTGGTGATGGTGGGGAGGGACACAAGCCTGGCAGCCCTTGAACCTGCAGCATAGGAAGACTGTCACTCAGCAAGCCATGTACTTCAGGCGTCCTGTCACAGACACAGGGGCTCTGAAATGACCTGGGCTCTGCTTACTAATCGGACAAAGATCTTCCGGAAGTGGCCCCATCACCGTAGAGACCCAGAGATGACCTGTGGATGCTGCTCTGGTTACTGTTTAGGCAGGTGGCCCCATGCGGTCTGTTTCAATGTCCTTCTGTTCTGGGTCCCTCCTTCCCGCCTTAAATCACAGCCCTTGTAAGAGTGTCTGTCCAGGGAGGCTCCGTGGAGAAGTCGCTTTATGAAGTTAAATTATTCATCTGAAATCCATCGAGAAGCCTGATCCTTGTGGTTAGAACAGGTTGACATTCACCCGAGCCAGGGCTCCCATCGCCTAAGGACAGGCCCTGCAAATCATTCTTGAGGTCTGGGGAGCCATGCTGGAGGAGCAAAGCTGGAGAGCGGCAGACTAGTGCCCACATTAGCGCGGCGTATCTGCCTCCTGAGGTGTTTGGAGCCTAGTGCTTTTCCAGCTCTGTGTGCTCAAACCTTATCTGCTTTGTTTGCTGTGATTTTTAATAAAAATTGATTTCACGGTTTTAAGTAAAGGCTTGCAGCAGCGGCAGGAAAGAAATCAATCCAGGTGTGCTGGCTAGTTTATGTCAGTGTGACACAGCTGGAGTCATTGAGGGAACCTCAATTGAGAAACGCCACCCTAAAATCAGGCTGCAGGCAAGCCTGTGGAGCGCTTTCTTTTTAATGAGTATTGGGGGCAGGGGGAGGAGCCTATTGTAGGTGGTGCCACCCCTAGGCAGCTTGTCCTGGGTTCTGTAAGAAAGCAGACTGAGGGCTGGGGATTTAGCTCAGTGGTAGAGCTCTTACCTAGGTAAGCGCAAGGCCCTGGGTTCGGACCCCAGCTCCGGAAAAAAAAAAGAAAGAAAGAAAGAAAGAAAGAAAGAAAGAAAGAAAGAAAGAAAGAAAGAAAGAAAGAAAGAAAGAAAGCAAACTGAGCAAGCCAGTGGGAGCAAGTCAGTAAGCAGTGATCCCACATTGCCTCTGTATCAGCTCCTGCCTCGGTTTCTGCCCTGCTTGAGCTCCTGCCAGTGGACTGTGCTGTAGGAGAAATAAACACTCTCCCATGCTGCTTGGTGATGTTGTTTTAGCACAGGGATAGGAATCCTACTGAGATCCCAAGTATAGCAGCAGCACAGGTCGCCCTGCTGGTACTGGAGAGCATCCTGTAGGAAGGTCAGTTGAGCACTGGAATTCAAGGTTAGTCTTAGCCACGTAGTAAAACCCTGTCTCAAAGACAAAAATACTTCTTAAAAGGTTGCTTTTTAATTTTGTTTCCTTTTCCTTGGGCTTGGTTTTTTTGGTTTTGTTTTTGTTTTGTTTCCTTTGCCAGCAGTGATGGCACACACCTTTAATGTCAGCTCTTGGATTCCATCTCTTGAGTTCAAGGCCAGCACGGTTTAACCAAGCAAGTTCCAGAACATCAGGACTACCTTTCTTTTTTTAAAGTAGGGATCAATGAGTTGAATTAGCAGGTAAAGGTGTTTGCAGAGCCAGCTTGGGGACCTGGGTTTGAGTTTGACCCCTGGAGCCCACATAATGGTAAAGAAAAGAACTGAGTTCATAAAGTTTTCCCTTGACCTCCTCATGGTTCTCATCACACACACACACACACACACACACAGACACACACAGACACACACACACACACACAGACACACACACACACACAGACACACACAGACACAGACACACACACAGACACAGACACACACACAGACACAGAGACACACACAGAGACACACACACACACACACACACACACACTAATAATAAATTATGCCTGATGCATTTTCCTGTAGCCCCAGCAGTCCAGTCAAGGCAGGAAGATTGCAAGTTCAAGGCCACCTTTTGTTACACAGTGAATTCCAGGTTAACCTGAGTCACACAATGAACCACTCAAACAATAAGAAAACAAAAACTTACCGAACGGAAACACCAGAACGCAGGTTGTGCAACTCTAGAAGGGATGGTGGGTGAGTGTGAGGAGAAAGAGCTGGGAATAAGGTTCTACTCCTCTAGGTCAACAGCAGGAACAGGCCAGGGTCCACTAGACCACAGTGTACAGCACTGTGCTCTCCTGCCCCACTTAGAGGAGCCTTTGCTCCCTCTCCTGGGATTGTGTCGGTGACAAGAAATCCCACCTGAATGATTTTCTGCATTTGGAAACACAGAACCTGAAGTCTGGAGCCTGATGTTTCTAATGCAAATGTAGACACGCCTGGCAGATTCCCAAGGGAGGCCAGGGACATCATTTGTTCTGCTTATGGCCATGGTCCTGGCTTATTTATAATATTATATATATACATATACGTATGTATATACATAGATACATATTTATATACACAAATGCATACATATAATATATAGTGATAAATAATAAATGATATATAAATATAAATAAAATAATAAATATAATATAAAATATGTTTATATATTTGTATATTTATGGTGTATCGTGTATTTATGGAGGTCTTTAAAGCCACACTGACCAGAAAAATAGCCACACTTCCTAGCACTTCTTGTAACCAGCTGAGACCAGGTAGCCCCGTTTCTGTCTAGGATATGCGGTGGCAAGGCAACCATAAAGCGTGGGGCACGTTCTCCATGCACCCTCTCATCTCCTGTTAGCTGAAACCCAGAAGTAAGGGGTGGAGCAGGGCAGCAGACGTGAAAACAGTGGCATGAAAGCCACGCTGTCCATCCATGATCATACGCCTACCGTGTCACTGGCCTTTTTCCTTTCCTTTTGGAGATGGGATTGTGCTATGTAGCCCACTTGGCTGGTCTCCAAGTTGATCCTCTGCCTCAGTCTCCCCAGGGCTAGGACTAAAGGTAGCATTTTTTGCATCATAGTCTTATATCCCAGCTGTATGGCGACTCAGCAGGGGGTCAGGGAGCAGGCCTGAAGAGAGTCCAGCTAACATGCCATTAGCATGTCGAAACAAAAACTCACGGCCACAAAGTGGGCGGAGCATGGTGGTTCATGGTCCTGCACTAGAATTCCCGTGGACCTCTCAGTCCTTGCACTTTCACATGGCAGACTGGGTTTTAAGTCCCACGTTCTTTCCTTGCTTGGTTTTCTTTGTCCTGGTGTAATCAAAGAGGTTTCCAAGCGTCTTTAGAATTTTTCACCTCGAAGTAATCCGTTGTGACTTGTATTCTGAGAAATTAGATGCAAATGCGGTTTGACTTGCAAATCTTCTGTGTACCACAGAGGGTATCACACTGAGAACCCCACTTCTTCACCACAGCTCCTTTCCTATATAAGTTCTTCGAGCTCCAAGGGCATTCTTTTAAAAACCCGGAAATGCTCACTTCAAAAGCACTAATCATGAATTGCCTTCATTATTATCATCCGGTAACGGCTATTAAATCAGTCTAGAATGGTAGTCCGCTTGCAGTTACGTGAGAAAGACAGGCTGTTCGATGTTCAGTCTCCCTGTTTCTCCTCCAGTGCTTTTGTGTGTTTTCCACTTCCTGCAAGGAAATTTATACTGCATTTAAGCTATTTTGTTGTCTGGTTCTAAAAAATAGACACTGTCAGAATCCTAGCTATGTGCTTTAATCTTACTGTTTGTAACTGCAAAGTGGGCTTTGCAGGTGGAGAGGCCAGCCAGTCTTTACCTAGCTTCTCTGTCTGTAGGAGGGAGAGCCCTCCCGAATCCAATCTATAGGTATCCCATAAGTCATCTACCTGCTTTGAGGAGAATTTCCAGAAGGAAATGACCAACAGCCACCGGCCTCATGGGGACCCCTTCTTCCTCCCAATGGAGGGGGTTCTGTTGCTGTTGTATCTCAAGCACAGCTAAGCAACTCGACTGGCAGCCAGGCGGGAGGAACCAGGTGAGCTCGCTGAATAGCTGAATAGATTTGTGGGCAATGTTTTACTTCTGCCTGTTCCATATCAGGTCCCAGGAGGAATGTGATAAGAAAGTCACCTGATCAGAGGTGTAAGGTGGAGAAACAACGGAGCCCGAGGAGTCCCCTTGGCTTTCGGCCCTCACACTGAAAAGCATCATGAACCAGGTACACAGAAGCATGCCGTCAGTAGTAGCATCTGTTACGCCTGAGGCAGAAGGGTTGTAAGTTCAAGGACAGCCTAGTCAACTCAGAAAGAGCTTGTCTCAAATGAAATTCTTTTTTTGTTTGTTTTGTTTTGTTTTGTTTTGTTAGAGCATTATCCTAGCGTGCATGGAGGCCCTAAACTCAATCCCCAGTATAAGAAATAAATAAATAGAAAAGGCACCTGGGTGTATGGAAAGTCCTACTGAAACACCTTGCAGACTCCATCTAGAATCTGGGAACACATAGTCCCAGGATGCTGCTGCTACAGTTTGTTTCAGGACGTTCTCATGACATTCAGTATGGCTGAGGGCAAGCCCTCCAAAGCCACACTCTACACGCTCTGGAGCAAATGCCCACTGAGAGGGAATCCTGGCCCTCCCTACACTGAATTAGCATAGTGAAAATAGAAAAATCAAATGACCGGAGCCAGATGCTCAAAGTGACATTCCCAGATGCCATCTTGCCTGGGCCAACTTTAGAGACTGTGACGTCCCTCATCCTTATTGACACCAGGTTAGGCCTTTACCACCGATTTTTTGCAGTTCACTGCAAGAAGTCTATACTTCTTTTCTTAGCCACGGGCTAGTCCACACCAGGACAAGAACTAGTCTGAGCCAGGTTGCTCTCAAAACTGCTGTTTGCTGGAGTGGAGAGATGCCTCAGTGGTTAAAAGCTCTTACTACTTGTGTAGAGGACCCCAGGTTGACTTTCGGCACCCATAATTTCAGTCCAGGGAATCTCTGCAGGCACCTAGGCACGCACGTGGCTCTCAGACATGCAGGCAAAACTCATATACATAAATCTAAAACAAAATTATATTTTAAAGAATGATGTTTTAGGTTACTTCTTCATGGAAAGGCTTGACACCGGCCTGTAGTCTTTAGGATGAAGCTGGAGAACTGATTCGAGTCCACGTGGCCCTCTTGGTATAGCACTGCCCGATTCTCCCAGCCTCCTACACACATATTCCCTATCCCCAAGGATCAGCGCCCAAATCCTCCTAAGCCTCAAGCTTTTCCCAAGATGCCCTTTGGCTGACCGGGTGTCACATCCCTCCTCTACTTCACCTGACACTTGCTTGTCTGTCTGTGTTTCTGAGTTAGTTACTGCAGAAGTGTCCCTAACTTTTCCGGACCCTGTTTTGGACTCTCTCTCTGTGCCCCAGACAGGCCTCTGCCAGAAAGCCGGTGTTACTGTGGGCTGTAACCTGCTCGGTGCAGAAAGTACCAGGACAGTGTGTACTGTGGGATTTCTTAGGGGAGCCTGTGTGCTGTCTGTCAGCGCCTGGCATGGTGCCGGGTACCAATGGTATCCTCAACAAATACTAATGGATTAAATGAGGAGATGCAAGGCCTAAGAGAAAGGGAGTGAAGAAAATGGCCTGTGCTGCTGCTGCAGGCCATGGAGCCGTCTTCTTGTCCTCTCGGAAAACCCATGTTTTACCTTCACTTTCTTCTCCCCTTCCTCTGTGCGCTCCAGATTCCAGCACAGAACCACTTCTGCTGAAGACTGCAGTGCTGTTGGGGAGAGAGGAATGATCTCCAAGAAATGCCTGTTCATCATCTGTCTCTCTATATCCATTTCTGCCTAAGTGTCTAAAACTCTAATCATACTGGATGCTGTGTGATATACACTCCAAGAACAGAAAAACGATAAGAAAAAAGACGTGTGTGTCTGGGGGAATAGTGCCAAATTGGGTGTGGTAGTACACGCCAATGACCCCTCGGCACTCTGGAGGTAGAGGCAAAGAGATCAGGAATGTGAGGCTAACCTCAGCTACATAACAATTAAGAACACATTGTGCTACATGAGACCCCATCACAAAAACCCAAAACAAGCAGAAAAGAAAACAGTACCCATAGTATAAAAGTATTACCTGAGGTTATAAAGCACATCTTCAGACTGAGTGCACATATTTGTCCTCCGACTTCCTCTGCCTAGCCGCATAGAGAGGTCAGTTCCGCATGCTTGTCTCCCTTGCTACCTCAGATGCATTCCTGCCCTGCTCTGCCCTGCGACACTGGCATCTATGGCTTGGCTTGGGCTCTCGTTCCGTGGCTTGGGCCACCACTCAGAATGTCTGCTATGAGCTGCAGGGGTGGAGAACTGTGTGTTTGGTTCCAGATTCCAGGTCAACTTCTAGCCAGAGACTGGAACTAGGCAAGCTTCCTTAGGGGATGCAGTCTTTGTAGAACTGAGAAAGTGTTCTTTCTAAATGTCATCATTCCAAAGGCAGAGGAAGCCAGAGAAGAGTCTAGATTGTGGTGGTGACACTGGGTCTCTTGGGACGCATGTAAATGATGCCAGGTGACGCTTTCTCAAGGCCCCATCACCAACCTCTTTATCCACACCCACTCAACCGATTCAGTGAATCTGACTAACAATGGCTCCAAGCACTGTCTCCCCGATATTCCCTTCTTCATGCTGTCTGGGTGCTTTACTCACTTATTCTGAGCCCTAAACAGCTAATTTGGACCGTGTCATCTCTAAAAAAAATTGTCAATACAAACCAACAGCTGCAGGAGAAAGAATGTTCTAGCCGTTTGCCTCGCATGGGGGTCAAACACAGTGCTAAGCACTTCCACATGCGCTGCCTAATTTAATCTTCTTTAAAACCCCGAGGTAGCAAGCACTATGCTCTTCATCTGGTAGATAACAAACTGATTACTGAGAAGTTTCGAAATTTGCCCAAGGTTACACTCATTCTTGACTGCCAAGGCGGGATTTAGACTCGAAGACGCCAGAATGCTTGCTCTTAACCGCCAGACTCGACTACTGTGAGAACTCAGTCAAACCTGTCATTCCCTTTAACCCTGAATTTCCTTCAATGAAAATCAGAGGGCAAGATGAAATCTTTTGAAACGTCCCTGTTGCCCCGAAGAGTCGGGTTTACCTCCGCTTACCAGCAGATGGCGCACAGCCAGCATTACAGACAGCTTGAAGGCGCTCCAGGGGGAAGCGTGATTTCCCCTCAGCCCTGCCTGGCTGGCGTGGGAATGAAATGGAAATGTGTTCCCAGTGGTAAATGGTGCAAACCCACACAGCGTCCACGTGGTAGAGCCGAGAGCTTAGGGAGTAAGTTTGACTCGTAAGGGTACAGCATTGCCATAGCTGACCATGGGGGTCCTTTCAGTGACTCCTGCCATCTCTCTCCTTGTAAAGGGATAGAACAGGCACTCAAAAAGAATTAGGAAGTAGATGCTTGCCACACCAGCATGAGTGTTCTTAACCAATGAAAGAGATAGTTATTGTCACCAACTCAAACCCACTTTATAAGACTCCGGGGAAGCCTCAGACAGACAGCCCCAGGCCCGTGTTTGGAAATATACTGGGTGTGGCTTGACCCGATAGATCTGTGGTTGTGACTGCTGTCTTCCTACAGAGGCTCTGAGCCTCTAGATGGGCATTTCATGGAGTACCAGAGAATACAGATGGCCTCACAACCGCACATGCCAGGAAATGCTGGGGCCCCGAGAAGCCACAGAATCGCTCTCAGTGAAGGGCTCTTACCTGTGGTTACATGCTGGTCACTAACTATGCCTGGCACATGGCCATGCCCTGAGACAAACCCTGGAGGATAGAAATGCGACTTCAATGCATGGAGACTTGGGTAGTGAAGGGGAAATGGTGGGAACACAGCTTCTTCTATCTTAGCGTTGAGCTAAGGGGCCTGTGAGTGTGTGTGCACTCATGTGGACACAGGTCGGGCCATAAAACTGGTAGTAACATCCACACACCGTCGTCTTTCAAGGAGAGAGGGAAAAGCTGAAGGAGCCAAACGAATCTGCTTCATGAGAGTACAGAATCTCAAACTGCGAGGTCACTGTTACCTCTGCCCCTGCTGCTGTATAAACTCGTATTCATCTGGAAGCATCTGGAAGGAAATGCTGGCTCCCCACGTTCCTTCAGTAGCCACCGCTCTCCCGCTCTCCCGCTCTGCCTCACCCACGGGCACAGTAGGAAATGGGCCCACAATCTGGGCTAATCTCTATCTTTAAGAAAAGCAGTTAAATCGTTTGTCAATAAGAAGTGCATCTTCCCCGTCACCAAGCTCTTTGTAACAGTTTTCTAAGTTTTTACACCGAAAGAGAAACAAGGCCTATCAGCTATTGGAAAGTAATTTTTAAAAGTGAAAGGATTAATCTGAGTGTTGTGTGGCACATGTCTACACAATTCCTGTACTTGGGAGGCTGAGCCAGGGGGACCCCCCCGGGGTTCAACTGTAACATAGGCTACACAGTAAAATCCTGTCTGAAAAGATAAAGAAAAGGAAGAAACTAAAAATATCTGTTTGAAAGCCACTGAGGCTGATATAAGATTGAGGAGTTCTCGGTCCCTCTTCAGCAAGTTTGCCCAGACTCAGGATCTAGAAGTCAGCTCTGAGCCAGCATCGATATGCCAGTGGGGAGCAATTAGCCCTGAGTCAGGATTGCATGTTGGGAGCTGATAGAACTTTAATGGATACGTCTCACTGTGTGAGGAAATCTGCTTTTCCATTAACTCCTGGTCAATGACCATGTCTCTCCTGTGTTTATGAGCCTGGAGTCTTGTCAGACTGATCAAGTAAAATGATACTTGTGGCTCCTCGGGTCCCACCATCTCCCCTGGAACTGACTGTTCTCAAGGTCACAATGTCGGCTACAAGGGAACAAAGCACAAAGAAGAAATTGCTTAAGGAGAACCAAGACACCATCTGGTGGTCATCTCCTATAAATCTTCCCCTCACATGCAAATGCCTTGCACAAAGGAAACTGGCTTTGTGATCTGCAGGCTGCAGGGAACCAGGCTGTGTGACCAGGGAACTAAAACTGGGCAAGTCTCGGAGTAGCCAGCTTTCTAGAGTTATTTACTATTGGAAGATTTAAAGTACTCATTTATTCACTTTAGGGGTGCTGCTGTTTGAATCCAGGGCCTTTGGGTATGCTAAGTACAGGTGCTAGCGTGGACGGCCCAACCCCAACTTTTATATCAGCATCTGAAGCAGGAAGCCCAGAGACAGCTTCCCTCTGAGGAAATTCTCACCCTGAAACAAAGAATCTTTGGATTGCCAAGTGTCTCCCTCTGGTTGTGAGGGTTCTTACAAGGGAAATATACCCAAGAAATCCTGCTCTATACACATCTTTCTTTCCATCCCTATGTTGCAGTAAAACAGAGCAGATGTTTAGATCCTGTCCGTCAGGTTCCTCTCCTTATGGAAAACCCTCTTCACTCACTGAAGACCATTTTTATAAGAGTAGCACATCACAGACTCAGCCTTCTCCATATCCAGCCTCTTGCCGTGGGGCTCCCTGACCACAGACTGGCCCTTTGTCCTCCTTGGCAGATGGCAGTGACTAAAGCGACCTCAAGTTGACATTTTTTCATCAGCAGCCACAGAGCAAGGCTGTCCTCAGGGCAGAATTCCCAAGCAAGCGAAGTCCTTCTCTGGGAGTCCCTTTGTCCCTCATCCCAGCTGCATGGCCCTCCCCTCTGCCCACTCCTTTCTAGCTCCACACTGCTCCTGTGTCCTCACAAGGTGTGAAGGGCATGTCCTGACTTGGGAAAGTCCTGCTTGCTTGGAGAAAATGCCGTCCGTCACCATGGCAGCTGTTCTGTAAAACCTGAACTAGAGGACTAGAACCTCTGTGAGTGATTCAGGAAGCGAAGCTGGGAAAGGCTGTGGGCAGGTGATGCTTCTAGAAGCCCTTCCACCCACAGAGAGCCTCTAGTTACACACTGGTGAGACTGCCCTACAAGAAAGGCCACTCAGACCTGATCTCTGTACCCTATAAACTCACACCCTTTTCCTCCCCAGGGTTGGAGCCCCTATCTATGGCCATGAGCTGAGTCTCTTTTCTACTTCTTTCTCCTCCTGTAGTTAGTAGACGTACGTTTAGACTTGTCTGTTCTGAACTAAATAGCCAGGCACTTCTCAGCAACAGACACTTCACGTTAATTAACAGGAGGGAGATGAAACAGGAACCAGTTCAGAAGTTGTTCACTCATGGCTGGGGGAGGGCAGGAAGATGCAAAGCAAGTGCAATGGAGCAGGGAGAAGGCTCTGATTGACTTGGTTCTCCTTGCTTGGGACTCGGAAGGGGAGAAGGGGGGAAGCTCCCACTCACTTGTTTGAGGGATGTAATTAAAGCAAGCAGGGTCACTCACGTACCCCAGTTGCAAAGCCCAAGGAAAGGCCCATCGGCTCATATTTTCAGAAGGTATAAGTCACCTGGACTCCAGCAGCAGGGCAGCACTGTCTCATGATGCTCTTTCTAACTAAAACAGGCAGGAGACATCCAAAGGGGAGTCACACCCACAGACACCTGAAATCTGACAGCCGTGCTGTGGTTTGGACCTAGAATGTTCCCCGAGATCCATGTATTAGAATCTTGGTCCCAGACTAAAGAGCTATCAGAAGACAGTGAACTTCTGGGAGGTGGGACCTAGGAGAAGAGAGGTAGGTCCTCAAAGACATGCCCTTGAGGGGGCTATTAGGACCCTAGGGTCACTTCCTGTCTCTCCCTCTGCTTCCTGTCCCCGGCGTGAGCAGCCTCTCGGACCATCTGCAGTTCACCATGATGTTCTGCTTTGCCACAGGCCAAAAACATGGTGCTGTAGGTTGGACCCTAGGTTGAATTTACAAGCCAAATAAACCTTCCTCCTGTAAGTTGTTGATTTGGGGTCTTTTGTCACAGTGGCGAAAAGCTGCTAACACAAGCATTCTTGTGGGAGACAGTTGTTGTAGCCACAGACTACTCAGAGTCGGTCTAAGGAGGCCTGGCAGAGGAAACAGAGGAAGAACCTCCACAACCTTGAGGAACTGAGAATTCCTTTCCCCAACAGCATCAAGAGAGAGGAAGCCCAGGCCTCCGATGCAATGACACCTCCAAGAGCTTCCCATAAGCCGTAGACAATAGAGCTCGTCAGATATACTCAGCCACTGAAAAGGCTTGAAGGAAAAATGACAATGTTAGTTAGTACCGGGACACTGCCTTGAGAGCAGAAACTCACCAGATGAGAGGCTGGGAAACTAGAACAATCATGGGTGGATCTGTCCTATATCCACACCGCCTTGATCCGGATTGGCGGCCACTATGCCTCAGTACCTCAGAAAGCGAGTTTATTTGGACACCTGATCTTTACAGATGTAATCGGGTCAAAATGAGATCATAATGGTAAGTCCTAATCAGATATGATTGATATGTCAAAGGGGAAAAAGTTAAGACACAGAGGCACACATCAGAGAATGCCACATGAACATGAAATGTCCACCCCTGGCCCAATAAGAGACAGTTGGGACCAATCGGAGGCTCCCAGAATGTTCCTTTGAAGCACTGGTTTCTGGAACAGCTAAGCCCAGAGCGGGAGTGAAAGTTGCAACCTGGGTCTGAAGCATTGTTTGATGCAGGACATAACTGTGCTTTCAAATACATCTTGAGAATAAGTCAGTAAATGGATTAAAGAGACTTTCTACCTTCCCCTCTAATCCCTGATCTTCCTCTTGTACTGCTTGCCTTCATGTTCAGCCTGTGTTTTTCTTTTGTGTTATTATTGGATGGTAGCAATGAAGAAGCCCACGCCTCTGAACCCACCTTGCTAACCACAGTCTCTCTTCCTGCCTCTTTCCCACAGTTTCTGCCATCAATTCTGTTGGGTTTGCATGGGAAGGTACGTGTGGCGGGGGCACTCTGAGCGTTTGCCTTGCAGGTGGAGGCTTGTTGGAGGAGGCGTAGGAGGGGTGTGCCCAGGGTGGAGATCACGGTTGGCTTCATGTGAGCAAGCTGGGGAGGGTCTATAGACTCTTGAAGGAGCCTTGACCTAGGAACACTGTGTTTTCTCCTCTGCAGTCTCTGTGTGTGAAAGAAACAGCACGTTTGGAAAACAGATTTGAAGTTTATTGGTCAGTTGAATAACCTTGGACTTCCGGAGACCAATGTTGGCCTGACCATCCCAAGAAAGGGTCTAATTGGGAGACATCTCAACACTTAGGTCTTGTGCCTAACTGCTCACACCTGTGGAAGGAACACAGAACACAGATCTTAGAGACAGAGAAGGCTCACTGGAGGTTGCCCTAATGTGACATTATACTCCCAGTGGGTGTGTAAGGAAAAGGATGGACTCTCCTGGGGAAGGGGGGAGGTAGTCTCCTTTGAGGTCCCATCTGTGCTGAATGACTGAAGTGAAGGTGATGTAATTAGTAATCTGCAGACTTCCAACTGCTGTAACACTGTGTGAATAATTCTGATAATGGCCCTTTACTCAGCGAGGGTGGCATCCAGATAAGCAGATTGCCACAGCTCTCCTGTCAGCTTAAGTTAACAGCACCTTTGATTGCCATCTGACATGACGTAACACACCACTGTGACAGACACGCCCCTGTTGGACCTGCTAGGCCTAGGGAGAAATGAATGATGAAACAGGAGCCCGTCTTGATGGAAAGCCTCCTCAGGAAGGGCTTAGCCTATTCTCATCCTCCACCTGTCCCCAGGCCAGCAGCAAGGACAGACGGACAGAGGCCTCGGTGTCCAAGGGAACATCAGAGCTTCTTCCTTTCATGCAGAGGGAGGAAGGGCTGTCTTGACAAAATGGCTACCCCTTGGTTCATCAGCCTGTCTCACAGTCACGAAGCCCCATGTTCCACACACAGTGAATGAGGTTCCCTGTCAACTTTACAGGTTTCCCCTTCTTGTTTTGGTAGTCAACTTCAGAGTTCTTGGGTAACTCAGCCATCTTTTTGACAGCTTCACGCACACTCCAAGTTCTATAGGAGAGTTTCATAGGCCAGACCTGGCTACGAGAATGCTATCCAGTCAGGCACAGGGAGAGGTTCAGACTGGGCCAGGTAGAGACGTTTGCAGGATTTTTGTCCCAGTCATGGCTAATCTAGACTGGCCCAAGAAGCGCTCCTGCCCCTTGGGAGAAGAGGCTGACCAAAAGGAGACTAAAGCCAAGGAGAGGTGGGGAAGAGTTGTGGGGAGGGCATACAAAGAATGGAAATATACAGATGAATATCTATCTATATATCTAGCTATGAATATATATCTAGAGAGATATAATGTGCATAATGTATGTATGTATATATAATTGAAAAATATGGAGTCACTTCCATATTTTTCACACAACAAAGTTGTGTCTGGATGCTTAAGTGGATGCCAAGAGTTGAGGAGCATTTCCTTCTCCAGTCCCTGTCCCCTCTTGGGTTGTCCCTCCATCATTCGTTATTGTCAGAATGGCCCCAGAGCACAGGCGCCATCATGATGTATCATATGCAGCTCTCTGGTCTTTACATCCTGAGGGATGGGCCACTTCTCACAGAGGGCCCCAGTCTGTCCCTGTGCTGTCAGTCCCCTCAACGGCCCCTCCTGGTCTCTTTCTACCTTTCCCATGGTTCTCTCTTTTCTTCCTTTCTTTTGCTATACATTTTGCTTTGTCATAAAGTGAGCCAGTGATGCCAGACAAGGAACAGAGGATGGGCTCCCACTAGCCAATCCCTGAACAACCCAAACACCAAAATAGAGAGAAAAGTCAACTATAACTCATTTCAAAAGGCTAGAACCATGGTGGTACCCATGGCAGCTCAGGACGCAGTGCAAGTTGCTTGGGGCAGCATGGTCTTCAGAGGCTCTGAGGTCGCTTGCCTGGCCTTTGGTAGGCAGTCTGCGCAGCACACCTCTGCTGTGACAGATGTGATGTTCAATAAGAAAATTAATCCTGAAGAGAAATTCTTCGTGGACAGGGTAAGAGAATACAAATTAAAGTCACAGACATCTGGAGGACCTGCTGCCATGGGCTCAGCGTAGTAACACCAAGGGCTGGGCAGAGCTTTTGAAGCTCAAACAAATGTTTGGCAAAGCAGACAAGAATATACCTCCTACCTTCAAATTTGAAAACCCAAAGTTTGAGGTCATCGAAAAACACAAGAAATAATACAAACTCTGTCTGAATTCCAATGAACAATTTAACAAAGAAATGTCTGAGTCCATACCAAAAAAGTAGGTGAATTAACATTGCAGCCAACAGAGGACAAGAAAGTGTTTTACTGACAGAGAACTGTGGGAATACCAGCTAGGAAATGTGTGGGAATCATTGCTGAAAACATTGGGGCCAGAAAGGTGACTCAATGGGTAAAAGCTTTGGATGCCCAGAATCTATATAAAAGCTGGACTCAGTAGCACACATCTGGGGGCCGTTGCTCCTATGGCGAGATGGGAGTCTGAGACAGGGGAAGCACCTGCCTTGCAGGTCAGTTAGCCTGAAACAGAGCGTGCAGTTGCACAAGTAAGAGAGTTTCTGCCTCCGACAGGGTGGAGATGAGAACCCACTCCTGAAAGCTGTCCTCTGACCTTTACCTGAGCTGACGAAAGCGGGGGCCCGCACACAGGTGCACATGAACATACATACACCAGTCTCCTTACAAGTTGGATGTCTATATGTTAAAGTTGAAAATAGTGAAGGCTAGAGTCTGGAGAGGCCGTTCAGAGGGTCAGAGCATTCCAGAGACCCAAGTCTAGTTCCCAGCATCAACAGCAGGTGGCTCACAACTGCCTGAAACTCCAGCTCCAGAGGACCCAAAGTCTCTGGCCTCGGGGGTACCTGCACTCATATTTACACATCCACGTATACACACACACACACACACACACACATACACACACACACCTACACACCTACACACACACCCCTACACACACACACCTACACACACACCCCTATACACACATACACACCCCTACACACACACCTACACACCTACACACACACCCCTATACACACACACCTACACACACCCTTACACACATACACACCCCTACACACACACACACACACACACTCAATTACACTGAGATTTTAGGTCACTTTGTGTAGCATGGACATTTTAATAATAATGCTTTCAGTGACACAAAATTTCAACAGGAAATCCCTTCCTAACGTACCTTCTTTAATTTCTCTGAGCAGTATGATTATAAATTGGGGGCCATCTAAATATACTGGATCTCTGATGGCTTGGGGGTGGGGATCAGGAGAGGGAGAAATGAGGGAAGCGGACAGAGAACCACTGAGACACATAGGGGAAACCGAGTCTGCAGCTGGCTGCAGCTAAAATGGCTGTAGCGACTGTTTTCCTCTCCATCACCTCCGTAGTTTGATGACCCCCAGCTTCTTGTTATTGTTTTGAAGGGCCTGGCTTCAGGAGCCAGGCTGTTTCCACCAGTCCAGGAACCTCGGTTCCCACCAGCTGTGTGTCTTGCAGGCCCCCTGGCCTCGCCAAGCCCTGCTGGGGCAGTGCGTGAGACTTCTTTCCACATGCACCAGTGGTTTTGTCAAATGAAATTTAATCCTTCCAAATCAGGGGGATTATTCCCGGTAAGCCATTAAAATTGTTCATTAAAATGCTAATGTGTCAGTGCTGCTATCCTGTATGAGAGTTCTCCCAGAGCCTGGTGTGTGCTGCCTGCTTGCTGTGCCCCAGTCTAACTCAGGTGAAATCCAGGACTTGGGCATGACTTGCATTTTTTCCTGGCCCCCAGGAACCCTTGGTGGGCACAAAGCATAGGAAAAGGCGTGTGTTTTAAAGACATCGCCTAGTTCAGAGGCTGTTGGATAAGTATTGGACTAAGTATTTCTGAATGATTCTATCATGTGCAAAGTTGCTTTGGCAAAGTATCAAAAAATCTATGGCTCCCGTATTATTCCAAAATGAAAACCAGGAATTGTTACAGAATCCTAGAAGCGGTATTTTCACAGTTCCACATGCAGATGCTATCAGGCAATGTAGACTGCTAGCTGGTGGAACCCGCTTAAGGACTCACCTGGGGATGGGGCAGGCTGTGCGGACTTTACTGAAGGAAGGGATGAGGATGGGCCTGTGTCATGGGGGATGCTAATATACACGACTGGGAGCTGGAGGGCCTCCCAAAGGCCCATGCATTAAAAAACTCAGTCCCCAGGCACAGCATTACAGGGAGGTGGTGGAGCCATGGGGAACTGGGGTCTTGGGGAAGGTTTGGCCACTGGAGGTGTGCACTGAAAGAGACAGTGGCCCAGGCCCTTCCTTTCTCTCTGTTTGCTTCCTACCATGAGATACTGGGCTACTATAGGCCCAAGGCGACAGAGCTGTGCAACCATGGACGGAACTTAGGAAGCTAAACCGAATACTTTAGTCTCCTTACAAGTTGGATGTCTAGAGTGTTGCTGGTTCGTTGGTTGGGTTTTTTGTTTGTTTGTTGTTTTTGTTTTGCTTTGTCCTTGTCACAATCACGGAAAGCTGGTGAATGGAGGTAGGATTTGTAGCTCAGGGAAGGGACTTTTTTTTTTAAGAGATAGAGAAACTATGAACCAGAAGACAGAGATGGGATATTCAGGCTTGCTTAAAGGGCAGTTTATGGACCACTTGTCAAGAACTGAGAGTTTGAGAAGAAGTGCTAGTAAGTGTCCCTGAGAAAGTTGATAACACACACTGTGCAATGAACCAGCTATACGTATTTAGAGCCTCGAGGCAGAGAATCCCAGTGCTTACTGCCTTCTGAATAATACAAGAAAAGTCTATGGAGGTGAGATTGGGTCAGCGGAGACCCTTCAAACATTATGGTGTGTGTGTGTGTGTCTGTGTGTGTGTGTGTGTGTGTGTGTGTGTGTGTCTGTGTGTGTGTCTGTGTGTGTGTGTGTGCGTGCGTGCACATGCATGTGATCATACTTGCTGAAGTCTGAATTAAGGGATGTGGTGTAGTAAGCTTGTATTCTATCACTGAGTTACACCCTAGAGTCCATCACTGAGCACCCACGATGATTCAGGTACTTCATATGTCTACCTGAATCCTTCCAAAAATCCAAGAAACAGAGTTGTCTTCACACCAGTTCCCAGGAAGGGAAGTCTTTCGTCTGGGGAGTGGGATGTGAAATTGAGGGCTGTGGGAAGTCAGGGTGCAGCTCTCTGCAGGATGCTATTTCTTCTCCCAGATGGTGTAGCTACATGGTGACGTGTGGTATGGCCACAGACGCAGAAAGAAATGGAAAGATGTGGGGAACTCATGGCGAACTCATGGAGGTACTGACCAGAGAATGAGGGTAAGGAGGTTTCAAGGGTGAAAAGATTTCAGTAAGCTTGATCTTGTTGGCACTATTATCAACCTTTTTAGAAGGAGCAGGGAAAAGATCACAATGTTGTCCCCTCACAGTGACATGACAATCCAGGTTACAGACATGCACGAATGTGTATAATATGGAAAAGAATTCGGCACATGCTACAGAGCACAGAAGATTAGAGAGGACAGTAGAAATCATAGGATCCAGGCACTACTGCAGAGGAAATGCTGACCCTGGATTTGAAGACATGGACTCAGTTTGCGGGATAAGAGGAGACTGATGATCTACATCGGTGGTTCAACCTCAGAGAGCTGATGTTTCAACTGGATAATTCTTGTCTGTTGGGTCCTGTCCTGTGTATTCTAGAAGATGTAGCCACAACCCTGGCTCCCACACAGGGGGTAGTGCTCCCCGCTGTGCTTGCCAGAGTGATTGCTAAATGTCCCCTGGAGGGCAACCTTAATGGAGAAACACTAGCTCAATCTCAGAGGACTGTGTGAGAATCTGAGTGCTTGGGAATAAAGAGGTGCCTGTATTTGCTCAGCTGAAAATGTATTCCTTGGAACAGTGGCATCTTGTGAGATAATGGTGGCCCCTTAAATGGGATTCATGTTCAAACAGTGTTGAGAAATAGCATATAATTTTCCTCTCAATTGAAGGCTCACAATATATATATGTATCAGAATAGTAAAGGCTTTGAGAAGTGGTGCAAGAAAACTGCTTGCCTTTGGTTAAATGCAATTACCACAGAACGGTTTTATCAAGGGACAGTATTCACTTCCTGAAGGTCACTATTGTGTGACAGGACAGAGCTTGGAAAATGGCAGTGTGTGTAACTGAGACATGGGGTATGTAAATGAATTTGAGTAAGAGAGTACAGACTCTCGAGCCAGATTCAAAGGACTTCGATTCAGTTAAGAGCTCTGAATCTCACAGGCAACAGTCTTAAAGCAACCAGCGGGTAGTATTATCAAAACTGGATTTGTTCTTTATCGGATATATACTAAGCCACGTTAGCCTAGTGGCAGTGAGGCGAATAAATGAAAAGATGTTGAAATAAAGACCAAGGGCCAAGAAGATGGGAAAGTGGGTGAGAGTGCCTACCAGCCTATGGCTCGAGCTTAGTCAAGGATGTATGTGGTGAAAGAGAGAACTGACTCCTAGAAGGTGTCTTCTGACCTCCACACATACTTTATGACATGAACGTGCATGCATGGGTGTGCGTGTGCGTGCACACATGCACACACACACACACACACACACACATGAGTGTTAAAAAGGGAAAAAAGGAACCAAGACATCTCATGGCAAAAGCAGTACAGGTGGTGGTGGGAGGGGGCTTGGCAAGATGGTGCCATGGTTATGAGTGCTAGATACTCTCGTATAGGACTCAAGTTCAGTTCCCAGCACCCATATACTCCTGTAACTCCAGTTTTGGGGGCGGGGCTGACACCCTCTTCTAGCCTCCATGGGTATGTACATGCATGTATGACTGTGCGTCCACACATAGATATATACACGTACAGATAAATTGAAAGTATAAATATGTCTCTCTTTTTAAAGTGAGTCATGAGAAGAAGGCTCATGGAAAACACATCCTGGAGATTGACAAAGCACAAGGTTTGATTTTATGGAAAAGGAGATGGGGAAAGGAGATGCTGAGATTACATCCCCTTAGGCTGGAGTTAAAGGGAGCTTCCCAGGCAGGGAACAGGCAAGGGGTGGTCAGGGAGGAAGATTCGGGGTGAACTTGTTTGAGGCAGGTTATTTGGGGGTGATGGTAGGAAATGCAAGGGAGCAGCAAGATTTCTGCATCAAGAATGGGAACAGAGGTGGAAACACATTTGGGGTGTTGTTTTCCTTAAGGCGATTGCATGAGCAGAAATGTGGCAGCCAAAGATGGTTGGAGAAGGGAACAAAGGAAGGGAACTGTAGAGAATGGCTACACTGAGAGCAGAAGAAGATCATGTAGCAAGGAGGTTACAATGAGAAAGTCGAAGAAGGAAGATCACGTAGTGAGGAACCCGGACCTTGCCGACCAGGGTGAAGTACGAAAGAAAAGTAATGTGGCAGACGCTCCAATTAGAAAGAACACTAAGAAGTGGTTGGCTGTAGGCTACAAAGAGTTGTCCTGCTTAATTATTATTATTGTCAACTTGACACAACCTATAGTCACCTGCGAAGAAGGGAACTTGATGAAGGCATTGCCCAGATCACGCTGGCCTGTGGCCATGTCTATGAAAGAGTGTCTTGAATAAATCAATCAAACAAAAAGTTGATTCCTTGAATAGATGGATAAGATCACCAACCACCTTAGCTAAGCCAGCAAAAAGGAAAGCAATGAGAACAGCAGCTATTCAACAGGGACGGATAAGACCCAGCCCATCATTGAGCAATACTTCAAAGACCCTGGAGAAACCGCTAGCCACCCAAGGTCCACCAATGCTAAACCAACAGGGTATCAGCAGTTCAAACAGGTCTACTCTGAGTGATGCTATTCGAGCAGTTATAGTCTGCTATAACAGGATCAGGTAGAATCATCACTAAAGTCCAGAGTTTCAAAAAATTAACACCAATGCTCCTCAGATTACAGTAAGGGAAGGGACACTGCTATTCTCACACTAAACTCATAAATACTAAACTCATTCTCAGAAGCCAACCTGATCTTGATAGCAAAATCAGAGGAGACACACACACACACACACACACACACACACACAAAGAACACTATAGATCAATATTTCTGATGGACTTAGATGCAAATACTCTTAATTTAATACTTTCAAACCTGGTCAAGATTTTTAATTATTATTTTATGTAAACAGATTTAGGGAACATATGTGTGTCTGTGCCCATGGAGGGCAGAAGATCCCCTGGAACTGAAATTACAGGATGTGGTAAGCTGCCATGTGAGAGTTAGGAACTGAATCCAGGTCCTCTGGAAGAACAGCAAGTGCTCGTAACTGCTGGGACAGCTCTTCAGCTCCTGAATCAAGTTTTGGCATCTTGTTTGTACTGTGTAATAGAGATGGGATTTTAAAGACTTCCTGTGTTTAAATGAGAGAGAAGTATGAATTTCTCCTATTTGGGGCAACAGAAAAGACAATAGAAAAGACAAGTAGAAGAATCTCGAAGTGGAGTCCTCAAGTACAGAACTTAATAAGTGCAGAAGTGCGCTCACCACTAGACAGCACAGCCAGCAGGAGTGGAGTTAAACATTAGGGAGGATGGCTCACAACGATCAGTTGTGAGTAGGAGTACGTAGGAGAGGGCAGGGGTGTGGCTCAGAGGCAGAATGCTCATGTAAAATGCGAGTCCCCAGTTTCTATCTGTAGCATCACAAATAAGACAAAAACAAACGGAAAAAAAAATCTACGCAAGTTGCTATGGGCCTATTGCTAACCCTGTCACGATAATCTCGTGACCTTTTGTCAAGAGTGATTAGAAGGAAAGGTAAACAGATGTGAAGAGGGAGAGAGATTAGAAATTAGCAACCAGAGATGGGACAGGAAATGTCATCATTCAACAAGTCTACACAGTGAGGACTAAGTGGGGGCATCAAGTAACACTCTAAAAGCTGAAGATAAACTGGGGATTGGTCACACACACACACACACACACACACACACACACACACACACACACGTTACTACCCATGTTCCAGAGGCAGGTGAGTTTGAAGTTAGCTAGCCAGGGCTTCATTGTGAGAATAAAAAAATAAATAAGTAAATAAATAGCAAGAAGAAGATGATAAAAAAGGAGGAAGAGAAGGAGGAGGAAGAGGAGGAAGAAGAAGAGGAGGAGGAAGAGGAGGAAGAGGAGGAGGGACGCTTATTTGAAGTTATGAGAGAACTAGAAAGCTATAAAAGCAGGAAACTCAGAACGCAGATCAAGTGGCTTGATGAGCTCAGTATCCCCCCAAGTTTCCCTCTCAATGGGCATTCCTGTCCGAAGGGGGAATGTACAATAGAAAGACAGACTGCTGGGTTTAGCTTCCAGGATCTCATGGTGCTGAGAAAGGCAGAACTTGGTGTTCAATATGGCAGGCAGAACTTGAAGCCTCATCAGAGGCTATAGAAGAAGAAAAAAAAAGGAAGAGAATTCAGCCAGAAAGTCTGAGCAGCTTTTAAACAGCACAGACCTTGGAGGTGGAGAAGCTGAACAGCGAGTGGCAGCTGAGAGGCAGGACAGGAGCCATTATTGTCTCTGCATCTGAGGCCAATGTGGGAGGCCAGGGCCGATGAGGAAGGACCAGGGTGAAGTCCTTAGGTTTTCACTGAGTCCTAGAGAGGGCTAGACTTTGGAGTTAGGACAAATCAGAAGTGGGCAAGACTTCAAAGACTAGAACCCAACTAGAAACAGATCAATCCTGTGTATTGTATTAGTTCTGTACATGTTATGTGATAAAAACAAACAAAACAAACAAACACACAAACAAACATGACCCAAGGCAGTGTGGGGAAGAGAGGGTTTATTTTAGTTTACACTCCTAGAAGGACTATCATGGCAGGAAGAGAAAGCACAAAGACAGGAGCAGGAGGTTGACAGGAAGTAGAGGAAAAGAGCAGGAAGTGGGGCCAGGCCATGTACTTCAGAGCCGGCCCCTTAGTAAGATGTACAGCACGGCTCCACCTCCTAAAAGTTCCCCAAACAGCACCACCAACTGGGAGCCAAGTGTTCAAGTATGGGAGCCTGATTCAAAGCACGTAGAGCTGTGCACACTCTACCCAGAAGACGCTGAGCAAATCAACCTTGAGCATGACATCACCCAGAGCTTCAACTACTTGGTATACTGAAGGTGAGATGGCTCATCCTGGTTATAAACTTGACTACATCTGGAGTCAACCAGAACCCAAGCAGCTGGGCACGTCTCTGAGGAATCTTGATTGGATTTTTTTGAGGTGGGAGACCCACCCTAGATCTGATGGCAGCCCACAGGGAAGAACACAAAAGAAGGAAGCTTTTGCATTTTGCCTGCTTGCCTTCACTCTCTCTGGCAGGTTCATCCATCCTGTTGCTGAAGCAGCCCTTTACTGTATTAGCATGTACACTGAGAGACAAGATTTAAAAGGAAAAACTGACAATAAAAATGGATACATAGGTATAGGCTGGAGAGGTGGATTAGAGGTTAAGAGCACTTGCAGAGGCCCAAGGTTCGGTTTCCAGAACCTACACGGTGGTTCACACCCGCTGGTGACTCCAGTTCCAAGGGACCTTCTTCTGACCTCTGAGGGCACTAGGCATGTACACTGTGCACAGACATACGACAGCTGTGCTGGCTAGTTTTATGTCACCATCACACAAGCTAGAGTCATTCGAAAAAAGGAAACCTTAATTGAGAAAATGTGTCCATAAGAGAAAGGGGGTAGATATTGGAATATAATTGAATAAGTAAATTAATTAATTAAGAAAAAAATCCAGCTGTAAGGAATTTTCTTAATTAGTGATTGATGGGGGAGGGCCCAGCCCATTGTGGATGGTGCCATCCTTGGGCTGCTGGTCCTGGGCTCTATAAGACAGCAGGCTGAGCAAGACAGGGGGAGCAAGCCAGTAAGCAGCACCCCTCCATGGCCTCTGCATCAGCTCCTGCCTCCAGGTTCCTGGCTTGTTTGAGTTCCTGTCCTGGCTTCCCTCAGCGATGGATTTCTAACTGGAAGTGTAAGCAGGTACACAGGTTATCTAGAGTCTCAAATACGTTGACAAGTTAAACAAATAAAAATAGAAAACAGAAAAACACGACTTTACACAACCGATAGAAGAAACTGTAAGGTCTAAACCATAAAGGTTATTTTGTGGGTTTTGTTTTTTGTTATTTGTTTTTGTTTTACATAAATAAAAAATAAACAAAAAGGACCATTATAGATGTTCTCATAAGATTTTCACTACACTTAGTCTTGTGTACTAAATTCTTAGTATAAGGAAAATATCTCCTATTATAATATATAAGCTTTTGAGAGACCAGAAAAATAAGACTTCCTGCTGCATTTTATGAAACATGACTCTAATAATAAAATCTATAAGTTAGTAAAAAAAAGTGAAATTATAAGGTGATTTTTTTTCTTACAAAAATTCTGAACAAAATATTAGGAAATTAAGTTCTGTGATGTTCAAACAGGGAAATGCAGTTAAATTAATTTTATCCCAGGAGCTCAAGGTTTACATAGTACTCCAAAACAAAATGAATCAAATTCCATATTAATAGAATGAAAGAGAAGTTTATTGCAATTGTGTTTTTGTTTATTTATTTTATGTATGTGAGTACACTGTTGCTGTCTTCAGACACAAGAAGAGGACATCAGATCTCATTACAGATGGTTGTGAGCCACCAAGTGGTTGCTGGGAATTGAACTCAGGACCTATGGAAGAGCAGTCAGTGCTCTTAACTGCTGAGCCATCTCTCCAGTCCTGTTGCAATCATCTTAATGGGAGTGGAAATGCCTTTAATGAGATTCGAAACACAAAGATGATAAACACAAAGAGAATTTCTTCAATCTGATAAAGGCTGGGTTAAAAAAACAAAACAAAAAGCAAACCAACCAAACAGACAAAAACAAACAAAGAAAAAAGAAAACGTAGTAAGATTATACTCAATCAAGAAAGCCAGGGAAAATGAGGGGACCCAGGGAAGAAGAAACATGAGAACCACTTTTATTTCCAGAAGTAAAATAGGGTGGGCTAGACTGTGATCAGACGGAGCATATGTCCTGCTGCGTGTGGGAGGTCTTGGGGTTCAGCCGCCAGCAACACCCCAACAACCAGTCTATAAGCTGAGCTTCTTGCTACAACGTCACAGATCCAAGATTCCACGCAAATCTCAAAAGCCATCTCCTCGCCTGTGCACCGGGCTCTGTTTTCCTTCGCTTGCACATGAGGAAGACCAGCTGACCCTGGGAAAGGTGTCTATGGAAACAGCCTGAGGCTGGGACAATCCTGAGGAAGAGAATGGAGACTGCAGAAACCAGCCGAGACCTTGCCGGATGACAAACAGGGCTGTGTAGAAAAACTCTGCGTGGTTAAAACAAACAAACAAACAAACAAACAAACACCTCCTCATCCATGTCATCTCCAAAATCAAGATAAAGAAAGCAACAAAACCAAAACAGGTCATGCTGCACACCTCTAGTATGAACTATGGGGGAAACTGAGGCAGGAGGAGGATGGTGAGAATCTAGAAGTGAGAGGCCAACCTGGGCAACTTAGGAAGAACCCATCTCAACAACAACAACAGCAACAACAGCAACAACAGCTCCTCCTTCTCCTCCCTCTCCTCCCCCTCCTCCCACTTCTCTTCCCACTCCTCCTCCTCCTCCTCCTCCTCCTCCTCCTCCTCCTCTTCCTCCTCCTCCTTCCCCTTCTCCTCCTCCTTCTTGGGCCAGAAAGATGTCATAGTGGTTAAAGGCTCTTGCAGCCAGGCCTGCAACCTGTGTGTGATCACCAGGCCCCACGTGGTAGAAGGAGAGAACAGGCTCCTGCACGTTGTCCTGTGACCGCCACAAGTACACACCATGGTATGCACATGAACATACATGTGTGCACACAAACTAAATAAATGTAAAGTAAAGGCCCCCATCGGGGAAAGCTATTACATAGATCAAAAACATGAAAAGGAAGGCAACTATACCTTCTAACAGAATGTGGGACAGTGTCTTAGCAGCAGTGAGAGAGATATAAGATTCTTAAATGTATGAGAACCATAAGAAAGCATTCATAAATTAGAATCCATTAAAAGGATTTTTGGAAAAAAAAAACAAAACCTTGTAAGAGTACAGAGCAGCCATGATGACAGAAGAGGCTGTCAGCTCGCATAAAGTCTATCGGCAGCCCTGATAAAGGACTCATTCATGGTGAGGAGGGGTTCTTGAAGTAGACAGGAAAAAAATGGGGAAAAGCTATTACAAACAGCCAGCATGTATCTGAAACAGTGATCAACTTCATCAGGAGTCAGAAGCATGCAAATTTCAAGCACACTTCAATGCAAAATGCCCACTCGTTGAACAGTTAATTGTGGGTGGAAGTGAGGAGCCATGCAAATCCCGTATGTTGGGGTAGAAATCTCAGCTCATGTCCAGACAAACCACACCAAGCCAACATGGTTCCATGTGAAAAGGTTTAATGAGAGAAGAAGAGGAGAGGAGGAGAGGAGTAAAGGCGGGCCATGAGCAGGTGAAGGGAAGGGGGGAGGGGAATGGGGAAAGAAGGGACAAAGGGGAAGAGGGGAAGAGTAAGAGAATGAGGAGGGGGCAAGCAGCTCCTTTTACAGTGTCAGGCAAACCTGGCTGTTGCCAGGTAACTGTGGGGCGGAGCATACCCGGCTGTTGCCAGGTAACTGTGGGGGTGGAGCTTAGAATGCTAACACCATAAACTTCAGAAAACTACATACGCATATCAACAGCTCAGTAATTACACTCCAAGATGTACTCAATAGAAAAGCTTACCTCAGTACTTACAAGATGAGTGAGCTGGCTCAGTAGGTAAAGGTGCTTGCTGTCAGGACCCACATGATAGGAGGAGAGAACCCATTCAAGAGGGTTGGACTCACCCTCATATGGGCACATGCACTTGAGTGTACACACATACATATACACACATGCACACACACGCACACACACACACACACACACACACTGTAATATTCTTCACTCTTTAAAAAAGAGGGAAGAACTTCTGATACTACGACACGGATTAACCTTAGGACATCGTGCTAAGTGAAAAGATTCAGCCTCAAAACCCACAAATACTGGCTGGGTCCACTTAGATGCAATACCAGAGGAATCAAATTCAAAGCCGAAGGAAGAGTGGTGCTTGCCAGGATCCAGGAAAGGGCCCAGCAGTGACTGCCCTGTGGGTTTATAGTTTTAGTTTGGCAAGATGAAATGAGTCCTCATGGTTGGGTTTACAGTAACGCGAGTGTGTCTCTGCGGCTGAACTGTGATTTACAGAGGAGTAATGTGAGTGTCCCCCACGGCTGAGCTGTGCATTATGGAAGGTTTGAGGGTACAGCTCAGTGACACTGCACTTGCCTAGCAGGCACAAGACCTTGAGTCACTCCCAATACTGCCAAAAAGTAAGTAAAAATAAAAATACATGGTTTATTAAAAAAAAAAGACTTTAAGTCCTTTGAAAGTGAGAAATGAAATAGAAAAAAATCCAAAAAGGACACCAGACGAGAGGTGGCCAATGAATGTAGGAACCATGCCCAATTTCTCAAGTCATCAAAAAGCCACAGATAAAGGCTCCTATACACACCGCTTCATCAGATTGGCAAAGTTTAAGAATAATCTCCCAGCCCAGGGTTGGCAAGCGTTAGGGGAAGTAGACTCACCCATGTGCTGAGGCTGAGGTTAAACCCCTCAGGACAGAATAAAAAACAATCTTCATCTGAATTGAAAATAAATTCCCCTCTAAGCCAACAGTCCAAACTCTAGGAATCTATCTGCAGGTAGACATGTTGGAATATGGACTGTCCCCGGATATGTGGCATAGGCTTGGTTTGCAGCTGGTGGCACTGTTTGTAGAGATGGTGGAAACGAGAGGGGTCCAGACATAGCTAAAGGAGGCAGGTCACTGGGGGTGCACCTTTGCTCTCTGCCTCCTGCCTAGTACCAGGAGCCTCTGCTGCAGCATGGATCCAAAACCAGCAGAGCCATCCATGGTTGAGAGCTGAAGTCTCTGAGACCAGAGCCAAATGACTGCATTGTTCCTCGTGTTGTTCTCAGGCATTTTTGTCCCAGCTCTGAGCCAGCACAGATGTCCGTTGCAGAGGAATTTAGAATAGTGAAACAGCAGAAACAGCCTAATTTATATCAGATTGGAACTAGCTAAGGAATTACAACATTCAAGGATGAATACACAATTCAGTGCAAGAACATTTGCCTAGCATGCTCAAGGCCCAGGGTTCCATCCCAGGGATGGATGGATGGATGGATGGATGGATGGATGGATGGATATATATGGATATCCATATATATCCATGCCCTTGACACATGACTCCTCCATGGAACAATTCATATTCCAACCATGACAATTTGGGTATGTGACAGATTAGACTGATTATCTGAGACAGACACTTTAGGAGTGGTTAACATGAAATCATTAAGTTGATGCTGATTCATTGTGATATCTATCTATCTATCTATCTATCTATCTATCTATCTATCTATCCCAGAGTAGACACACTATTTTTCATTCCTACCATAGAGCACCAAGGATACAACACTCACATGTCTTTCCTAACGCTAGTTTCTGAGGTCTTGAGGGTAGAATTTTTGGTTTGGTTTGGTTTTTTTAGTTAGTTTGTTTTTATGGTGTTGTTCTACATTGTTCTGTCTTGCTTGAGACAGGGTCTCCTGTAGCCCAGTCTGGCTGCCTTAAATATATAGATTTTAAATGATTCCCTCAATGTTAACTAACCTCTTTACAAACACACAGATGCATTTCTTTGGGCTGAAGTGTGTGCCCCAGAGTTCAGCCGTTGGAGTCCTAAACCCTGCTGTTTTAGAATGTGACTCCAAGGGGCAGGATCTTTAAAGGTGGTTAACAGGAAGTCATTAGGTTGCTGCTGACCCAATATGACTGGTGTCTTTGCTAGATGAGGACATTGGAAGAAACAAGAACCAAGAGCCATGTGGAGACTCAGGGAGGACACTTTTTGCAAGCTGCAGAAACCTCAGGCGAAATCAACCCTTTCCACACTTTGATCTTAGAAGTCAAGCATCCCACAGATTATAAGAGTCATTTCACACTTTAAGGTCTTAGCTGTGCCGCTATGCTCTGGTGGCCTAGCAAACAAACACACAGGTCTCTGGGGAAACAGCCCCTAAATCTCAAAAGCAGCTATCTCGGGGTGGTAGGGTTCAAATTTCTCTTTAATGCTTTTCCCAATGTTTACACTTTTCCAAGGAACAACACATCATTTTTATCACAGAAAAGCCAGTGTTAGCTTCCTTTGAAAAGTAAATGGCCCAGGAACAATAACCTGCCCGGCTTTAGTCACAGGCTGTCTTTGCACTCGGCATTCTCCCAACCTCCCTGTTCAAACAGCAAATCAAAGGACTGAGGGGAGCAGATTCCCTGGGGTTCACAGAGGCTTTCTACTGCATTTCAAATGAGTGGGTCTGGCATTGGCTCTGTGGCTCAACTCTTTCCTGACGCAACATGAATAAGGAGAAGAATGGGGGTGTGTCATCATAGTAGCTGGAGAGTCCTGAACTTGGGGATGCTTCCCTCTGACTGTAGAATGTTCTCTCTGGGTGCTAGGGCTGTGTCTTTCCCTGCACACGAGGAAGAGGGGCAGAGGGGCCAGGAATGCCTGCAGGGCCTCCAGGCTAGGAGGAACTGGGGCCTGGCCTGGCTGGTGTTTGCATTTCTATAGGCCTTTCACTGGGAATTTTAAGGAAAGAGTCCTAGAACAGTTGGTGATCCCTTTGAGGTAAACTGACCCTTTCACAGGGGTCATATATCAGATATCCTGAATCTCAATTATCTACACTATGATTCATAACAGTAGTAAAGTTACAGTTATGGAATAGCAACGAAGCCAGTTTTATGGTTGGGGGTCACCCCAGCATGAGGAACTGCATTAAAGGGTCACAGCATTAGGAAGACTGAGAACCACTTGCCCTAGCTCATGGGAGGCTGGAGGGGACAAGCTGATCTGGGTTTTAGAGGAGATGTGAAAGTTCACTAAGGACAATTATGAAATGAATGAAACTACATTCATCAGGTTACTTTTACACATTAGAGAAATATGTGTGTAAGCATGTACACTGGATTGGATATATATATATATAGACATATATATATATAACCAATAAGAAGTGAACATTAATAAATATATATCTCCACACATACATTAGATAATATATATCAGTATCAATAAGATGTAAATATTCATGTGTGCTTATATATGTGCTCACGGACATTGTATCATATACAGTATATACACGTGTATGTGTGTTTGTGTGCACTTGTACACATGCATGTATACACACATGCAGGACATGTGAGAATTCAGAAATAGCTCAGATGACGGAGAAGATTCAAGTCCAAAATGTGGACTTGACCCCCTGGGAAGAGTTGTAGTCAAAGTCCTGCTACGTAGCAATTTTTTTTCATATTGAAACCTTCCATTCAGAAGGGAAGGTCTTTGGGACTCAGGAAGTTAACAAAACTTCTAAGTTGAGGAAGTGACCAACTCACAAGTCTCAGAAAGTAGTGCCTGAAACTTAAAAGATTTACAAGGTTATATACTCAGTAAGAATTACTGGGGAGTGTGAGTCACTGCTGGGGAGAAGCTGGGCAGGGAACCCTAGGGCTGTGCCTTGTGTTGGGTTAACTTTTCAGTGATGGAGCTGCTTTTGAGTCATCCACGGTCTGGTAAATAGCCCTCATAACAAACTCATTGGCTCTCCAAGCTGGACTTCAGTGAAGGCATTACTTTGGTCTGTCATCGGTGCCCTATATAAGGCAAATGGATATTTGTTCACATTTCCCCAGGAAAAGTCACATAACTCCCAAGCAATCTGCAGGGAGAATCCTTCCTTAGATCTTTTTTTCCCCTTCCTTCCACTGAATGGATGAGACCCACCCATGCTATAAACAGTAAACAGCTTTTAACATCAAACCACCACACTCGACAATCCCAAACAAAATGAAATACAACATCTCAAATTCATCTTTACACGTATATCCGGAATAAGCTTAGACCAAGCATCTGATCACTTTGGCCAAGATGACATGTGAAATGAATCACTGCCTGAACACAGAGGCTTGGAATGTTGGGTGGGTTTATCATCTCTCACCACGCTGCCTCCCACCCTTCCACGAAGAGTCAGAGTATTGATCTTCATCAGTAGCTGGAAGGCTATAGACAAGAGGAGAAAGGAGACATCCAGGACCTTAGCTCCACTACACACTGCTTCCGGGAACCAAAGAGTCCCGGTCCAGACAGTGTCGAAGTTGCATTCACATGAGGCCTCGTATAACTGGAATATTTGATTTCCTTTTAAGTTGTTCGCACTAAAAAGTGTAGACATCTCAATGCATAGAAAAAGATCGATAAACTTCCTAACTTTAAATGGCTTGAGAACTGGCAATGAGCATTGGTTTGAAGTCTTCTGGGTCAGGAATCAAGCTCTGTCTGCAGGCTCTTCTCTTCTGACCCCGACACAGGCCCTTCCTAAGAGAGTGGCCCCTACAGATCCAGGAAGCGCTGTGGTCACATGGGTCAGCCCATGCCAACTCCCAACTTGCACAGGGAACCTCCAGCTAATCTGGAAGTTTGGTTGCTAGCCAAGGGGAAGGGTTATATAACTCTGAAAGTTTAAGCTTGAGAAAATGTGCACACGCATGCAAACAAGAGCCCGAGCAAAGCTGAAAGCCACCGGGAAGGATTCTGTTTCCCTAGATCGTTGTCCTGAAAAGCAATAAGATGCCTTAATGATGATCTAAATGACCATGGAGCAAGTACCTACTGCCTTGCAGGGTTTTTAGTGTCATCGCCTGCATGCATGTAAAAGTTACCAAGGTCTTCACCTTTGTGGGTCTTCCTTATGCCCAGGTCTGGACTAGACATGTTTGTCTTAGAGGGAGCGGTCTAGGTCAGGGGTTGCCCTCCCTTCCCCTCCAGAAAGCTTTGTGGTACACTGTAGGTCGTGTGGGGCTTTCCCAGGAGGGTGCAGAAGACAAGCAGGTCATGGCTCTCACCCCTGAAGAGTGGAGAGAGAACTTGGAGAGAGAAGCCTAGCCCTAATCCCTGTGGGAACCTGCTTCAGGGAGAGCAGGGCAGGAGGCCAGCTGCAGAAGCAGACTACCCACAGGAGAGCTGATGCCGCTCCAGGTCTGGGGCAGAGGGTCGTGAGACAGCTGGGAATGGGGATGGGAAGCTTTGTTTGGGACTTGTTTCTTGGACTCCCCTTACTCACAACAGAGAGAGGGAGGGAGGGAGGGAGGGAGGGAGGGAGGGAGAGAGAGAGAGAGAGAGAGAGAGAGAGAGAGAGAGAGAGAGAGAGAGAGAGGAAAGAGACTTAGAAAAATCGGGGCAGTTCTGCTTGGCCGACTTCTGGGAGGAGAGGCAGCTGATTTAGCTCCGTGCTGATCAGTGCATTTTGCTCTGAAAGGACACAAAGGACAAGACTACACTATAAGACTTTTCTGAAACTACAGTAGTCCTCTTTGTTCTCAGGAACATGGTCCCAGTAGATGCCTAGAACTACAGAGGGTACCAGCCCTGTGTACGATCCCCCCACCCCACGTAAGTCCATATTGTGTTAAACAACAAAAACAAGAATAAAGTAAAAGTAACCGTCGACTCGATGCATCCTAGAATTACCTCAGCGTCTCAGTGAGGGATTGTCTGCATTGGGTCAGCTGTGGGCATGTCTCCACAGTGTTGTCTTAATTATGTTAATTGATGTGGGAAGACCGAGCTCAGTGTGGGTGGCACCATTCCCTAGGCCAGGGATCTAGAACTGTCCAAGAGTAGAGAAATCCAGCTGAGCACAAGCAAGAGTGTGCATTTTTCCTCCCTCTCCTCTTGACTGTGGATGTGATGTGAAGAGCTGTTTGAAGTTTTCCCTTGACCTTCCCACAATGATGGGCTGTAATCTGGAATTTTAAGCTAAAAGAAACCTCTCTCCCCTGAGTTGCTTTGTGTCAGGTTATTTTATTACAAAATAAATGAAACTAATAGGATATAAGAAAATAATAGTTATATAGATTCTTCCTTCTTCTCTCTCTTTCTCAAAATATTTCATTGTTGTGACGTTGGACATGATGGCCCATGCCTTTAATCCCAGGACCCAGGAGGGAGAGGCAAGAGGATCTCTGGAATTTAAGACAAGCTTAGCTACGTAGCAAGGTGCAAGCCCACCAGAGCCATACAACGAAACTGTCTAGAATGTTTGTTTTTGTCTATTTTATACGTTATTGTGCCTTAGCATTTTCGCCTCCCAGTCTCTTTTTTGAAAGATCTAAGTCACTGGTATCGTTAGTTGTGCAGGTTGCATCATGAGGTAAATTAAAGATAAACTGAACACAAATACTCAGATACCAGACCATTTGTCTGATGGCAGAATCTAAGTGGCTCTCAGGCAGGCAGCCCCTGCAGCGTGGGTACACTGACTAGAGACCAACACATCCTGGGTGGTACAGTAAGCCAGTATAAGACCTCATCCTAGGGCTGGAGAGATGGCTCATTGGTTAAGAGCACTGACTGCTCTCCCAGAGGTCCTGAGTTCAAATCCCAGCAACCACATGGTGGCTCACAACCATCTGTAACAAGATCTGATGCCCTCTTCTGGTGTGTCTGAAGACAGTGACAGTGTACTCATCATATATAAAATGAATAAATAAAAATCTTAAAAAAAAAAAAGACCTCATCCTAGAGTTCGGTATCGAATACAATTTAAAGTGTATGCACATTTCATTTAATATGCATATAGTCTACCACTTAATATTTTCATGTCACAGTTGACCACAGCAGAATGTGAAAACCCAAACTTCAAAGAAGAAAAATAACCCTGGGAAGACAGAACCAACTCCCAAAAGTTGTCCTCTGCCTTCTTAAATGCACCGTGGCATGCATGAGTTCCCTCCCCAGTAAATAAATACATGAATGCAATTTTAAATCACCCAGGAATGAGTTCAAGTGATGACACCAGCAGCCCCCCTCGACACCCTTCCTTTTGGCTGACTGGATTTTCACTCTCTCGTGCATGAGCGAGGTGCGAGCTGGGGACTCAGTCTCCACAGCTGGTTCACTGCTATGGAGAGGGCGACCATCCTAAGTCAGGAACAGCTAACCTGATGTTCAGCCAACTTCCTGTCACTACCTTGAGGATCTGAGGTCATCAGCTTGTAGAGAGACAAGGTGAATTTAGGCTCAAGGTTATGGAGGGTCAGCCATGGCCTGCCCTGTTGTTGCTTGGTCCTGCAGAAGTGTGGTGAGTATGGACAGGCATGCATGGTTGAGTTAAGTCACTCATTTTATAACTCAGAAGCAGAAAGAGAAAGCTGGATGTGGGTGCCCAGGACTCCCTTGGAGGTCATTCCCAAGGGCCTAGAACATCCATTCAAGGTCCCGCCATCTCCTGGTAGTGCTAAGTGTGTGGCACCTAAGATCCAAATGACAGAGGCTTTAATCCCAAGTGAGTACTCACTGGGCAGTCTAATGTCCATCCGGACTGTTGAGGCGTCTCAGCCTTTGTCTCTCCCTGTCTCTGTCTCTCCCTGTCTCTGTCTCTGTCTCTCTCCCTCTCTCCCTCCCTACACCTCCTTGTGTGTGTGTGTTTATCTTTCTAGGTGAAGTCATTCTCTCACCTACTGAGGCTTCCTCTTCAGCTCTTGTCTTGAAGGGAAGGATTCATTCAAGAGACACTTGCAGTTTAAGCAGAAGTATTTAAGTGCACTGAGCAAAGA
Organism: Rattus norvegicus; assembly: GCF_021556685.1. Lineage (NCBI taxonomy): Eukaryota > Metazoa > Chordata > Mammalia > Rodentia > Muridae > Rattus > Rattus norvegicus. The sequence goes on from NC_141535.1 coordinate 171,489,220, forward strand.
GAAGCAGGCTCTCCACAGGAAGCCTGGGATAACAGAACAGTGAGCTCTGCCCTGTGGGCTTTAAAGTCATTTTAATGCATGTTTATAAGGTGGGTGACATGGGATAAAGTGACCCCCACCACCACCGCAAGTCATCATGGAGGGCTGGATTTTCCTTCACAGTGGTTCTCAATCTTCCTAATTCTGAAATGTTGTGGTGACCCCCCTCACACACTAGATTATTTTCTTCCATAAAATTATTTTCATTGCTACTTCATAACTGTGACTTGTTCCTGTTATGAATTGTAATGTAAATATTTTTGTACACAGAAGGCAGTTAAAGGGGTCGAGACCCACAGGTTGAGAACCCCTGCTTTAGGGTATTTCTTCACAGGATTCTTTAGAAAAGCCCACAAGGGCAAGGAGTGAAAAGTGACAATGCAAAGTCTGCAATAACAAGCCTGGAGTCCTGTTGAAGAGGTAGTGTGCATGGTGAGACAGTGACCTGGTGCCTTGGCTTCTGCTATAATGGGAACAACTTAGCAGCAGCCGCAAAAGCACTTAATCGCAAAGCCAATGGATGCTGTTGGGAGCACGCCAAATAACTGCGGTTTTTCTGAGCATGGTAGCACATGCTTTTAAACTCAAACGAGGGAGACAGAGGCAGGTTGGGTCTCTGTGAGTTCAAGATCACCTTGGTCTATCAAGTTAAAGGCTACCCAGAGTTACATAATGAGACCCTATATGAAACAACAAACCAGACTGAAGTTTCCTGCCTACCGTGTGTCCAATTCTTTGCCACCTTCACTAGCTGGTGTTTTAAATTGTATATTAGCAGCCCAGCTTTACTCTTTTAAAACAGAATACTTCCTGAGGTCCTAGTTCCTTCCTCTCAGAGTGGATGACTCTATCTATGGCCTGGTTTACCATCTCTGGGTCTTGCTCAGTGCTGAGCAGAGGCCATTTGCCTGGGAATCGGGAGCCCGGGCCTTTATCAACATTCTGTAATGCTGAGCCTGGCTGTGTAACCTCTGGCCTCTCAAGCTCCCCTACTCTCCATCCAATAGGAAGGTAATAGTTCTTTTCTCATGGGAGCATGGAGAATATATAATACACTTTATGTAAGTCACTGAGCATAGTGTCTACCACCAAGGAGTAATTAACTAGGCACTATGTGTTAGTGAGGGTCCTGTCATTCTCACAATGCCGGGGGAACCAACCCATTGTTGTATCCACCGCTTGCCTCACAATGGCCAGGAAACACATGAGATAGAGAAGGGGCTGGAATCCCACTACACCCTTCGAGGACACCCCACCCTGTAACTTAACCTCCTCCCACAACGGCCCACCTTGGAGAGTTTCCTTTATCTCCCAGGAGTGTATGCCTGGAGGGAAGCAAACCTTTAATATATGGGTTTTGGGGGACACTCAGGCCCCAAAATATTATAATATATATTAGTAACAAGGTACAAACAACAGGAATTTACCTTCCTATAGTTCTAAAGGTTCTGTCTGAAGTGAAAGCAACGGCAAGGTTGGCTTCTTTTGAGGCCTAGGAGGGAGACTGTTCTGAGCCTCCTCCCTGTTTATGGTAGTTTGATGGCGTCCTCCCTGAGTGTCTGTCTGCACACGGTCAAGTTCTCCCACAGTTGTGGGTCAGCCCCCAGCACACACCACAGTGTGACTTCTCCTACAGGCAGGAGCAGCAGGAGGAAGAGCAGGAAGAGGAGGAGCAGGAGGACAGGAGGAGGGGCAGCAGGAGGAGGAGCAGGAGGAACAGGAGGAGGGGCAGCAGGAAGAGGAGGAGAAGGAGGAGGAGCAGGAACAGGAAGAGGAGGAGGAGGAGGAGGAAGAGGAAGAGGAAGAGGAAGAGGAGCAGGAAGAGAAGCAGGAGAAGGGGATCCAAACAACATGGCACCAACCAGTGCCTTGGCAAGGGTGCACAGGAAGTGTCACAACACGATATAGAAGCTTAACGGAAACTGCCTGTGGCAGAAGGGGCCAAGCAACGTGAGGTGGCCATGCTTGATAGTGTACACTCAGGAGAACCAGCCTTAATCTGTGAGGCTCATCCAGTCATGATGCAGGGCTGGAGCCCCGTGAGCTGACTTCCATTTCCTGTGCGCATTTGTTTCTTAGAGTTCCCACCACACCACTGCCTTACACTGGGACCAGGCTTCCCGTACACGGGTGTGCCGTCTCTCTCTCTCTCTCTCTCTCTCTCTCTCTCTCTCTCTCTGTCTCTCTCTCTTTCTCTCTCTCTGTCTCTCTCTGTGTGTCTGTTTATGTCTCTCTTTCTCTTGTTTCTTTGTCTGTCTGTCTCTGTCTCTCTTGTTTATGGCTGTCTGTCTGTCACACACACACACACACACACACACACACACCACACACCTGTCTTCTCAGCTCCCTGCAGATGTCTCCAGCCCTACCTCATAGAAGACAAACTTGCTTTCACCATCCCTGCCCTTCCTCGGGGTGCTGTGACAATCCTTCTATTTATTTTCCCCACTCTAAATAGAAATCTGTTCTAAATGCATGAGGGGAGTTTACTTATTAAAGAAAGCCCGTGGTCTACGCTAGAGTCAACAGGGTAACGCAATCACTTGCTGTGCTATTTTGGCTAAGCACAGATTTTTCTGAGAGGCTGAGGTTTGCTTCGGTTTCAAGGGCACCTAAGCAAGGCTTTGCAACCTAAAGGCGGGTGTGACTGTCAGAAGCCGAGGAGGTGATGACAGCTATATCCAGGCCATTGATCCCTGACTTCTCCAGGGCCTATCCTGCAATGTCTTTCAGCACCTGGGATTTAGTCTCCCTTCTCTCCCTGGAGAGCAGCCTCTGTGGTCCATGCAACACTCCGATAGGCACTCTCATCAGGGTCTGTGGCTTCTCAGACTCTGAACCAGGAATCTGTTCCTCCTACCCTGTCTGGGCCTTACCCTCTCTCAGGAGGAGCCTGATTCAATTTCCCAAACCAGAAGACTCTTGACTACAAGTATATTACTGGCTCGTCAGGAAGAAGGGTCGGAAGGGACAGTCTACCTTCCCTTTGTCAGGTTAGCACACAGAAAGGTGGGGCACCTCGTTACTTACATTCTCAGATGTCACTTGCAGCTTCTAAAAGTCATTTTAACTAATTTTAATTAGAGTTTCCTATTTATTATGTATTGTGTGTGTATGTGTGTGTGTTACAGCACTCATGCAGAGGTCAGAGGACGTGTGTGTGTGTGTGTGTGTGTGTGTGTGTGTGTGTGTGTGTGTGTATCACAGCACCTATCCAGAGGTAAGAGGACAAGTTACAGGAGTTGATTCTCCACTCCCTGGGTTCCAGGGATCAAACTCAAGTTGTCAGGCTTAGTGACAAGTGCCTTTACCTGCTGAGCCATCTCACTGGCCCACCTTAATCATCTTGTGTACACTTATATAACAATAATGAATATTTAACATTAAGCACATCCTAGACAATAGTTGAGACATATATATTCTAAAAACATTTGTTTATCTGAAATTCAGATTTAACTGAGTGTGAGTGTTTTATCTGGCAACCTATTGCATTTTCCTTGGTTTATTACATTGATTTCTTTGTTCACTTATGCTACCAGTTCCTTATTTTCTTCAAAAAGGAACAAAAAAGCTCTTGGGGAAGCGAGGCTGTTCTGTCCCTGTGCTCTTCCAGGAAGGATGCTAGCAGCCAGGGCACATGAACCAGAAGCTTTGAAGACAACTCTAAACAATCAAGATGCTGGGTAGGAGCACAAGGTTGGGGGGAGTTGACCCTGGCATTGGCCTTCTCTCTGTGGCGTCTACTCATGGGACTGGCTGTCCTCCTCATGCCTTAGCCAGCCTAGCCCAGCCTAGCGCATCCCTTACCTCCAAGTTCAAGGTGTTAACTGCTGATAAGCTTAAGATGTAAGCTCTCTCCCCAAATTCTAAACTGAGAAGAAAGGGGATGAGGCCAGAAACCATCACTTGTGAGGGATCAAAGAACCCACAGTGGGCACCTCTGCCAAGACTCCAGGCCTTGCAGCTCTGAGAGGAAGAAGGCATTAGTAAAAATTTCTCAAGCTCTTCTGTTTAACGGTAAACTCAACCCCCTTGATAGTTCCAGACAAGTAGGTTCCAATCTCCCCAGTGCTGTAACCCTTAGTACAGCTCCTGTGTTTTGGTGACCCCAATCATAAAGTTATTTTTGTTGCTACTTCAGAACTGTAATTTTGCTGCTGTTTTGAATCATACTGTCTCTAATATGCAGGATATCTAATATGCAACCCCTGTGAAAGGGTCTTTCAACCCCCAGGGGAGTTGCCACCCGCAGTTTGAGAATCGCTTTTCTAGACTCTCAGACGGGAGCTATTCAGGAGGAGAACATTCCCAATGAGAAACATTTCAAGAGGGAAGAGCTACTGTACTACTTGTTCTTTTCTTGCGGTGATGCACACCATAACCCAAAGCAACCTGGGGGTGGAGGGTGGGGCTTGCTTCATCTTTCAGACGATAGTCCACCGTAATGGGAGGCCATGACACGACCTCAAGGCAGGGGCCTGGAGGCAGAAACTGAAGCAGAAGCCATGGAGGATGCCGCTTTTCGTTCAGCTTGCTTCTTTATACCACCCAGGACCACTTGCCCAGCGGTGGCGCAGTCTACAGTGGGGAGGAGCCTTCCACATCAATCATCAACCAAGAAACAGCATGGCAGGCTTGCCTGCAGGCTAATTTGGTGGAGACAATTTTTTAGTTGAGATCCTCTCTTTCCAAATATGTCTAGGATTTTGTCAAATTCATTAAAAAAAAAAACACATAAAACAAAAACTAAGCAGCATATCCTGTGTCTAGTTTGGTGGGAGACATCTGCAAGTCTGGTGCATGGGCAGAGGTAAGTTTTTTTCTCAGTGATGTCCTCGGGTTCCTGGCTAGCTTTAGAAATGCCTGACCAACTTGTGGGATTCCAGCCATGATGGATAGGTTATCAGGCACATTAAATACACATGTGATCCCCCCACACAAATAATTCCTACCCGTAGAGAACTTTTATAATAATCGATTTTCATAATGCCAAACTAACCCATCTTAACATGCCATCCCAACATTTCTAAGAACAACTGAGTTCAGTACTTATTGGCCACTCCCACATGCTGACCACCCAATAGAAGCTGGGACATAAGGCCAACCACTCAGACCTTCCAAGGACACCGACAATCATTTGGCAAAGAGTAACAACAGAACCACCAATCACAGTGCAGAGTGGCTTGTGTGGTCACAGATATTGTGCATAGGATGCAGGAATGCAGAGAAGGGCATCATGGGATGGGAGGGAGGAAGTATAGAGGACCAATGAAACTGCCTAGAGGAATGGATCCTTGGAAGATCTGAAAGAATAAATGCCAATTTAATGATTTTAATCATTTCATTGCTTTATGTGTATGCGTGTTTTGCCTGTATATATTTCTGTGGACTATATAGCGTTTGATGCTGCTGCAGGCCAGGAGAGGACATTAGATTCCCTGGATCTGGGGTTAAGATAGTTGTGAGCCACTATATGGAGGTTAGGAATCAACCCAGGTGCTCTAGAAGAGCAGCCGGTGCTCTTAGCCACTGAGTCATCTCTTTAGGCCCACAAGTGGCAATTTAAACAGAAGAATCAACAAAAGCCCAGTCCGTTCACCCCTGCTATTCTGTACCCTCAGTTTCTGTTGAGAGTCCTGTAGAGTCCACCACGGGAATTAGGCGGAGAGGCTCAATGCCTTTCTAGAGCTTTCTATGTATTCATTTCTGCCAAACACTTAATTACTTTGGGGAGATTCTTGGAGCCATTCCAGAACTTCCATCCAAACTCCAGTGAATGCGAAGCCTACTGGAACATGTTCTCCAGAGAGCTCGCCTTCAGGCTTTCTCCTGTGAACCCTGAGTGGCTGCCTCTGAGGACAGCGGCCTAGGCAGGCTGTCTGTTGTTCTGTTGTTCTTACAGCTCAGCTGTAACTAAGGCTTCTGACCACCAGCTGGGCTTTCAACACTGCTTCTGCTCAAGGATAGAGCCACAAAAGCAGTTGTTGACTCAAAGAGGCCTTGTCCCGTCTTCACCCCAATGGCCACTCTCTCTGACAGCCGAGTCAGCATTCATTCCTTTCACCAACTTAACTTGCCATGGATGGTGCTACAACACAGCTAAACATCTGAAAGCCAGTCAATGCAAGATTTCTGGGGGAGGGCTGTCACTTGTGTTCACTGCATGTCCCTTACAAAGGACCCAACCAGAGAGGAGCAACAAACCCAAGGGCTCTCAGGACAAGGAAGAGAAAATTGGTGATGATTCTTACATTTGAGACCCAAGGGTCCCTTTTGGAAGAGAGATCCTGAAGCAGCCGCACTGTCCTGAGACTCACAGATAATAACTAATACTCCTAAAGTTAAAGAGAATGGTCAGAAGCAGCATGGACTGGCAGAGAGTATCTAGAGACTGCAGGGATCTGCTGCAAAGGGGGCCATGATCAAAGCAGTGTCATTCTGAGGTCCAAGTGTCATGGGCTCTGTAGTGCCACCCTTAATTAACACATCTCTCCTGACAGAGCGCCCCGCCTCTCTTCATCATCTCTCTCTTCCCATCTTCTCTGTTTTCCTGGTTGACTGTTTCCCCTCCCCACACCTTCTCCTACTCTTCATTGCTCCCATTTTACCACATCGCCTAGTCTGCTTTTCTGTTGGTGTGATAAAATAACCAAAACTCCTGACAGAGGGGAAAGGGATAATTTCATCTTGCACTCCCAAGTGACAGTCCATCCCTGTGGGGATTCAGGGCAGAATCTGTGGAGGAATGGCTGCTTAGCATCTTTTTCTCAGGCTCTCTCTCAGCTACCTGCTTACACGGTCCAGACCCACCCACCCAGGAATGGCTCTGCTTCTGATGGGTGAGCCCTCCTACATTACTGAACAATTGAGAAAATGCCCCTGGACACGCCCACGATTCTTCAACCAAGGTTCCCTCTTGGCAGGTGTGTCAACTGGCTAGCCATCACACCCCTGTGTGTGTGTGTGTGTGTGTGTGTGTGTGTGTGTGTGTGTGTGTGTATGCCTGAATTTTCCTTCATCTTTCCTTTTTCAATTCATCTAGAAGCTAAACCCCAGACTCAAAAATCATAGCTCCCAGGTTAATGAAAGTCTAAAGGATGGGGGGGTGGGTCCTAGAAAAAAGGGGGTAGTGAAAACTATCCTGTAGTAAAGGAGCTTATCAAGAAAGAATTTAACTGCTTCTTAAACACCAGAAAGATGCAGTCGAGCAGGCAGAGAGATAAAGTGTAGGCTCCAGGCTGAGGTCCCTTGGTTTACAGAGCAGTTTATGCATCCCAGTGACTTCTCTGTGATCAGTGTCATTTTGTCCCCGTCAGACTTTCAGTCAGGAAGCAGTCTTCTGCTGTGCCTCACAGTACTGCTCCCTCCTGCTCTCGAAAGCTGAGGTGTCCATCCATCCTGTCAGGGGGAACTCACTACAGGAGCCCAGTTCACACCTAGGCATCTATCACACCCATTCTCTTTTCTCTCCTTAGCAGTGCTTGGTGGCCATTGGTGCTCCTCCACGATACTTCTCTTGTCTCTTCTGTCTAAATCATTCTCTGTTTCTATGGCTACTTTACAGCTCACATGTGCGTGCGCGTGCACACGCGTACACATGCACACACACATATACAAACACAGACATACATACACACATACACACATACACACAGACATACATATACATACATACACACACAGACATACACACATACACACATACACACATACATACACACACATACATACATACACACACAGACATACACATACATACATACATACACACACATATACAAACACAGACATACACATACATACATACACACACACAGACATACACACACATACACACACACACACACACACACACACACACACACAAGTAAACCATAGAGGAGGGATAAAATACATAAAAGAAAGAAAGATGCAAAAGCCCAGGAATCTATAATAAAGGCCTCCAGGAAGCTGCAGGAAGAGCGATGAGAAGAGAGAGAGATAATGGCCAAGTACCGGAGCCTCTTCAGAGCTAAAACAAAAATATGTTCAGTTTGAAAGAATCTCTGTGTTGCGAATTGGATTAAGAACAAGAAAAAACTTTCATGCAAACATGATCTTGAAACCTTTGGACAGATGCAAAGAAAAGTTATGAAAGTTCCAAGAGAGTTAAGACATAGAACTTAATAAAGGCAGTTATGGGGTGAGTAGAGCTCATCGATGGAGCACTTGTCTGGCAGGCACAGGCCCCTGGCTTCAATGTTACCACTAGAAAAGATTATCAACTAGACCATATTCAAATTAAAAACCCTATTCTCTGCCAAGAACATTGAGAGGGGGAAGAGACATGCCACAGAGGAGGGACACTCACAGCACCTGGCGATGTGCTAGTGCTCGGGGTATGTAGTAAAAGCAGACAAAACCGTCTGCCCTGTGAGTGAAACATCTAAGCAGGCACCTTGCTAAACAAGATCTCCAAATGGCCAATGGCATATAAAAGTCACTTAGCACACTATTCATCAGGAGGTACAAATTAAAATGACAATGAAGTGCGATTATACGCCCACCCAAATGACTAAAATTAAGAGTAACAAGAGGAAGTGTTGACAACTACATTGAGTAATAGTCCACTCATCCCTTACTGGTGGGAGTGTGAGCTAGTACAGCCTTTTGGAACACTGTTTGGTAATATCTACTATGGCTAACCTATGTGTGCCCTGGGAGCTGTCACTTGTGTCTCTGGGTATATAGTTTATTGCTCAGTATACAGCCAAGGGAAGTGAGTGTGCATGAAGCTTGCACACGAATGTCTGGGAAAAGTTACTTCTAAGCAGTGCCAAGCTATAAACTGCTCAAATGCCCATCAGCAGTGGAATTAAAAAATGGAAAACTCATGCACTAGATAGACTAACATCCAGCAAGTGAAACTCACTGCTGAACACAGCACAAAGACCTGCATAGACATGTACTAAGTCACAAACATATGACTAACGTGTGTGTATTACATGGTTCCACTCTTGTGGTTTTAAAAGCAGAAAAAAACCTAACCCATGTTGATTATGTTATTAAAGTTGTGTGTGAGGCGACGTTGATGTTAACAGAGAAGGAGCCTCGGGGGCTTGTGGGATGCTGGGAATGTTTTGTATCTCAACCTGAGCTGTAAGATAGCATACATAGCTCGTGTGTATATGTGTGTGTGTATGTGTATATGTGTGTATGTGTGTGTATGTGTGTATGTGTGTGTATGTGTATGTGTATGTGTGTGAATGTGTATATATGTGTGTGTATGTGTGTATGTGTGTGTGTATATGTGTGTGTATGTGTGTATGTGTATGTGTGTGTGTATATGTGTGTGTATGTGTGTATGTGTATGTGTGTGTATGTGTGTATGTGTATGTATGTGTGTGTATGTGTGTATGTGTGTATGTGTATATGTGTGTGTATGTGTGTATATGTGTGTGTATGTGTGTGTGTATGTGTGTGTGTGTATGCATGTGTGAGGAGTGGAAAATTTCACTGGGCTATATTCTTGAAATCTGTGTACCTCATTATATATCTTACATAGAACTACGATAAACATTGTAGTCAAATCTTTGAGATAAAATTATCTTTGAGATAAAAACAAAAAAAATATCCTTTTGGTTTTTATTTGTTTGTGTGCTGGTCATATTTTTCTGTTTTGTTTTGTTTGTCAACTTGACCCAAGTTAGAATCCTGCGGGAAGAGTGAGCCTCAGTTGAGAGAATGCTTGCATGGGCTTGGCCGGTGGGTAAGAAGTCTTGATTGACAATTGCTGTGGGGTGCTCAGCTGCAGGTGTGCTGTCCCGGGAGGAGGTCCTGGCTGTACAGGAAAGCAGACTAAGTTACCAGGGAGCAGCTTTCTCCACGGCCTCTGCTTCCGTTCCACCTCCAGGTTCCTGCCTTGGGTTTCTGTTCTGATTTGCCTGGATGATGAAGTGCGCTGTGCACATGTAAGGCAGATAAACTTTTTCGTCCCTAAGTTGCTTTTAGTTAGAAGGTTTATCACAATAAAAAGCAAACTAGAACTGTCTAAAAAGCTGTAGTTCTGGCTGGCCTAGAACTTGCTACATAGACCAAGGTGTCCTAGAACTCACAGAGATCATCGCCTCTACTTCTTGAGTGCTGAGATTAAAGGAATGCACTAGTAAACCTAAACAAAACAACAACAACAAAACCAAACAACCAAACAACCCTGACACACACAACTCTTTGAGCTAGGAATATGTCTTTGTTTTGTCAATATACAGGAACATTTAGAAGAAAGAATAGAGACATTTTCTAGGGAAATATGTATGTGTGGGGAAGGAGAGGGCACTCAAGAAATGCAGCTATATGCATGTAACTTTCAGCTTAACAAGCATGCTACTTTTAGCTTCATGTGTGTAACTTTCAGCCTCCTGCATGTAACTTTTAGCTTCGTGCATGCAACTTTTAGCTTTGTGCATGTAACTTTTAGCTTTGTGCATGTAACTTTTAGCTTTGTGCATGTAACCTTTAGCTTTGTGCATGTAACCTTTAGCTTTGTGCATGTAGCTTTTAGCTTTGTGTGTGTAACTTTCAGCTCTGTGCCTGTAACTCATCTTGGGCAGTTGTCCACACAGACCCAGAGCCATGGTTTGCAGAGGCTGTGTGTGAGCAGCTCTGCAATAACAAACAGCAGTGTTTCAAAGGTGACACTCCACCCAGCACAGTGAGGGTTGGGCCAAAGACAGGACCAGATTCCAGTGAGTTGCCAGTGGGGTGGGAGCCTGTGGGGATCAGGAGGTAGTGTGCGTCCTGTCTAAATTTGATGCTCACGACTTTGCTCACTATTGGAGCCAAGATGGTGGTCAGGGGCATCAATGAGCAGACTGAGGGAGTCTGGTGAGAGAACCGTGCAGCTTGGAACAACACATGCATTTAAGCTATAGAACAAGGAAAAGAAATACAGTAAGACAGTGCCATCAAAGGTGTTGAGTTTCTCAGAGAATACGAATGTCAGCAAGGACGCTAACATAGGGTGCCCTGTGTTGTTACTGTGCAGTGGAAGGATCCAGACTGGACCCACGGCTGGGCTCTCCCCTGGACACTACCACAGGGAGTCCTCAGAGCACCCTGATGGGTTGGGGCTGTGAGTCATCCCCGTGCTCACCATAATCATAATCATTGATAGCTAATTGAGCACATTTGACCCACATTCCCCACGGAATACACAACATAGTCCTCCATGCCGGAACTAGTGCTAGTATTGTCCTCATCACACAGAAGAGGAAGGGCAGGCTTAACGACGTGAAGTAATTTGTTCTAGGTCAAGGCATCTAGGAACACCAGAGATGACAACTGATGGTAGGTTTCTGATTCCTCAGCCCGATCCATTCCCCGGAGTTGGTCCAGTCCTTGGGAGGTGTGACTGTTGTGGTGGCTGCAGGGTCAGGATCCTGGGACTGAAGAGGGCGAGGACAAGCTCCTCCGTGCTCTATTATAAGCATTGCCTTAGTCAGCTTTCTGTTACTGTAACCAAGCGCCTGAGGCATCAGACAGAAAAGGGCTTATTTTGGCACACAGTTCTACCGGTTTCAGCATCTGGTCATTTGCCTGACTGCATTTGGGTCAGCAGCGAGACAGTAAATTATAGTGGTGCAGGAAGCCGCTCACTCATGGTGGTCGGAAGTGGAGAAACAATGAGGGACTACAGCTCTAATACCCAGTGGGTCCCCAGCTCACACGCTCACCAAAAATGTAAAAACCACTAAGAATTGAAATTACACTACAATTTTCAAAAAAATTCATTAAAAAAAAGTCCATTATTTTTGTTTGAAGTTCACAGGCCAACTGGGAGAAGGCACATTCTCAAGTTTCCCCTGTGCCCACAAACACACACCTTTCCTATCAACAGTCCCTGTGGGACTGTACACCTATCACAATTGAGGGACCCAGGCTGAGATGTTGTTAGCATGCAGAGCCCGTAGTTTGAGGCTTACTTTTGGTGTTGAGGTTCAGACAGATGCATGATGGTGTCCTCCATTGTGATATCTGTCATGCAGGGTGGCTTCGCTGTCTGCATTCTCTGTGATCTGCCTGTGTTCCCTCTCTCCGGTCCAGCCCTAGCACCCACGGGTCCACTGACATCCGCGTGATTTTGCAGCATGTGAAGCATGTGACGGCTGCTTTCCCCAAGTGTGCTTAGAAGGCTCCGTGCGTCTCTTCATGTTAGAAAACCTCATATCTTGTGGCACCAAAGAGCAATCCATCATCTGGATGTTACAAAGTTTCTTTCACCGTTTACCTATCAAAGACTGTCACGGCTGTCACCACATTTTGACAGTTGCGACTAAAGCTCTACAAACATCACGTGCAGGTTTCTGTGTAAACTTAAGTTTTCAATTACTTTGGGTGGAAACTAAGGTGTGCGATTTCCTGATCATACAACGAGAATATTTTTATTTATTTTTCTTTTTAAAGAATTCGTCAAACTGTCTTCCAAAGCAGTTCTACTCTCTCACATTCCTGCTTATCCTGTGACCCCCTTGGCTTGCTTGCTGGGGCCTGCCCATGTTTACAGAAACAATGGTGTTTAGCTGGGCATGGTGGTGCATGCCTGTAATCAGGACGCTTGGGTGAGGGCTAGAAGTGGAAGCAAGAGGATTAGTTAAAGGACAGCCTCAGCTACATAGCAAGCTTGAGGCCAGCCTGGGCTACGTGAGAACAAACAGTAGCAGCAAACCCATTTTCACAACCCTACAGTAACACATGATAAATCTGTCCCTCCGTATCCTTGCCAACATCCACTGTTGTCAGCGTTCTGGATTCGGGCTGTCCTAACAGGCTTGAGGTGGTATCTCGCCGCTTTAAATTTGTTTCCCGGATGCCACACGACTGTGGAGTCTCTTTTCATTTGCTCACTTGCTCTCCGAGTGTCTTCTCTGGGGAGGCGTCCGTTCAAGTCCTCGTTCCCTTTTTAATTGCGTTGTTTGTTTTCTTACCCTTCGGCTTCGTATACTTTGGATGTTAGTCCTTTGTCACATTTGTCTTTTGCCAACATTTCTCCCAGCTGCTCTCTGACTTTCCATCCTCCCCAAATGCAGCTCAAGAATGTGTGGCTCTGACAGTAAATATGTGCCCTTAACCTTCCGTTAAGGTGAAGGTAGGATTTAACTTGTTGGGTTTGGTTGGTTGGTTTGCAGGGGGTTTTTGTGTTTTGTTTCATTTTTTGTTGTTTTTTGTTTTGTTTTGTTTCGTTTTTGATGCAACCCATTCCAAGGTACTTCAGAGCTGTGAAGATGCTCCAATCCAAAGAACCTCCTGGATCAACAAAAACCCAAGAAGGGAAGCAAGTAGACCCCAAAAGTTCCCTCTTCTCCTCCAAGCCTTTTCCTCTCACCTAAGTCTCACTGGTCCTGGACACAGCTCCATCCCCATCACAGATGGAAATGAAAGTCAAGAGAAGGTTGAACTCAAGGTCCTTGTGGGCTGCTATTGTGTCTCTAATCAAGAGGTATGTGTAGTGATAAACACAGAAGCAAAGGAGTCAACGCCTCAGACCTGAGTTAGTCCCTTCTCTCTCAGCTTTTGTTTCTGTATCACTAGTCCAAGGTTGTCCATTGTGAACCATTGTATTCAGAGCTCAGCCCCCAGCCTGATCTCACAGCGTGGTTCAAACTATGGTACCATGGCCGGAAACAGCAGACAGTGCCCTGATAGCTGAGCCGGCCTGCTAGGGTAGTTTCTGGGCTTTGGCCTCCTGGTTAGAATCATCCAGAAAGCTTTGAAGAGCCTGATGCCCAGGTTGCACCCCCCCACCCCCCGCCTGGCAGTCACCTCTTAGATGTTTCCTTACTGATTCTGGATTAGGGGCCAAGAGCGGAGGTCTGCTGATGAAACTGAAGAAGTTATGGCCCAGAGTGCCTTTCCATTCATCGGCCCCCAAAGACCCCCTGAAACTAATTTTAGAGACCACAGGGAGATACAACATTTAGCCCAGAGGCACCAGGCCCAAACATGGATCATTTCTGGCCTCAGAGGCACTCAGCAGGTCCATTCAGTCTGTGCATCCCTTCTAGACCCTCTTTTGGAGGATTTTCTACAGTGGTTCAGGATTGGGAGTTCTGATCTGGTCTTTCTGTGCCGGCCACAACAGCTGTTTAAGCAGGGAGTGGCGAGCAGGCCTAAGGTCTGGTTAGGGACACCTTCTGGTGCCAGGATTTCTATTTAAAAATTATTCTTTGGATTCCATTAATAACCCCAGGGAAACACTGACTGTGTCCAGGTATAATCTGCCTTCCCTCAGGAAACAGATAGAAAGGTCAACAGACTCAGTGTCCGCTGGTCCCCAAAGGCCAACCCAACAGTTGACACTGTTAAATAGAAAACGAATCCAGACTGCAAGGAAGTTCAAGGGGTTTTCCAGAGGTCTCCAGCAGCCTGCCCTCCCACCCAGCCGAGGCCAGACTTTTAAACTCTGAGCCACAGTCATCCATGGGGAATTCCTGGGCACGGGATTCCACTGGCAGTCTCTCAGTCGTGTAGCGGAGGGTTGGGGGAATATTAGCCACTAGACAATGGGTAGGAAGAGAAAAAGAGAACATCCTAAAAAAGTATGAAGAAGAGCTTTTGGCTATGAGGACAAATCTGTGAAAGGGAAAACGGAAAATTAATTACAGGGGGAAATACTGTGGAATGACAAAGTAAAAACACAGCAGAGAGCTGCTGAAATGGTCTGTTTGTGGAGTATTAGAACAACAGGCGACAGTTTTCTGCTTAACACTTACCAAACAGAATTTTTTAACAGATTAAAATTTACTCACTTGCTTACTTATTAGTGGCATAAAGGATGCTACAGCCCATGTGTGAGCAATTTTGTGGAGTCCATTGTCCTCCACCCACCTTCATGTCAGGACTGGGAACTGAAGGTTCCAGGGTCTCATGATGAGCACCTCTGCCCACTGAGCCATCTCTCAAAATCCTGAACGTAAACATCTTTAAACCAACAGATGATGTTGTTTCAAAGTCACATATGTGTGACACAGAGGAGGAGATGCCAAGTTTCACAGTTACTTGGGTGGGGCACTCACATTCCAGTCACAGATAGCTGTTTCCCTGGCAAGTGCCAGAGCTCCCCTCATACACGCACGAGAGTGTCCTGAAGACACCAGCAGCAGTGACCAACGTAGGCCAAATGTCTGCCAGCACGAGAACTGGACCCTGTGGTGTGCAGAGAACTAGATCCATGAAAAGGGACCTGTGCCATGGGAATCAGCCAAAGGGACCTTGTAGGCATAACACTGGTAGACGTCAGCAACAAAGGATGACAGAAAAGGAACTGTTTCATACAATTGACTCTAAGCCTCTAGAAAAGGTAGACACAGAGCAAGATGGAGAATACGGGTTATTCCCCGTGGGAGGAAGGAGGGGGAAAGCCTTCAGGATACTAGTCAGGCGTATAATAAAGAGCCTTCTATACGCTGGCTGCAGTGCACCGATCTTCTTCTTTTAAACTGTATGCACGCACCATAGAGCCATGTTTTGTATGTGGTGCATTTTATAGTAATATAAAGCCTAAGGGTGAAAGATAACATGGCTGCAAAGAGACCAAGAGAAGGAAGGGTCATAGGGAAAGGGAAGCGGTGGGTAAGAGAGCACCATTGGACTGAAGGCAGGAAGCAAACCGTAGTTGACATCTTCCGGTGCCGTTGCAGCAGCCTGAGATCCAGTGCAGCAGTAGCTGTGACCCCTGGGCCTGTCCTTGGCTTTCTTCTCCTTCCTAGCTGATGGTCTCTTTGGTGACTAACCATCTTCATGGCCAGAGCTTTGCCTCTGAGCCCTGAATTCCCCTCTCATTGCTATCTATCTGGACAGCTCTACTTGGCAGCCCACCCGGACACTCAAAGCCAACGGGCTTGGCAGCAAACATCTCTTCACTCCCTCTTGTTCTCCTGTGTGACTCCCACCCTGGTGGCCCTATACCACCCAGAACTAGAGCCGTGGGTGCACCTCATTTCCTGCCACCTCCTGCCACATGTGCATCAGCTTTGTCAACTCCCTTTGTCCCTCCCAAGCTTGTTGTATTTTCCTTTCCATTCACACTGTCACTACCAGAGTTCAAAATCACCCTCAGATAATCATAACAGATCTTCAGCTAAACACCCGGCCTGCAGGCTGGATGCTCTGGCCTTCCTCCCCCAGCTGCCAGAGTGATCTGGCTAATATAAAAATTTGGCCACATGGCTCACCCACTTAATACATGAGACATGTTCATCACCTATGTAATGAGCCCCCGATCCACACCCTTAAGTGCAAAGCCTAGCAAAGTCTGACTGATTTTGACACCGCCAATCAAATCTTTACTCCTCTTAACTCAAAATTTACACTCCTGCCTTATGGAACTAGTCTCACACACACACACACACACAATACACACACACTCACACTCGCACACACATAACACACACACTCACACACTCGCACACACATAATACACACACACACACGGACACACACATAATAAACACACTCACACACACATACACACACACTCACACACACATACACTCACACACATACAACACACACACTCACACACTCACACACACATAACACACACACAGACACACACACATAATACACACACTCACTCACTCACACACACATGCACACACACACTCACTCACACACATACACTCACACACTTATATGTGTACCCGATCCCATCCCCACCCATACATATACACACACTCATATATACCCCCCACACTCATAAACACACACATGCACTCTCATACACTTGCACGCACATACACTCCTCTTAAACTGTCCACTTCATTTCTCATGCCCCCCTCCTTGATTACCAGCCCCTGTTCCGCTTGCCACCCATCAGTCAGTGCACCCTAAAGAGGCAGCTGCCCTGTAGCTCAACAGATCCTGGCTGTCGTCACCAGGTAGCCCACTTTCCTAGGGGAAGCCAGAAATTTCAGTTTCCTAAGAATCTGCCCTGCTTTCTATTTGTTCACTATTCATCATTTCCCACTTTTGACAGGCTTTCGTCAGTCCTGGCTGGGTCCTGGCTGGACAGAACTTACTTTGTAGGTAAGGCTGGCTTCAGTCTCACAGAGACCCAGCCTCTGTTTCCCAAGTGCTGAGATTAAAGATGTACACCACCATGCCTGGAAAGCCTGTTTTTATGTGATGGTTTCCCGTTTTTCCACTTTGCTTCCAGTGTGCTGCAAGCACGGTCACGTCAGTGAATCCTAACTGTGAGCCACGCTGCAAGCTTCGGCTAGAGTGTGCACCCTGCCACCAGGGGTTGTGTTGTGATCAGCCAGTGTCACGAGTTTCTATTTCTCCAGAGGAAAGGTCACAGCTCCACACAGATTTAAATAACACACAGGGCAGAAACCAGACAGGGCCCACTTTCAGAAGAAAATAAATATATCTTAAAGTTTAATGTGATGGTTTTCTATTTAGAAATGTGCTGGGCTCAGTTGTATATACTGGGTGATCCGTGGTCTGTTAAAACTCGCCAGGATGTTTTCAGGCCATAAAAATGTGTGATGATAATGAGGAGCAATGACTTGATTCAAATCTTCCTTAACATGTCCTTCACTCCAGACCTGGACATCAAATCATGAACACATTTCCTGTGTTCTCCTGATCCTCTTGGATCTATTCCACCATGACTTTACCACACCGTTCTGAGTTATTTACTGTGTGTGTGTGTGTGTGTGTGTGTGTTGTGTATATATATGTGTGTGTGTAGTGTGTATATATGTGTGTGTATATGTGTGTATGTATGTGTAAAAATTTGAGTGATTTGTGTGTGTGTGTAGTGTATATGTGTGTATATGTGTGTATGTGTGTATGTGTGCATGTGTATGTGGTGTATGTGCATATATGTGTGTGTAAAAATTTGAGTGATGTGTGTGTGTGTGTGTGTGTGTGTGTGTGTGTGTGTGTAGATGCCAGCTCTACTTCCACAATATGCCTTCTGAGAATCGAATTCAGGTCATCAGACTTGACAACAATTGCCTTTTACTTCCTGGCCAATTTGCCTGACCTTAACACTGCTGTTTTTTAAGATGTGATTTTGTTATTTAGCCCAGGCTGGCCTGTATGTAATTCTTGAACCTCTTACCTTGGTCTCTCAAGTGCCAAAATTGTAACTGTGTGCCACTGAACTTGGCTGTATTTGTCTTTTCAAGTATCTGCCTTCTTTCAAAGATCATAAACTCTTGGCAGGGACTAATCAATACTGCAATATGAGGTTTTTAGTAGGTGTGATATATGAGAGACTATAGAAAGCAGTGCCTGGCATTTAATGAGGAATACAGATATTTATGTCAAAGCACCATTTTCTACAGAACCTCAGGTAAGTAAGTCACCTTTGTGGCCTAGCATAGTGTATTTGTTATAATAGTTGAAATTCTGTGTGGGGGGAAAATCAATGAATGAAGTCAACCTGGGCTGGGACCTACTTGCTGAGATTTATATCCCTCTTGCCAACAGTCATCAGCTGTGGGAGCAGTAAAATCCCCCATTCACATACTGCTCAGGATTCTCAAATACAAATCAAACCCCGGTACAGCAACCCCAAGCCCTGTATGATTGCTGCTGTTAAGGATGCCACCAGCTGGGGCTTGGCCATGTTTGGTTATGCGGGAGTCGTCATTGTCCCTGGTGCTATGCATTTAGATAGATATGCATTTAGGCAATTTAACTAATGGCTCTCTAAAGCATGCATACACTCCCAAGGCCTACGAGAATGGAGAGCAAATGAGTTAGAACAATCACATGCCCATAGCTTTCTGCTGATAGAACAGTTCATGTGGCAATTTCTGAGATGTCTCGAGGGACTGGAACGCCTGGTGTCTAGCCTGATGCAGAACCCAAAAGACAATTTCTGGATTTTTAGAACTTGCTTTTCAGATCGTTATGGACTCTGGCTCACCTCAGCTGCTTGGGCTTTATAGTGGTCAGTCTTCATCGCCATCCTGATGACATTAGAGTCACCTAGGAGACACAGCTTTGAGTGACTCTATGAGTGTATTTACAGACAGGCTTACCAGCAGAAATGACATAGCTAAGTGTGGACAGCACAATCCCCTGGTTGGGATCCCAGACTGAACAGAAAGAGGTAAGTACTGAGCACTAAATTCATCTGTTTTCCTTCCTGATTTAGGAGGCAGCGTGACCAGATACCTCACAGCCAAGCTGTCATGGCTTCCCCACCACAGTGGATGGTATCCCCTCAAACCGTGAGCCAAGATAAACACTTCTTGCCTTTCAGTACTTTTGTCAGGTGTTTCATTGCAACCAATAAAAGGAAAAGTAGCTAATAGAGGCCTAACGTCAGACCCCAGGGAAAGAGAAAAGAGGTATTAGAGAATTCGTTTTCACTCCAGAGACCTTTGTTTTGACAAATGAAGCTAAGAATAATGTAGGAGATCCAGAAAAAGCAGCACGGTGCACAGCTGAACTCTCCCCTTATGGAATCCTAGATATGTTCCATCGAATTCTAGAACAGCCTGGAACGAACGTCATGTTCTTATCTAAGTGCAAAGCAATGCTCACTAGCTAAATGTTACCCAACAAGGACCAATCAAATCCCGTGTGATAGCAGTGAAGCCAGCACAGTGATAAAGGACCAGTTGGTACCTCCAAGGGGCTCAAGGCAAACACACTGTACGCAGCCTACCCTCAGGCCAAACTCAAGAAAAACAAAGTCACAACTATTGGCTATAATTATAAGTGAAAACCTACTGTGACCTCTATAGGGGTTTTTCAGAATGTTTCAGGGCAATACATAAACTTCTTTGCCTCTCTTACCACCAGAACATGTTTGGGGGTGTGCGTGATACCACCACTCGGTGACTTAAGCAGGACAATCATGAGTTTAAAACAGCCTGGGGTACACAGAGAAACATGGTTTCAAAACAGCAGGGGAAAAGAACAAAAGCTTCTAGCCATCTTCACGACAGTGTCTTCTGGATTTGAGCTGCTGACCATGGACTGCACCGAAGCAAACAGATTTCGAGATCTGCCATGGGCTCTCTCACTTGGGCTAGTGTCTGGTCTTGTTTTCCCCTTGGCTCAGTTATGATAATAACTTGTGGCAGTGAGCTCTCCTGGGATACTATTCACTGAGAAAGGGAAAGAGATCCCTAGTTCATTGGTTTGGATTCATGGGGGGCATTGTGCCTCTGTTAAGAGAAAAACAGTATCTGGAGCTGAAGGGGCCATTCATTGCTCTGTGGGGGATACGGACGGGAAGAGCATTGGGATTTTTGGCACCCAATTCCTGATCTGCTTCCTTGCACAACCATTTCAAGCATTCAACATTGTTGTGTGACAGGCAACAATAAAGTTTCTTTTTAGAGCACTTGACCTACCACCTGGTGGGCCTGTGTGCTGGTGAAACAGGGCCTCACCTCTTTGAAGACATCCTTCAGCATTCCAGCAGGATAGCGTGGGCCTCAGTGGATGTGCCAGAGAGCCAATGGCTTCTTAGTACTCCTCCGAAGGGGGCCGTTCCTCTACTTCCAGTCATCTCTTTGGCCTAGGCTCAGGATGTGTTTTGAAAGGATTTCCGCAATATAGTAACACACCAGTGGGTTGACCCAGCACTGGAGGTCTTCAGCTGAGACCTCTAGAGCAGTGGTTCTAAAGGAACAGCCCAGGAACCCTGAGCAGCCCCACACTGCTTCTGCCGTTCCACAAGACAGAGCGTCAATAGGCAAAGGGATTTTGATAGAGCATACATGGAATTTTCACTAGAAGTTTCAGGTTGCAAGTTGTGACTCATCTTGGAAGAGAGCTGTCCTTTAACAAAGTTGTCTCTTTTAAGGTGTGTGTGTGTGTGTGCCTATGTGTCTGTGTGTATATGTGTGTGCCTATGTGTCTGTGTATCCATGTGTCTGTGTGTATCTGTGTGTGAGTCTGTGCATGTGTCTGTGTGTGTCTCTGTGTGTGTGTATATCTGAAAAGGTTAATAAACATTCTTCTATTTTCTAAACTTCATGTAAATACAATGTTGTTTTTTTAGCTCCATAAACTTCAACAAACCAATGTATTGCAGAAGATAAAATGCAGAAGCCAGCAAGAGAATTCTACTCACCTCAACAAAGAAGTCAGGCATTAGATCTGAAAGCCATGAAGCACTGCCCCAGTCTGGGAACAGAGTTAATTTTGCATGTGTGCTATTTGTGTTATACAGATGTGATGTGTTACTTTCAGATGAATTAAGCAAATACTTTTGCCTTTTAGTTTGATATACTGAATATCATCTGATAAAAGAAAAATGTAAGCATACTCTTTAGTGTCTTCAATAACTAGCAGGTGATTGTTGTAGCGTCAGATGCAGTTGTAAGAAACAGCCCACAAGGCGTCCAGGACCCATTCCTCTGTTTCCTCTTCAGTAGTGGTACCGTCCAACAAAACTCTCAGGAGATACCAAGCAAATGCGGTACCTTCCCATCATCGTGAAGATCCATATGCAACCCTTACGGCTACAGCATAGCTGTCTGTCCTTCCTCACCCTGTTGACTCACTCTGGCTCTCTGGTGCTATAATTTCATCACTCCAGTTTCTGGAGATAAGAAACCAAATCATGTTACATGAATAAAATCACACTGTATGTAACCTTCTGGAGTGGGCCTTTCTCACGCAGCAGAACTGTCTGAGATTCATTCAGGATTTGCGTGTGCTGACGGCTCACCTATTCCTCTGCTCTATATACCCCATGTCATGGATAGGCCACTGCTAGTTTAGTGGCTTACTGAAGGACATGTACTTTGTTGCCACACTTTGACTAACAAAAATTAAGCTACCACACACATTTTCTTTCTTCCTTCCTTCCTTCCTTTCTTCCTTCCTTCCTCTCTGACAACAGAAATATATTTTCTCACATTTCTAGAGACTGGCAGTCCTAGATCCCTGGTGGTGAATTCTAGAAGGGGCTCACTTCCCAGCTTGTGCTTTGTCACCTTGTCACTGTGTCCCACATGGTAAGGACAGAAAGAGAACAAACTCACTTGTATGTCTTCTTATAGAACGACTCCCTCAAGAGGTCTCTGAACTCACCTAAACCAGATTACATCCTGAAGGCCTTCATTTCAACAGCCGAATTGGAGTGGGGGAACACCCACAATTCCCTCCATAGCAACCCACACTTGCTCCTCCTTGCTCCTGTCATTATAGGCAAAATACATTTATTCTATCTTAACAGTCCGGAGACTAGACTCAGTCCAGTGTCGATTCCAAAGCTTGTGGTTCAGAGTCCTGTAGAAGTATCATCAGATATGGATGAGGCCCGAAGTATAATTTATCGTGAGGCAAAATTCCTTTCTGGTTGTGAACCTTTGGAACACACAGTTGTGTATGCTGGGAGGATCACAGGGCAGATACTCCCCATTTCAAAGGGGAGAAACGAGGAAGAAAGAGATGACCATTCCTAAGGAAGTCCAAACCCAGCAAGGTGATTTATCTTAGATTTAAAGACTGGGAGTCAGGCAAGATGGTGGACACCTATAATGCCAACACTCTGAGGCAGACGCAGGAGGACCATGAGTTCCAGTGTCTTCAGACTGTAGATCTGCAGGTGGCTGCCCCTTGAGTTCTTCAAAGCACTGATCCACAGACTCTAGAAGGTATGTCATGACTCTGGCTGCTGGGTCATGTCTAAAACTCACAGCACAGTTTTATATTCTATGGAAGCCAAATGTGCAGGGGCCACTCTGATCCATGGAGTTGGGGAGATCTCTGGTGGGTGGAAACTAGTGTGAGTGAGTGGGACCTCCATCTACATGAACCAATGCGTAGGGAGAGACCTCTGGTCTCTTGAAATCAATGTGGTCATCCTAGGGCCTCATACAGTTTTGGGGATTATTATTTTCTCTTCTGGAAGAATAATACGTTTTTGGAGAATAGTACATGTTTGTCACTAAATCATCGTATCCTGTCAAATCCCAAACATCTAATGTCCTTCATTCTGTCCCTGCCCCATCCATATCAAGCTGGTGGCATTTCTGCTTACACAGTCCTGTAGGTCGAGCGTTTCCCTCGGAATAAGCATGACCAGGTATTCGACACACATCGGCCTCACACTCTGCCTGCTTTTGCTTCTTTCATTCACTCCCCCTTTCAAAATTCACCTTCAACACGGAGCTCAGAAATGTCTTCTGGCAAAAATTCCGATTTTTACCACCTGTGAGCTCTATCCTCCACGAGACCCTACTCATAGTTTAGCCAAATCCTTTGACATTTTGTTACACAGGTCGCCTTCTCTCCATGCCCAAAATCATGTTCTCCGTTTCTACCCAAGACCTTCATTGGCTCTATTTCTACCAGGTACTTCAAGACTCTCCCAGTGACCACCCCCATTATCCAGGTCCAAAAGTGCTGCCACTGGTAGGTGTCTGCGTTGCTTGACTTTTTCTGGGGGTGTCTGTTTCTATTCACCCCAAAAGAGATGGCCGACCAAGGAGGTCACCCATCTAACTTGATGAAGTGATGAGTCCCACCAGGCTTTCCTACTGGTTTGACTGGTCGAGGGGTTACTTATAAACTCATGGGTGAGCATGGGCAACTGTGAGCATCTGGACAGCCTGATGTTGGTAACTACATCTATGGTGGGTGGCAGTCTCAGCGTATCTGACGCCAAGGCAGCCACAGCTATGCCATGCCTAGAGGTGATCACCACAACAGCATTGTGCTCGCCGGAGAGTAAATTTATAATGTATAATTTTCGGTCTCCCAATCCTTGATCACAGCATATCTCTCCACTTATCCAGATCTTTGTCTTTTCCCCTCAGTGCACTGAATGTTTTTCAGCATATAAGTCCTACACAGGTTTTTAAAGGTTAAAACCTGACCTTGAGCTGAGCTGTTTAAGGGCAGCATGTCTTTAATCTCGGTGGTCACGTGCTTAGGAACAGCAAATAGAAAGACAAATTAGGGATCCCTTATCTGAAATCGTAAAACCCTGAAGAAGCATTTTGTAGTTTAGATTACCCCACCCCCCGACCCATTTCCCCAGATTTTGGAGTATTTGTATGTGCTTAGTAAGACATCCTGAGGAGAGGACCCATGGTGCATGTGAACCATTCACAGTACTTTTAGTAACTTTGTGCATGGAACAGTCTTTGTGGGGTAGAATTTCCTGCTCGAGGCTTCTTATCGTTACTCAAACAGCTTGCTTGGGTTTGGGATTTTCAGATCAGGGACGCCCAACCTGTTCTGCACAGGCCCTGCAGCTTTGCAGGATGAACTCCAGGTCTTTGGTAAATTCCTTGGGAATTTCTATGTAGACAATGGTGTCATCTGCAGTTACAGACAGTTGCACCTTTGTCCATGGAGTCGCACGCAGTCCATTTCTCTCCTTTGTCCTGCTACTGCCTAGCAACTGCAGCACAGCGCTAAACAGAGTGGGTAGAGGGCGGGGCTAAACCCCTGAATAGCGCAGCGCTGTACCTCAGCCTGCCCTCCCTTCCCTCTTCACCTCCTCTCCATCTCTCTCTCCGTCTTGTCTCCTCTCTCCATCTCTCCGCAGCTCTCTTTCCCTTTTCCTTTACTCCTCTTTCCCCCTTCCCTCCCCTCCACTTCCTTTCCCTCCATCCCCTACTTGTCCTCTCCTCTTTCCCGCCCTTCCCTCCTTAGGTCCCTGTCTCCTTCTCGATTTGTCCCACTCCCTTACTGACCTCCGCAGCCTGCCGAGTCTGTAGCTCCATCTCTTCTTTCGGTCTTGATGCTGGCCTCTCTACCTCCTCCACTTTCGTCTTGCCAGCCCTTTGTCGACTTCCAGGCCTACTCAAAGACCCGCCTCTTCTTTTCATCCTTGAATTTTCTTTATCTGAACGCAGACATTTCTGTTTTCACTCTCAGAAATTCTTATCTGACTTTAGTGCCCTAGCTCTTGTGTTGTGGGAGGCATATTTTGGTTTTTTTTTTTTCTAAGTTTTCACAGAAGGCCCTTTAATTACTTGTTTGAAACTTTGTCATTTCCCTGATGGGCGCACTCAGCCTATGAAGTAGTCCCTCTCAGCCCCCGGCTGTGCGGTGCTGTGTTACCGCTTGTTTCCTGTACTTTTGTGCCCTCTGGGACTTCATCTTTGACTCACAGGCTATCTAACCATCTGCTGCTTATTTTAGTCCAGGCTTACTTGTCATCTACCCATTCTTGCTTTCTACTCGCCTTCTGGTCAGAGTTTACACTCTCTGTAAACTCCTTTACACTGTTGAGGGTTTTTGTTTTTGCTTTTGTTTGTTTGTTTGTTTTTTTGTAGTCTAGAAAGTGATCAGTGTTGGTGTCTGTTCTGTGGTGTATGGAAACGTGGGTATATTCTGTTTCGGGTGAGGTATTCTGTGATGAGACCTTCTTCATTGATGATGCTGAGTTCCACAGTCCCCTTGGTGTTGTATCTGGTTGTTTCATCAGTGTCTGAGGGATGCTGAGGTCTGTGGCTCTGACTGTGAAGTTTGACTTTCTCTATCAGTGTCCGAGGGATGCTGTGGTCTGTGGCTCTGACTGTGAAGTTTGAATTTCTCTATCAGTGAGGGATGCTGAGGTCTGTGGCTCTGACTGTGAAGTTTGACTTTCTCTATCAGTGTCCGAGGGATGCTGAGGTCTGTGGCTGACTGTGAAGTTTGACTTTCTCTATCAGTGTCCGAGGGATGCTGTGGTCTGTGGCTCTGACTGTGAAGTTGTGAATTCTTCTTTTCAGGCTCTCACAGCAATTGCTTCACACACTCGTACCTCTGGTGTTTGATGAAAGCATGTTGGGAGGGCCCTGTCTTCTTGAGGGAGACTCTTTTGTCATTCCATAAGGTCCTTTTCATTTTAGGCTCTGAGATCTGTGCTATCTGATATTAACATAAGTTAATATCATTTATTCTCTTTTTAAAAATTAGTATTTGCATATAAATATAAAAATTAATATTTATAGTTCCATTCTTTTTCTTCCGGTCTGTCTCTATTGTTATACTTGAAGTGAAGGTTGGATGGCATGCATTTATCCATTCTAGCAATTTCCATCCTTTAAATGATACATTAAGGTTATTTACATTTAGTATTAACAATTAACATGTTAATTTTCCCATTTTCAGTTCTGTTTTCTCCTTTTATTTTCCAGTGGATTATATGAAATTTTGTTTGATTATTAGTCTGCTTTATCTCTAGTATTTTTTTATTAAAAATGTTCACCCAATGTATTTTGATCACTTTCTTTTTCTGCCCAGCCAACTTTCTCTCAAAAAATATAACCAGGAAACACAACAAAATCAGAAAGAATAAAAGAATCAAAATCAAAACAGATAAACAAACTAAAAAAAGAAAGAAAATCAATAAGAGAAGGAAATACCAAAATAAAATACACACACACACACACACACACACACACACACACACACACACACACACCATGGCGGTTGGGGAGCAAGCAATGGGCCTGTTTGAGCACTTGGTGAGATAGCAGAAAAGAAAACTGATGCTCCCTTCCCCAACAGAGATCCACAGACAGTAGCCTCTTGGTTAGGGTGGCACTTGTGTCCACTCTCGCTTCCCAGGGCTGGGATTTCATCCTGTCACAGGCCTTGTGAGTGCTCAGTCTCTGAGCTCCTCTGTGTATCAGCCCTGTTGTGTCTGGAATACACTGTATCTCATTGTATAGCTTTTTAACCATTTGCTCTAGGATACTCTGTTGTTGGTGTCCTTAGGGTGTCTTTACCTGTGGCATCTCTTTACCAGTTTAAGTATAAAAGGACACCTCTATGTCCTCTGTTCTCCCAGATTTATATACCAAGTGGTTTAACTCCTTGGAAAATCTTTTCTGTTGGTCAATCTTCATTGCAAACTTGATGTTTCTGGATATGCCCACTATGGTATTTCCAGAATAGTTTACAGAGGTGGACACAAGATCCACCCTGAGCGTGGATGGTGGCGTCTCACAGTTGGGGGGTCCTGGACTGAGAGAAAAGGAGAAGCATGAGGCCTCCTCCCCATCGGCTTCTGGATTGGACTGTGAGAACTCCTGCCTCCCCACACCCTGCCTCCATGCTTCCCCGCCCTGCTATTCTGCATCCGTTCTGCATACCTTGAGCCAACACAAATCCTTCCTCCCTCAAGTTTGGTTTTTTGGGTTTTTTTTGGGTCAGGTATTTTATCACAGCAGTGAGAAAAGTAGCTACTGCACCATTCATTAATGGAGACAGAAACACAGCCAGAGGCAGTAGAGGCTGCAAGGCAAAGGAGAGAGACACACAAATCCAGGACTGCACAAAGTGCAACTCATTGATGACTTGCACCTTAGCACAGGAGAGTGGCTGGCATGTTAAACTGCATAAATGCCAGGAAGCACCTGGACTTTCCAAAAAAAAAAAAAAAAGGTAGTTCCAGTGTCCATGGCCAGCAAAATACATTCTTTGGTCCTGTCTTGTTTGAGATTCGCATTGGGGTCCCTGGCAGGTAAAATGATAGTTATAGCCAAGGTGGCCATAGCAAGACCAACCTGGGTCCCCTCTCCATTGAGCCCGGACATTTTCATTCTGTTCTGAGACTGGGTTTTGTGCTTTTGACTGGTCTTCTGGCAGGAAATAAGGGAGAATCTGACCTCATCACTCTTGGGTGGAAATAAAAAATCAAGCCTCCAGGAGAGTTTCAGTGAGGACCAAGATGACCCTCATTCCTGCGGGTGGGACAGGTTCGTTTCCACTGATGCTGATCGAGAATAGTGCTAGCCCTGGTGGGCAGGGATCCATGGTGAGCTTTCTGGGATGCCCCACAAAGAGGGAAGGCAGTTCCTACTTCTTTGCTGCCAGGTTTATGGGTAGAAGTTTACACGCCACAGGTGATCTGCACTTACGCGTGGGTGTGTTTGTGTGTGACACTGTAGATGTTGGGGATACCTCACTGCAGCTGTGTGAGGGCAGGAATCTTGACTGTTGACTCAGACTACGCTGGTGTGGGTTTTCACAAGGCCATGGTTTAGGATTAGCCTAGAATGGTTGTTATTTAAACATTTTTTTTTTCTGTCTGGTTAAGATATCCCTTTCTTGGCCTTTGGCTAGAGAGAGGGGCTTCAGTGGTTTTTTTTTCTTGTCTGTGGCCACTGGTATTTCTGAGTCATTTCTTCAAAGTTGAGACACAATCTAAAAAATTTGCCTTGCCAGTCCCTGCATCTTGAATTGTGCTTTTATAACTGGAATGGAACCCAGGACAGAACTCGAGCTAGCAACTGCTCTACCATTGAGCTGTATCGCCAAGCACTGTGTTCTGTAGGGCATCTAGAGCTGCCAGGTAGGCTCAGCAGAAGCATGTGGCCAGGCTCCTCTAATCCGTCCTCCATCCTCCAAACACAATGACTCCTCCAAACACAATGACTCCTCGAGAATTAGCTCTGAGTTTGAGAGCTGTCTTCCCCTGAGAAGACAAAATGCCTTAGGGCATGAGCCCTTGCTTTTGGACTTACAATCTTGCTGTGAATGTGACATGGGGAATACTTTTTAGACATTCTCCTCTAATGTTGAACTATGCATTATAAAAAAAATAAGTTTTCTCCACTTATAGGTGGTTGAGAAGAATCTCTGGGCTTCCGCTGCTGTTTAGAAGGTCTCCACCTCAGCAGGTCTCCTGCTGCCCCAGAACCCTGTGATGACAGAGTGGGAAACAATTTGTGTTAGCATATCCCATAATATTTACACAGCCTTCCTATGTGTGTTATGACATCTGATCTTCATTACGTGGCCAGCAGGGAAGGTACTCTCACGACCCGGACTGGACACTGGTCTGGCACACTAGGACACAAGTGTGCAGTCTACCAAGATAACAAAATACTTCTACAAAAGCCGCTACCTGGAACTGTGAGTGTCCCTGGCTAGGGATCCTGGAAGACCCCACGGAACAGTAAGGTTCCAGAATAAGTTAGCTGCCCACATGGAAACAAAGACCTTGATCTCTTCTGATTCGAAGAGTGGGCACAGGCTGAGGGATTGTAGGCCTGTCTGGTGCTGGCTCAGGAAACCTCAGTCACGCCACTGTCTCCTCTAACGTTCAGAGCACCTGGGAGCAGGACACTCACTAGCTTTTGGAGAGTGAAGTGGGCAGTTTTATAATGGCCCCCACATGAAACTGATAAGTTATTCTCTGCTGGCGAAATGAACCAATTCAAGCCAAATTAAAGTATAAAGCCAAATTTGTTAGGAAGCCGCTCTCAGGCAGGTTCACTGGTCTCAAGGAATCATGGGAAGGAAGACAGAGGGGAAGGGGAAGAGAAAGAAAGAGCCTGAGCACGCAAGGAGAGAGAAAATGAAGAGGGAGGGACGGAGAGAGAGAGAGAGAGAGAGAGAGAGAGAGAGAGAGAGAGAGAGAGAGAGAGAGAGAGAGAGAGAGCGCTGAAATGTGTCTGGTTTATATTTGAAAGAGCCTTTGGGGGAGGGGAAATTCATGGAGGAAGGCAGGGTGTGCCCTGTAACAGGTAGAGACTAAGGGATGCTGGGAGAACCTGGAAGTGGGGTTCCCTTTGGTATGTAAAATATGCACCTCAGCTGTTTGTCCCCAATCTGAGTTTTAACAGAAACTTTTGAATTTTCCCCAGATACCATTAAGATGTAAAACACCAGGCCATCCGGCAGCGTGATGCACCGCATGTGTTCTGTATATCCCACCAAAGGAGCTGAGCGGTGGGCTGAGCAGAGACACAGATGGGCAGGAAGACACCCACCTTCCTGCTCCAGTCCTCTGGTCTCCACCCAGAGTCAGGCGCATGCGCAGGCCGGTGGCTGACGATCTGGACAGTTTGCTCTTGGTACCAGAGCCATTAAGCTTCTTTTCTCGTTCGGTTAGTTGGTTGGGTGTTGTTGTTGTTGTTGTTTACTTACTTGTAGACCAGACTGGCCTCAGACTCAGAGATCCTCCTGCCTCCGCCTCCCTCTGAATCCTGGGATTGAAGGTGTGCGGCACCACTGCCCGGCAAGAAGAGGCTTTCATCTGATAGGTCTATGACTGGTCTCTGCCCATCCCCCATAAGATGTTTTCAGGATAATCTATCTTCAAAAATTAAATGAAAAAAAAAAAAAGAGAGAGAGAAGAATTAAGACTCAGGTAGGCTCGTGGACAAGAGTTCTTCTTCCTGATGGAGGATTACCCAAGTGGGCAGGTTGCTGGGAGGACAAACAGGCCACCAGCGAAGGCTGTGACCTACGATACCCAAGTCCCTTGAGGGTTCCTTCATAACTCTGCAAAAGTTTTCGGAAAAACCAGGTAAAGTTCTCCCAACTCAGAGTCAAGCACAGTGGGAAGTGGCCCCGAAAGACCAGATGATTCCTGGCATGGGGCTACACCGCAGTGGAAACACTGCAGGCCCAGTGGGCCTGGGCACTGGGCCCCACACTCTGAGGTCCACCCAGGGTCCAGCACTCACTCCTTCAGCCTCTTCTTGCTCTACCAGAGGTCATATTTAAAGGGCTTTGAGGATAAAATATCTTTGCCCTATTTGGGGTTCAGAAACCACCTGCGAGTGGCTAATGATACATTTTTCCCTCCACACTAAGAGAAGCCAGCAGGTTATACATGACAAGATGAGAAAAGGGAGGAGGGGAACAACCAGAAAAGGAAGTGGAAAAGAAAGGTCTCAGGCCTGAGCCAGAGCTAGTCCATACTAGCCTGCACGTCAGTGTAAAGGGTGTGGCAGGGGCCCACAGACAACACTGGGGGCACACACAGGGTGGTTCGTTGTGGGCCTGGTGCTGATGCATTTGTTGTTCTTAAGCCTCCAGGCAAGAAACATGAGGCTAGAAACTTCTCTCCCTCACTGCTGTGAGGGTGAGACTACTCACAGGTACTTAAGACTGAAAAGTCACCTCTGTCCTTGGGTGAGGCAGCTTCAAGTTATGGGTACCTGGTCCCCAGCTCCTTCTCAGACAACCAAAGACCAGAAGAAAAGCTAAAGGAACTTTTAAGGAAAGCAGTGGGCAAAGAAAGGGTAGTTCACCTTGCAAGAAGGGAGAAAGTGGCTAGGGGATGGGTCATGGAGGGCCTCTGTTGAGCTTTTTATTGAAGCAGACCCGAAGGTTGTGTTTTGCCTAGGATGACATGAACCTTGGGTAAAAACCACATTTCACTTCCTTGGGCCACAGAAGGGTGTCTGAGACAGACAATAGCTAACTGACTTATCCCAAGCTTACCTTTTAGCTCTTGTTAGCTTTGGGCCAGTGGCTAATTATGTTTACTTCAGCCCTTAGCTCTGTGGCCAGTTTAGGGTCACAGGAAGCTCTTCTGGTTCATTTTTAACTAAGGGGGTGTGGGAGCAGGCAGTTACAGGATTGTTTGCTAAGATGTCGGTGCTTGAAAGTCTGAAGCTGCCTCTTCTAATTTCCTAGCTCCTTGTCCAAGCCAGCAAGGGTTCTATGGCAGGGCTGGGGTAGCAAGAAGATACGGGTTCTAGGCAGGGCTGGGTAGCAAGAAGCATTGATAAAACGCAAGGTGACCTTGAGCAGCCAGAAATCCCCAGGTACCTAAGGTCTCCACTCCTATTAACTGCCCTGCCATCTCTGTGTCTCCCTCCTCAGCACACTTGCACACACACACACACACACACACACACACACACACGCACGCACACACGCACACACACACATTTGCACGCATGCACACACACATGCACATGAAGGTACACATACATGCATATACACACACGCTCGAGCTGTCTCTCCCTCCCAGCACTCCTCCTTAGAATTGAGCTCTGACCACCTTTCCTCTGGGCTTTTATGCCCCCATGAAGGTGGCAGGTTAGACGCTTGACTGAATTTGGAAGCTCATCTCAGTACTCTGCCCAGCAGGCTGTCTTTACTCTTCCTAAAGCCAGGCCTTGCCCTAGCAACCCAGCCCAGGGCAGTGAGTGCAGAAAGCTGCTGGCTTCCTGTCCCTCATCCCACTGACAGGCCTGGGCCTCGCCCTTCCTGCTCAGGACTCTCGCTTTAGCTTAGGTCCTTTGTCCTGTGGCCTCTCACTAGGAGCACGTTGTTTTCCATAACTAACATTGTGGGTGGCTCCAGTGCCCCAAGAAAAACAAACATGCCGAGATCGTCCACATTTTTTCCCACTGTGGACATTTTGTCCCCCAAGGGATGGACGAAGTCTGAGAATAGTTTTCTTTACGATAATTACCTCTTTAAGAAATTGTGCCTGACTTTGCAATGCCCAGGAGTTGTTTACTTTGTGTACACCTAGCGCTTCATTAGCCAGTCACCCCAAGTTCTCGAGTGGAGGGGGGCTTGTCCCCTTCACAAGGCAGTATGTCAGTCAGTGCTCCCAAGTGTGAGGCATGAGGTTGGGTGGGAGCGTCCCCTGATGAGAAACCCACCGCTCCACCCACCCAGGTGTGGGAGGCTGGGGTGGGAAACAATGTCCTCTTTCAGGCGGGCAGGTGTTCATTGCAACAGTCAGGAGAGGCGAGCCAAGCTGCTAGAGGCCCTTCTAGAAAAGAAGGAAATGTATTTCCAGAGGGAAAGAGTGTGGCACACTGGCCCAGCTCTCACACCACCTCAGGGCCAAGGGCCAGTGGGCATACTCTGACATAACAGGCCTGCTCATAAAACTTGAAAATCCTTTGTTCCTGAGTGGCGGAGAGCAGCTGTCCTGAGCCATCTCACCTCCCCAGCCACCGGCTGCTTTGCCAGGTCCCTAGAGCATCTCATAGCTTCATACACACAGGGCACAGCGTACCTGCTCTTCCTGGAGGGTGGAGCAGCCAGTTCTATTAAAGTGTTTCAATGCCACCTGCTTCATAAAACTTTCCCATCCACCATCCAAATAGGAATTAATTGCCCCGCTGGAGAAGCCAACTCATCTGGACTTGCATTCACCAGCCCTTCCGGAATATTTCCATACAATGTGGCTATTATCCGTAGAATAGTCTCACTCTTCACAGAGCGACTGTCCGTCCCCAGGGCTTATGGTACCATTCATGCAGGGTTCTCCCGGTGCCTCACATACATGGAATGGCATCCAAGTGTCTGCAGCAGTGCTGTGTGAGAGAGAGTTGGCCTGGAGGCAGAAAGACCCAGTGAGAAGCAAGGATAGGGCGTGCCCGTGTACCCAAGGAGGAGGCAATCCAGTATTTGGGCATTTGGCATCTCTGCTGATCTGATTTCTGAGAATGAAGACAGCTTGGGTGGGGGGGAGTCATGGAGGAGGACTGTCCAGGATCGGAGTAGGCAGAGGGGAGCCATGGCCTCTATACACACCGTGGCTGCACACTGGCTGGACATTCTAGCTCCTACTGATGAGGCTCTGAAGTGATTCTGTGGAGTTGTCTATGGGGTGGTAGGCAGAAGAGACCCCAGGAGGGTCTCTTGCTTAGCTTCTGCACCTCAAATGAATAGAGTACTGGCCTGGTTCCTGTGCGCTGGTGCTTCCCAAGGAACACCAAGCATCCCCAGAAGCAGACAGAAGCCAGCCTGCAAGGCTGCCTGGGCCTGGCTGAGACAGATGTGGACCTGGTTGGAGCATTGAGGGAAGCTGGAGGCAAACATGGAATCTAGGTGTGGAGACCTACCTTACTCTATGCAGGAAGCAAACACAAATTCCAGGGCCTTGGAAGAGGCCCACATGAAGGACTAAATAGTTTCTGCCATGAGCTGCACACTGACTGAGCCTTCGATGCCACCTACTCAGAGGCAGGCATGTGTGTGTGTGTGTGTGTGGCTTCCTGAGGGTGTACTAGCAAAGCCAAGTGACAAAAGTCCATTCCCTCACTGTTATGGATCAGCTCTGAAATGTCCCCTGCAGGCTAGAGTCTGGAACACTCAGTCACCAGCTAATGCTACTTTGAAGGACAGGGGACTGGCGGGCAGAAGCAGGTCAGTGGGTGATATGAATGCCTTCTCTGTTTACATACACACTCACACACACATTTATATAAATATACACACTCATACACACTCACACGCACACACACTTGTACATGTATACACACTCATACACACCCACAGGTATACACTTACACACACATACATTCACATACATATATGCACACACACAAACATACTTACATATACATGCATACACACTTATACATTCACACACACACACACACACACACACACACCACTGCCCTTTGCTGACTTACCTACTTTGGTGAATTACTAACCATAGATGTATGAACATAGCTGAGGCTTGGACCCCAAAGATTCTGGTCCTCGATGGCCAAGAATTGCCTTTAGAAATGTGATAAGATGCTTCCCACGTTGCTGTGATGAAATACCAACAAAAGCAATTCAAAGAGAGATCTGTTGGGCTCACAGTGAGAGTCCACTGTCTTAGTTAAGGCTTCTATTGCTGTGAAGAGACATCATGACTGTGGCAACTCTTATAAAGGAAAGCACTTAATTGGGGCTGGCTTACAGTTCATTTAGTCCGTTGTCCGTGGCAGAGCATGGCAACAAGCAGGCAGACACAGTGCTGGAGCTAAGAGCTGTACATCTAGGTGGGCAGGCAGCATCCGTACAGAGAGTGACACTGGGCCTGGCTTGAGTTTCTGAAACCTCAGTGACACATTGTCTCCAACAAGGTCACATCTCCTAGCAGTGCCACTCCCTATTGGGGCCACTTTCATTCAAACCAACACATTCATCATGGTGGGAAGCCCCGGTGGTGGGGAATTTGAGGCAGCTGGTCACATTACAGCTACAGTTAGGAGGCAGAAAGGTGAAGACCGGTGCTAATGAGCCCTCTCCTTTTTGTTCAGCCTGGGACCCCAGCCCTAAGAATGAACCTTCCCACCTCCACTAACCAGATATCAGACAGAGCTTGCCTCCTCTCCTAGGTGATCCAGACCCTGTCAAGTTGAAAATCACTACTAACCATTAGAACACAGATTTTCCTACAAAGCCACATGCCTCCTGAGCCCCAAAACCTCAAAGTCAGTTCCCCACATCACTGAGCTGGTGCTAGGGAGGTCCCCCACGGCTGAAGCTGCTGGTGATGTGGGCTGGACTGCATCTTTGTGTGTGGTCTCCCCCAGGCCCCCAGAGCTGTTCCCTTGGTGATGTTATGCTAACCCTCCAGAATAAATTGCATTTCCTAAGCACACAGCCATACACGCCGTAGGAGTAGGGCAAAGCCTTCTGGGGGGCACTGTGAGCGGAGCTGGGATTTAAAACAAATATATCATCACAAAACCAGCAGCACGCATTCAGGTCAGCCTCAGGCTGGCCAGGCTGCTCCGAGGTTTTGTTTAACTGAATGCCAGAGGTGTCAGGCCCCTCAGGGGATTGTGTTCCAATGACATACACTGCCACCCAACACGGACCATCCATGCTGATTCAGCACACCTCGTCATGCCAAGGGTCAGCCCCTTGCTTGTGAGTCACCCATAGGCTAACTACATTTGGCCATATCTGGCAGGCCTTGGCTCCAGAGAAGGGTCAGACAAGAGGGGCTTTGTGGTTCTTTGGATTGTGGGGCAGGAAGCAACGTCAAGTGGAGATCTGATTGCGAATTTGTTTGTGGGCACGGGTGCGGCCCACTGCTTGATCTGTGTTAAGGTTGGGTGTGAGTTTGTAGATGAAAGTGAGCACTATGCTGACCTATCCACAGGAAGGAAGAGGGGTATCCCTGGTTCACAGATGGCCACCCACAACTGTCTGTGACCCTTTGGCAATGTCACTGCAGTTCAAATGTCCATCTGTCTACAAATCACTCAGTCTCAGTCTCTCCTTCCTGGTAGACAAGAATTTCTCTGCCTTGCAGCCTCCATCCATCAGCCCTGGGGCCAGAGGGATGCCCGCAGCAGCAGGCCATGTATTGACCCACTGCAGGGCCAGTAGGCTGCACCCAGTGCAAGCCTCTGCTCTGTGACTGTCACGTGCTGGTTAGAGATAATTCCTCACAGCGTGGTGGCTGAAAGCAGCTTTGTGTGTGTCATCTCACTTCGTGACTGTCATTATGACACTAAAGCTCTGGGAACATCTGTCCTGTAGTTAATATGTAACCTATGTCTTTCCTGTGAGCTAGTGGTTACAACAGTGATCTGCACAAAGAAACCTCTCACCAGGGGCTATGTAAACAGTAGACAGACGAATCAACAACAATGGTACAAGGTAGCACAAAGAAAAATTGGATGACCAGAGCCATCTAGAAGGGTCTGTGGAAGGAGGCCCAGCTGGCAGTTGAAACGGTGCAGTGAGAGAGAAGACCAAAGCAAGTACTGTCAGCCCTCAGGGAGGAATGGTGTGAGCTAGGGAAGTGGGGTTCGGCTGCTGGTTCCACTCAGAGCTGCCCAGCATGGGACCAAGCCAGGTTCTGATCCCCAAGCTTAAGGAGCCTGAGGTCACACAGTGCAGGAAGGCAGGTGTGCAGCTAATGGTGAGCGGCCCCCTGGGGCTCACTCTGCCCAGTCGTGGACACCAGCAGAGCATCCTATACTCTAAAGGGAAAGGCTACTACAGGACTATCAACACTTTCATCCCCCTGGGACCAATGACGACAGTCGGGATTTGCACTTGGGCTTCCTGTGTTTCCCAGAAAGAACATTTCAACAGCACCACCTCCTCCCAGATGCCTAACCTGAGTCCTCACCAGAAGCTCGAAAGCTCAGCCCACACTTAGTGCCCATCACAGACAAAGGATACCCCTAGCAACAGCAGTCAGTTAGGCATCCTGAAGCTCTCTCCTGGGCTCCTGTTCTTTTCTCCAGCAAGGACTCTAGACAGCACCAAGGATGCTGGGAAGAAAGAAGACAGCGTGTATTGTCAGAAGCACAACATGGACTCACTCAGACTGAAGCCAGGCAACCTGAAGAGGTATGCCAAGAACTGGGAGGCAACTTCAGGTATGATGTCAGCCAGAGAAAGCAGCTCTGAAGAAGAGATATTGGACCCAAAGAACAATGATTAAAGGACTGAAGAGGAGGGCTGACAACTAGATAAGGGACAGACAGCCAACACCCACCACCAACACATCCACCTTGCACAGTAGAGAAAGAAAGGAGAGGAAGGGCCGGCCAGGCTGCTGAGTTATTTGTCTATTTGAGGGGCTTTTCCTAGAATTCCCTCTCCTGATTTCTCATCTGTGGAACTTCCTCTCTCGCCCGCAGCCAGGGAGGCAGGAAAGCGTGGTAACTAGTCATTTCTGCCACCACGCAGCAATTAGAAGACTCCCCGAGCATGGCCTCGAGTTGACTGTGTGGATGGGAAGCCTCCCCTCAGTGGTTCTGAGGGTCCAAGTCACCTCAGATTGCTTCTCACCCCAGGGAACCTGCCACCCACACCTCCAGCCACGCCTCTCTGTGTTGGCTCCGAGTGTGACTATCAGATGGACACACATTGTTTTCTGGCCTGAAGGGTAAGATCTGAGATGTTCCTGTTTGCAAAGTGTCCATGATGGATCCAAACATGGCCGCTCATGGGGATCCAGTTCCTCTGGCACCTTATTTGGAACACAGATCTTTGCCCATGATGGAATGACACTAGAGATTCGGAGATGGGCTTAACCCATCAAAGTGACCCTAAGTGCCACCACAAGTACCCTTGTAAATGAAGCAAAGGGACTTTTGAGAGGCACTGAGAAAAGGATGTAACATGACCACAGGCAGAGATCAGAGAGATAGGGCCACAAGCCAAGGACACCTAGAGCCACCAGAAGTTGGAAGAGGCCGTGAACGAGGACCTTGCCAAAGACTGCAGTTCAGATTTCTGTCCTCTACAGTCACTAGAGAAATAATGTTCTCTTGTTTGAATCATCTCGTTTGTACTGATTTGTTACAACCTCTCTAGCAGATTCACACAACTGTAGAACTCACCGAGTTAGAGGCATACCTTACACTAGTGGGCTCCAGAATGAATTTGTGCTGTGTGAAGTGGTAGTGAGGAAACACAGGGCCTTGTGCCCATTGGCCAAAGTCTCTGCCACTAAGTCATACTCCCAAGCTCAAGAATTAATTAAAAAAATTAAGCCATGGTAAAAAAATAACAGATGCTTGACAAAATGTCAAAATGACTGCCACAGCACCAGCCATCTAGAAAATGTTGATGATAAGAGTAAAATGCAAGGGTTGGGGATTTAGCTCAGTGGTAGAGCGCTTGCCTAGCCTGGGTTCGGTCCTCAGCTCCGAAAAAAGAAAAAAAAAAGAATAAAATGTAATATATATATATATGTATATATATTTTGTGTGTGTGTGTGTGTGTGTGTGTGTGTGTGTGTAGGTCAAGACTGATGATGCTTTAGTTTAGATAAAATTTAAAGGAAAAAACTCAACAATTTTACACATCAAATTTTCTTATAAAAATGACAAACCTAAAATATG
The DNA here is from genome assembly GCF_021556685.1 of Rattus norvegicus. Taxonomy (NCBI): domain Eukaryota; kingdom Metazoa; phylum Chordata; class Mammalia; order Rodentia; family Muridae; genus Rattus; species Rattus norvegicus. The sequence continues at coordinate 171,527,523 of NC_141535.1, forward strand.
TTCAGCTGGGGCTCTGGGGTAAGAACACTTGCTACTCTGGTAGAGGACCCAGTTGCTGTTCCAGCATCCCCATGGTGGCTCATGACTAACTGTAACTCTGGTTCCAGGGGACTCAGTAACCTCTGCTCACCTCAGAGGCCTTGCACACACATGGTGCACATACATACATGTAAACAAAATGCTCATATAAATAAATGTTTTTAAAATATTTAAAGCTATATTGTGTGATGAAGACTGACTATAAAACTAAAGCATATGCAGAAATCATTCAAATTAATGAGAGAAAAAATGGCCGGACCCTAATTTACAGAACAGGGAACGCACAGAGGCTCCTCACTGTAGGAAACACAGTGGCTGAACAAGTTACAACTAACAAAAATGGCTTCCACTTATTACAATTCTACTTAAAAGAAATAGTCTCAATCCCTACACAGACTCTGTAAAGGAAGTCTGATTATCCCCACTTTTGGATGGGTAAACGGAGACCTAGGCTTACTAGGTGGCTGCCCACAGCTATGAAGTCCTCATCTCCAATGTTCCACTATTTGGAGAAATGGGGCTTCGACGATGCAATTTGAGATATGGAGATGAGGTAGAGCCAAAGCACGGGAAGATGGATTTGGAGCCCACATCTCAGAAAGAATCCTCCTCCCAGGAAACCCAGCCATTTTTTTTTTTTTTCGGAGCTGGGGACCGAACCCAGGGCATTGCGCTTCCTAGGTAAGCGCTCTACCACTGAGCTAAATCCCCAGCCCCGCCCAGCCATGTTTTAAATTAGTATATTTTTTCTTTCTTTTCCACTCAAGGATGGCTCCATGTTAAAGATGGACAGGGTGCTTCTTGCTTTCTTGGTGACTTGGAGACCAAAGAAGCAGGTCAAACAGTCCTGTCAGCAGCAGGCGGGGATGCGTGTGAGGCACTGGCCTCCCACAGAGGCATGGGACTACAGAAGCAACTTTTGAAAATGAGTTTGCAATTCCAAGCAAAAGCCAAAAAGAAATTATGTCATATGACCCAGTAAATCATAACTGGAGATGTGTCTGATGACTCAGAAGAAAAAATAGTACTGTGACAAGATGTTTGTGTCAGTTGTGGGACAGAAGTCAGGGACATCTATACATCTAGAGACATCGAGGGACATCTATATTTTGCAATTGAGCTATACCCAAGTCACTGTGGTACAAGCCTAGCTTATACACACCTGTGATCCCCGCTACTTAGGAGACTGAGACAGGAGACTCTCAAGTTTAAGAACTGTCCAAGTTACAGTGTGTTCCAGGCCAGGCTGGACAGCTTGGGGAGATTGTGTATCAAAATCAAAAGCTAAAAATAAAAGAGAGGGGTGGTGTGTGGTTCAATGGTAAAGCATTTACCTAACATGCATGAAGACATAGATTCAATCCCTGGTATCATCAAAAACATAAACATGTAATCAAATAAAGAATTAAATGAATAAATAAACAGCAGCAGGCATGTGGAGACGCCTGGGATAAGAGATTTAGAATAGCTGGTTGAGATAAATTCCCAAGGATAATCATTCATTAGGCTAATCAGGCCTGCCAGATACCGAAGAGAATACAGGCCCCACCCGGGTCAGAGGGAACCAAAGAGTCTCCATTTCTTAGTGGAAGAGAGCAGCCACGAATGACAGGGACTGTGGTAGCCTTCAGAGCACTGCTCCCTGGGGCAGTGCTACAGCAAGGCCTCTAAGATGAGAAACAGACAGACAAACAGAATCCAACTGCTGACTCTGCTGAGTTTGGGCAACTGAAGCCCTAGCTCTCCACGGACTTGGCCACTGCCTCTGCCTCAGTTCCAGGTTAGCTTGTTCTCAGGGGCCAGCTTCCTTTCCAGCCAAGTCTGCACACACAGCAGAATGCCCAACATGATGGGAATGTGTCTTAACAGGTGGGTGATAGACATGATGAAATTGTGTTTGCCCATTGCAGAAAGAGATAAGCAGGAAGGATGGTTGGTGTTGAAACAGGAATGGATGCCTCCCACCAGAAATGCCTAGGTGATCATGGGGAGACAGAGGCATGGGACTCTGGGAAATCAACCCAATGGAACCTCACCATGCTACTAAAAGAAGGTTCATTGTGAAAGCCTTGTGGGGACATGAGAAAAACGCAGAGCATGATAACCAGCAAATGCTGCTGAGACGCCTGGGAGCACTGTGGAACGTCTTTCTGTTGCTTTTGCCAAAGGTTTATTATAAATAATACAACATATATATCTTATACACTTTTATGATTATGTTGTGTTTTATAAAAAGACCAGGATAAGTTCTGTAGAGTGTGATATGGTGAGGTAGGAGGGGTGCCTCAGTGGGCCCACACTGAGGCATCCCTTCCCCTGAGGTACCAGCCAAACAACAGGTCTAGTGTAAAACAGAGTTTATTTAGAGCATGGGAAGGGGAGCTGAGAAGGCAGTAGAGACAGAGAACAGGGGTGGGGGTGGGGGCCTGTCAGGAACATGTATAGAGAAAGAGGGGAAGGGAAGGGAAGAAGGGGTGAAAGGGATCAGGGAGAGAAGAGAGTCAGAGAAATAGAAGGGGCAGAGAGAGCAAAGAGGGGCCAAACAGGGCCTTTTATAGCAAGCCAGACATACCTGGCTGTTGCTAAGCAACCGTTGGGCAGCATGCTAACAACTGTATACATGGAATTCCAATAACACACAGAAGTTTTGAGTTCCTATGGGATAAGTGACTTTTACAGCTCTTTCATTTACATTGTTTTGGTGTGTTTCTTTCTTAATGTCTGAAAAAAGCTTTGACAAGATAACACATTTCTAACTTTAGAGGGATTGCTCAGACTCAGTAGAGACAGCAGTTGGATTCTGTTTGTCTGTCTGTTTCTCATCTTAGAGGCCTTGCTGTAGCACTGCCCCAGGGAGCACTGCAGGAGCCAGGCTCAAGGACAGGCTCTGAGCTATCCCTTCTGTCTCCATCCCTAGCTGGCTGCTCTGAAGTCTGCCACAGTCCCTGCCATTCATGGCTGCTCTCCTCCACTGAGAAATGGAGACTCTTTGGTCCCCTCTGACCTGGGTGAGGCCTGTATTCTCTTTGGTAGCCTGTGGTGGAGGTCACACTGCTTATAAGCCTGGGCTTCCAGATCCCAGTTTGTCCTCATGAAAGTCAGCTGTCCTGTAAATAAATCTTACTGTTCTAGGGGGTGGGGGCAGGAAGGGAGAGGGCTCAGCCAGCCCCCAGTTATTCCATCCACTCCCACTGAAGTGCCAGGCACGAGAATGAGGCCAACCAGCTCTTCCAACTCCCATGGAAACACCCCAGCCTAGACTATGTGGGGCAGAGATGAGCTGTGCACATGCGCCCTGCCCTACTTGCAGAGCTTTGAGCAAATGAATCCTGTGGCTGGCTTAAACCCCTCCAATTGGAGGTGTTTTGTTATTTTAGCAATAGGTAACTGAAACATCTCTTAATCTCCAGGAGACTGGAGGATGCTAGGATCAGACCTGAATCTGCTCTGACTTTGCAATCCCCTGTCCTGCTCAGAGCTCAGAGTCTAGCACTTCACAAACATGGGGGTATGGATGAGAAAGAGAGAGAGAGAGAGAGAGAGAGAGAGAGAGAGAGAGAGACAGAGACACAGACAGAGAGAGACAGAGAGAGAGAGACAGAGAGAGAGACAGAGAGAGAGAGACAGAGAGAGAGAGAGAGAGAGAGAGAGAGAGAGAGAGAGAGAGAGAGGAGCACTTACCCATCGTGATAGTTCAATCGAGTGCAGCATATTCTAAATCTTGCACTTTCCCTACACGTCTGCAGCTGGTTCTGACTACCTTGATGTTGAAGAAATTCAAAGGAGACAGACAGGAAACTCACTCCAGGTCATACACAGTGAAACGGTGTCAAACACAGTCGCCGCAGCTGTTTTGCTGTGTTAAATAACATGATGAAGATTAAGGATGGTAAGTGCTGGCTCTCCACAGGCTTTTCCTAAGTACAGAAAGAACCAGGACAGGATAATGAATGGGTGAGGGCCTGTGGCTGGGTTTGGTCCTGGCATGGGAGCCCAGGCCTGATTCCAAGGGGGGCAGTTCACAGGCCAGGCTCTGTGTGCACCTGCAGCCTCCAGATTTCTGGGGTTTGACCTTTTTTCACATCCTCGGCCCTGGAGCTGGGAGTCAGAAGCCAAGTAGCCCACACCTCCCTCACCTTGGCTTCTGTTTTACATAAACACATTTGTAATGGAATGGTAGGAGGCCTGAACACTTCCCCCAAGGGTTGGGAATGTACAGCCCAGGGAGTCAAAGCTTGCCTTCCACCTGCGGGTCAGTACCCTATAGGCTAGCAATATTTCTACACATTTATTGGCTGGGGAGATGGCTCAGTTGATAAAATGCTTGCCACACAAGCCCAAGTTTGGATCTCATATTAAAAACAAAACAAAACAAAAAACAGAACCTGTAATCCCAACACTGGAGAGGGAAACAGAAAGATCCCTCACAGCCAGCCAGGTTACTGAATCAGTGGGCTCTAGATTCAGTTTCAGAATAGATAGATAGATAGATAGATCGATCGATAGATAGATAGATAGATAGATAGATAGATAGATAGATAGATAGATAGAAAAATAGGCCAGAATAATGTGGAAAGTAATTGAGAAAGACACCTGAAGACCTCTGGCCTATACAAACACATACATGTACATTAATACAAAACCAAAACAATTTTGTTTTCACATGTGAAAATAATAAGAAATGCAAATTTTGGTGCCCACAAGTAAGATTTTGCTGGGATATAGTCACACCCATTTGTCTATTCCTTAGGGTGTTATAAAAAAAGAGCAACAAGGCCCAAGTGGGCCACAGACCTATAGATAATTACAAGTTGTGTTTACAGGATCTTTATAGAGAGACACTAATTGGAACAACTCAAAATACAATGCTTCGTATCAGGCCCACAGGTAGCCAGCTGGCCAGAAGATGGCAGAACCGTAGTGATGGTGTTCAGGGCACATATATTTTCAGTCCTTTCATTCAGTTTTCTGAATGAGTCATCGCAAGACACTGATACCTTGTCACACATTGGTCTCCAGGTGTGACAATAAAGATGAGAACAAATTGAGTTCTAGGATGACAGTAGGAGGTTGGCTTTTAGGGGCTTCTGGTCCATGGGTTTCATTGTTTTGTTTGTTTGTTTGGTTTTTGGTTTTTTGGTTTTGTTTTTTCCAGTGCTGGGAATGGGGCCCAGGACTTTGTTCATGCTGGCAAGTACTCTGTCACTGAGCTACACCCCAGCCCAGGCACGCTAGAGTTTGTGTGCTCAGGCCCAAGCCTACAAGAAAAGAGCTGACTAGGTTGGTTGTCTGTTGACCAAGACCTCTCCACATTGCCCAGACATGTCTAGCCCATTTCTCCGGACAACACCATGCCGAGTGATACATGTTTTAGGATGATCTGGCCTTCACCATGGAGATCCACTGTGGACACAAGTTAAAGAGAGAAATGATCTTCACCCACACAGAACATGGCTAGAGGCCACCAGCTACATCCAAACCCAGATCACCATGCTGAGCCAAGGGAAACTAGATAGGCCATTGGCCCCTCCTCCTGCAATTCAAACCTACTCAGGACAGGTCACTTCAGGTTCCCGGTAGAAACTTACCTGCTATTTGTCTACATGCAAATGGTCCCCTTTCCTCTGACAACTGTCTTAGCAACTCAATGTTTTCAGGGACTCAGATAATCCACTCTCAGGGTTGCAGTCAGTCTTCCGGGTGGGAGGTACAGTCAGAGGAAGACTGTATTTGCATCCAGTTCCTGAAGCTCGGGAAAGCTCAAAGGGTAGCTTACCCTTCAGCCACGCAGATCTCTTTTGAGGACTACATGAGATGAGGCAGATGAATATTCCTGGAAGAATCCTATGTCCTGTTATTTGTTCTTGTACTTTATTTGGGCAATGGAACCAGAAACCAAGGCCTCACACACACTGTGTAAGAAATCTGCCAGTGTGTTACATCCCGGGCAGAAAGGGTTTACTTGATCCAGAGCCACTAGCCCAGGGATGGTGCTACCTGAAATAAGCCAGAAGCTCCCACATCAACCACCAAGGAAGAAAATGCAGCCTACATTTGTTCATTTGGCTGTTGCTGAAGCGACCGAGAAATTGCTGGGTCCCTTACTAGAGAAGAAGGGGAAGGTGAAATCAGAGGGGACCCTGGGAGTGGGCAGGAGTCTGGTTACCTGGGCTCCTGGCCACTGGGATGTTTTTCAATGTTCCCATCCCACCTCCAAAAGGCTCATACACTCTTGAGGTAGGATGGTGAATAGGGATGAAGCTGACAGCTCCAAGCTACCAGCACCATGGCTGATTGATTGATGTTTTGCTCAACTTTTTTTTTTTTCTTTTTTTTCAGAGCTGGGGACCGAACCCAGGGCCTTGTGCTTGCTAGGCAAGCGCTCTACCACTGAGCTAAATCCCCAACCCTGTTTTGCTCAACTTTAAGTAAGAAACATTCTGGCTGGGCTGTGGCAGTGAACACCTTTAATCCCAACACTTGGGAGGCAGAGGCAGGGAGGTCTCTAAGTTCGAGGCCAGCCTGGTCTAAAGTGAGTTCCAAGATAGCCAGGGCTACACAGACAAACCCTGTCTCAAAAAAACCAAAAAGAAACAGCAACAAAATTACAGTTATGAAGTGGCAGTGTGAATAATTTTATGGTTGGGGGTCACCACAACATGAGAATCTGTATTAAAGAGTCACAGCATTAGGAAGGCTGAGGACCACTGCTTTAGATAGTCAATTGAAAAGAGGAACAGGACTGGGTCCAATATGGCGGTCATCCTTGTCGCTCCCCCCCCCCCCGCCCCCGTGGGAGTTGCTGATAATCAGTTACAGGACTTTTGGGAGGATGCCCAGGGTCCAGGTGCACCCATGACTCAGAGCCCAGCTCTCCGAACCGTGGAAGTCAGCCTCTGTCCTACTCCCTGCTCCCCCTTATCTGCCAGATCTATTCTGATGTAGGAATTGGGAATCGACGTTCCCCACCCTATAGGGAACTGTGTATTTCAGGAGCACAGCTGCTATTCTCCAGCTGCTGCCCAGGCCCTTCCTGGTGGTCTGCTGACAGCTATGTACAGCCAGGAACTGAGAGTCAGGTTGCCAATGCACGGAGGGATTGTGAGGAGGCTGGCCTGACAGCTCAGATGTGTGTGAATTAACTTCCCAGGATTCCCTCCTTCACGTTGGTCTGAGGTGTGGCAGAAGAATGTGGCTCGTGCTGCAGATGTTGAGTTCAAGCTAGACTGGCAAGGACTGCTGACCCCCACTCAGTGTCCCTAATGCATACATCCAGCATTCCGTGGGAGTACTGAATAGAGACCTCGGTTCCTCTGCACCGTGGCTCTGGTGCCACGCAGACGCCACTGAATATGGAAAAGCACCACAGGCCCTGTGCCAGGCTCTGCCGGCTCCGCCTGTCCTGGCTGGGCAGATGTTACAGCTGAGGCAGTTAAGCGACTTAGGAGCCAGGGTACGTAAGTTCTGGTCGTGATTTCGTTTTCCTGGTGGAGGGATGTGTTATGGAGTACCTGAAGAGAAAAACTCCCGAGAGACCTGAAAAAAAGTGAATGGAGTCTTTATTTAACATTGATTTGAATGTCCCAAGCAGTTAGCAGGAAACACAAGTGCAGTTACGGAGTATAGAGAAGCAAGTGTTGTTTACAGAAGTTGTTTAGCTGTTTGCAAAAGGGGGAAGAAAACAGTAAAAATGCATCACAGTTAACCTTTCACTTGGGGTCACTTTGTGTAGGGATTTGGGGCTGGTCTAGAGTCCAGTTTTGCCTAAGACAGTTTCAGCACTTACAGTCTTAGGAGTTCTCTCATGATGGCATACCTATAGTTCTGTATCCCTTGATGACAGCTGGTACCTCACACACCGAACAAACACTGGGCCACAGACCACAGCACACCCAGTCCATGCTGTGGCTTTGACACAGCTCCCCCTCTTTCTAACAGCTACGTCCAAAGAACCTAGGATGTGCTGCTTCAAGTGCTCTATGGGAAAAGCATCCTGGTAGCCAATTTATAGAGTCCTCCATACATGGAGTCAAGAGCACACAGAGGCTCTGAGAAGTTTGAAGTCAAGAAAATGGTTTAGTCGGTCTGTTTGCTAAGATTGCAGTTAGTAAGTACCCTGGACTCTGTGGTTTAAACAGGAAAAATGCAGGACTGAAGATGTGGTTCAGTGGTGGAGGGCTTTCTCGGCACTGGTGAGGTTCTGGTCTCCGTCTTCACACATGCTCACTGCAAACATAAACCTAGGTGTGGGAGCCTGACCTGTGGCCTCCGCTACTCAGGAAGCCCAAGCAGAAGGATGGCTTGAACTCAGGAATTTCAGGACAAACGGGCAACTTAGCCAAATTCAGACTCCAAAACAAAAGAGTAGAGTGTAATACTTCCCCGTAGCCAAGGGAGAGGGGCTGGCAGGGCCGGTTTCTCCACGGCTGGGAGGGAGGATCTACTGCTCCCAGTTTCTGGTGGTTGCTGGCGACTGGGGGTGTAGATGCGTTGCCAAGCTCTGCCCATCTTCACACGTGTGGAAGACTTTGTCTAAATTTCCCTTTTCATAAGACTTGAAAGTCCTAGTGCCTGTAGGAGCTACCTTCTTCCAGCATGAACTCAACCTACTGCATCAGTAGTGACCCACTTCCAAACCGGGTCATACTGGAAGGTCTTGAACATGTACATTTTAAGGTGCTGCAACATGCAGCGTTAGCATGCTGGGTTTCTTTTTGTTTGTTTGGGTTTTGGTTTTGGTTTTGGTAGGAGTGTAAACGTTTGATGATATAGAGGAACCAGAAAAGAAATTCCAAGGGGTGGAGAGAGATGGCTCAGTTGGTAAAGTGTTTGCTGGGAAAACACAAGGATCATGTTTGACTCCACCATCCACTTAAAGACAGACAGACAGACAGACAGACAGACAGACAGACAGACAGACAGCTTAACACCTGCAATCCCGCCCCTTGGGATGTGGAGCTGAGAAAGTCCCTGGGGTTTGGGGAGAGAGTCTAATGGAATTGGTAAGCTCCAGGCTTAGTGACGAACACTATTTTAGAAACAAAGGTGGAGAATGATTAAGAAAGATACTTAATGTTGACTCCTGGCCTCCATGAGACTAAGTACACATACACGCACGTACACATGCATGCACCACACCACACACATCACATTTCAAGCCTAGAGCCCTACTTTTGAGTCTTCCTAAAGTCAGGCTTCACCGGAGAATCTACTATTACCTAGAAATGTCCATCTAGTTGTCTTCAGCCTCTGACTGGCAGGTGGGGGTCAGCTCAAATGGCTGAGGAGGACTCAGGCTCAGATGGCTGAGGAGGACTCAGGCTCAGATGGCTGACGAGGAGAAGGCATGAAATACGACATCCAAGCCCCTGCCCAGAGGCAAGAGGAAGAAAAGGATGCTGTAGCACTTCCACACAGGCCAGACCTTAGAAGACACCACATCCTAGAGCGTGCCTTCCAGACCTCGCAGAACAAATGCCATTTCTCAACTCACACTACACAGCCCCAGGCCCTCCAGCTCAGTACGCAGTGTGCTGGGGAACTGCCCCTCTGGGCAGATGGGAATTTGTCTTGAGTCTGAGGCATAAATTTGATGTCAAGTTCTGGGGCAAATGAGACATATCACAGTTACAGAATGTGAATGAGTCTAGGTCAGCATCCACCAACACAAACACTTCCTCCTGCCTCACATACTCTGCAGAAGTGACTCAGGTTTTCCTGAGAAAGAATATTCCTGTTGGAGCACTCCTTTCTGATTACCTCAAGGAACCCAGAGAATAGAAGGGTTTTTATTAAAACTCTATACCCAGCTGGTTCTCAACAAATCACCAATTCTGACATGAGCGTCTTATTAACCAGAGGCTCACTCAAATGTCACACTAGGGGGCTGCCTGGACATCTTATTGACACAAAGAGTCACATTGAAGGAGACCAGACGGGTGACATTTAGATGAGAATCAGCCAAGCCAGACAAGAGAGGGGGACCTTGGGTCTAGAAGAAGGTCCAAGAGAGTCTGTTAAATTTAAAATTGTAAAGAGTGAATTCATTAGCCCAGGATAGAAGGCAGGCTGATGGTGTGATAAATAAAATTAAGAGTTTAAATAGCGAATGACAGAATGAGCCTTACCAAGTCAGGGATAGCATATTCAAGGGCTCCTTGGGGAATTGCCTTAAAACCTCCTAGGTGTCTATCAACAGAAGAAAAAGTGCTAGGAATGTACCACAGAGGACTAGAAAGCTGTAAAGACAACGCAACCCAGGCGTTTGCAGCAAAATGGGTGCAACCGTAGGATGCTGTGGTCAGTAAAATACAACAGACATCAAAAAGGAGGACCTGTTTCATATTTTTTTCACACATGAAAGCCAAAGACGTCTACTAAATGTAGACCAGGAGTCACTAGAGATGAGGAAGGGTACAGGATAGTGAGACTTAAGGCTTTTTTCCTAGTTAGACATTATTTTCTTTCTCTCTCTTCTCCCTCTCTCTCCTGCTCTTCCTCTCTCTCTATACCTGTGCGCGCGCACACGCGTGTGTGTGTGTATGTGTGTGTGTGTATGTGTGTCTGTGTACCTCTCTGTGTGTGTCTGTGTCTGTGTGTCTTTACATTTCTGTGTGTGTATATTGTGTGTGTGTGTCGTGTGTGTGTGTGTGAGCATGCATGCATGCATGTGTATGTGTGTACCTCTCTGTGTGTGTCTGTGTCTGTGTGTCTTTACGTTTCTGTGTGTGTGTATCATGTGTGTGTGTCATGTGTGTGTGTTAGAGCATGTGTGTTTTCAGTACTAGATTGAACTCAGAATCTTGGACATACTAAGCAAGCACTCTGCTGCTGAGCTAGAGCCCAAGCCCAAATATGTATTTATATAGATACATATAAATCATATGAACACATACTTGGGTCTTTTTTTCTGAGACAGGGTCTCAGGTAGGGAGACAGGTCTCAAACTTACTAGGTAGCCTCCTGAGTCTCCTCAGCCAGGGGGCCAAGTGCCTGCCCAGAACTTGACATCAAGAAGCTATGGCTTCTTTCACTGCAATTAAATTTCTCAGGCTGGCCACAGTGCCTGTCACATGGCTAGCACACAATCATAAGGTGGCTTATTATTGACCTTAGTACTAGCTAATCTTTATCAAAACCCTGGAGCAGGCCACTCCCTCGAGGCGCCTCTGTGGCTCACAGCCCAACCCCTTACAAAGTCACGGGCCCCACAGCTGAAGGCCTGGTGTCACAGGAGTCTGATCCATGAGCTTGTTTGAATGGCTTGCCTTTGCTCACTGATGTCTTACTCACGGTCCCTCAGCCTGCTGTATGGTGAATGAACATGAATCAGATAGGAGCCAAAGTTCCCCGGGGTGGCTTCCTTTTCCCCCTAAAGTGAAAGCAGGGAGGGCATGGGGCACTGTCACCTCCTCAGCTGGACATCACTCCTGTGGGGCTCAGGAGGGGGAGTGTAACGGGGGTCAAACCACATGGTCTTACACTTGTTGAAGTCTACAAAGGTCACAGTGCCAGACTCCAGGGATGGGGCCCTCTTCCTAAGCAGCATGTGACCCTATGAATTATGAAAAGAAAAAAAATCATATTAGTCAGTTCACATTCCAGGAGGAAAGGTGGAGACTCTCCACTCCTTCCTCCCATCTCTGGATCTCAAGACCTAAACGGGTCCTTTTGGCCAAGCAAGATTTTCTTGGTGTGGCTGAACTTGGCTCCCCTTTGGGCTGGTCCTGAGAGCACTCAGCAAAACCAGATCTGCTCCTTGGATTGTGGTGGAGTCACGCCAAGGGCATGGCTTTGGTGGAGTTAGAAGTGGCCAGTGGCTTGGGAGCCTCATCAGCCTGAAGGACTCTGGCTCCCCAGGACCCTCAAAGCTTTTGACACCCTCTTTTCCAGGGCCTTCCATTCCCTTGCTCCCAGTTCTCCGATCTCTGCCCCACCCTGTGTTTCTGCCTCCCACCCAGGGCTTCCGGCAAGACAGAGGGTAGAGGGGGCATGCACCACCTGGAAAGTCTGAGGTCTTGGTTTGATGCTTGAGCTCCTCCTCTGCTCACTCTTTCTTTAGAGTTCCTGCCATCAATGGATGGTGGAAAGAGTCCCTGGGCAGAAACAACCACAGAACACCATGTTTGAGGTGTTTCCTTGCTTTCTCTCTGTAGAAGAAGGCTCAAGGTGGCGGGGCCCAATGTTCTAATTGCACAGAGAAGAAAGGCATGCCGAGGCAGAGAGATGTGGTATAGTATGTCCCATGGTTAGCTCTTGATGTGTTCTGGGTCAACCCTTTAAGGGCCTGTTGAACTGCTGGACTCCTTTCAGTCTTAAAGCACGTGCGTGAGTAATCTCCTTCCCCTAGCCACATGCCCACTAGCAAGGCAAGAACTGTCTCTCCCATCCTCATCACACCCTTATGCCAGAGCAGTGCCTGACACACAAGAGGACAAAGGTAAAGGCCGGCTGTTGGTCGACTGATGAGCTCCACTGAGTGCCGGTTCTATGATTTTGCCAAACCTGAGGCAGTAGTCAAATCTCCGAACTCTTTCTGAAAATGGACCAAGTGGTGACAGAGTAGACAAACAAGGAGGGCGGCTGTGACTCATCTCTCCTGCCTTTGGCACACAGAGAGGTTATGTCATCTGCCTCCAGGCCGGAAGAACTGCTGAGTTACTCACTCGATGTAGAGCCCGGGAGGGCTTCAAGTTCTCCTTGACCATCCATGAGGCCCTGTTGAGAAATCTCACTGTGGCCGAGCCAGGGGGGTGAACACCGTGCCAAGTGGGCTACACATGTCCTCTGTGGGTTTGTGCAAAGAGCCCAAGGCGTGCATACCAGTGAACATAAGATGACCATGCCCTCGGGTTAGTTTGATTTGGAGGTGTGGTCTCCAGTGTAGGTGACCTGATTCTGTGCAGTGTAGACCGGTGCTAGCCTTCATTCGCAATACAAATTGAATGTACATATATATTTAACCAAAGTCTCCCTGAGAATTCAAAATGGCTTTGCTGTCTCACTTCTTTTTCTGGCTTCTTCCCCGTCCTCCTCCTTTCTTCCTGTTCTGATCATGCTGCAGATAGACCCAGGGATTTAAAAGTCTAGCTTACTCATTGTAAAACGGCCCAGACGCAGATACAGAAGACGGTCGAGCTTCAGAAATTAGACCTCTAAGGAATGAGGTCAAAGGTTCTGTCAGCCAAGGGACCACATAGCTTTCTGGTTCCATGGACACCAGTTGCCCCTCTAACCAACCTCCTTTTTAATAACCCACTTTCCCAGGCCTGCACCCTCAGTGACACAGGCCAGCGTTTAGCATCTAAATGCCCGGGCCTTCCCCTGGCAGCACACAGGGCTCTAACACGTGGAGCTCCTTGAAGCTTAGGATGCTTCCCAGTTCCCCCGAGGCACTTTTGCTGTGATTTGTATCCCTCAGAGATTCCTCATTGAGTGCCTCCCTCCCTCCCAGGGAGGGTAGGAAGTGAGAGAGGAAGGAGGGGGGAGGAGAAGGCGAGGCCCATGGAGGGCCAAGGAGTGAGCAGCTTTTGAAAGAAACCAACTGGATTTGTTTTATTTAACAACGTAACAGAGACTCCCAATGCTCTCAGCATCTCTACCTGGGGCTTCTGGGCTTTTGCCTCACAGTAACCAAGCTGGTCTGAAAATGTCCCTATTCCTGTTCCCACAGGTGTGGGTCATACTGGGACCTCTTTCAGGAAGGCCCCCATGGAGGGCTTTCAGGAGGCTGCAGAAGGGTAAGTGCCACAGTGCTGAGGGAGTAGTAGAGACTGATTTTTGGAGCCCTCCCTCCCTTTCTTCCTTTCTCCCTCCCACAATTCCGTCTTTCCTTCCTTCTAAGGAGTTTGTGTAGCCCAGGCTGTCCTTGAAGCTGCCGTGTAACTATGAATGACCTGGAACTTCTGGCCTCCCTACCCCACACCCTGAGTCCGGGATTATGGGACGCATCACCACACCTGGTTGATCTGGTGCCCGGACTCGGTACATGCTGGGCCAGCACTCTACCACCAGAGCCTCATCCCCAGCCTTTTGGCACCAGTCCTGAGCAGAAGGAGTTCTCCTGCCAGGAAGCTGGCTAGAGTCTGTGTTTCCTGGTCAGGTACGGTTTCAGGAATTGCACAGACTTCAGGGCCTTTCCATGAGGGAGCCTCAGGGGAGTCTGCTCCTGGCTGCTGAGGGCATGGGGAGGCCTGAGGATATGGGGCCAGTAGAAGCTACACATTTGCAACTCTGGCCACCTGGTCATGAACCTGCTGGCCAGGGACAGAGGAGACATTCAAATGAAACAAACAAGCCAGGCTGACTGAAGGGGGAGGACCAGAGAGCTGCAGGCGCTACAACCTCCACCACTCTCACCTGGGCCACAGAGCCTGAAAGGCCAGTTTGGTGAATGGGTGGAGAAGAAAGAGATTGCAGCTGAGGGAAGGTTGAAGCCAACAGGAAGATAATTGCTGAAGCACCCTGCACATGGCGGTGTCCAGATGGGCCTTCTACTTGTCTGTGCCAGGCTGAACTCACAGTTTCAGCTTTACGGGGGCCTTTGTGCAGAGTTGCTGAGGGGTCCTGCGGCTGTCAGGCTCACGGAGAGCATGCCAGGGGCTGTATCTAGCATGAGTGACAGCCTCTGTCCTGAGGGTAAGGGGGAAACCACAAGGCCTTCTCTGAGACTAGATTAGGTGAAGATATGTCCTCTATCCTCCCAGCAAGACCGGGCATCTGTCCAGGGACCTGCTTTCGATTCTGGACAGCATTGCCCATGGGTGTTTCCTGGGACTGGAGACCCCGACCTGGTCAGAAAGGCACCTCTCTGACACACAGAGCTCTGTTTCTCAGTAGTCCCGATCAGTCACCTCAGATGTGTCAATTCTCAGTACACCCCAGGGTATGAATTCTGCACCCTTCCATGAAGGAATGCAAGGAGTTCACTCTGGGATCTGGAACTCAGCCAATCTCCCCTCTGATGGCCACAGACACTGCACCCCCACACCCATTCAAATCTGAACTCAGCCCCTAGAACTCCCTGTGCACCCACCTCCGTGGCCTCAGGGACTACAGCATCACCTCCCACTCCCCAGCTCAGCCCAGTTCTTTCTGCTCAGCAGGACTTCAGAGCATCCCCAAGTGTGCTAACTTGAGGTCACTCCTCTGCTCCCATTCAGTGAGTTCTTGCCCCAGGATACAGCCCACACGTGATTCTTCTGACCCTCGAATTCCTTCTTACCCCTACAATCCCCTCCATGTGCAGCTTCACCTCCCTTCTCTCTACCCTGTGTCTTGGCTTCCCAGTCCAGAAGCATCTGTGCTGCTCAGGTAGCACCTGCTACCCTCCTAATAGGCTCGGCCCTCACACAGCAGGCCCTGTGTGCAGGTGACCTGACCTCCTTTATACCCAAATGAGCACTGTCCTCTCTCTCTCTCTCTCTCTCTCTCTCTCTCTCTCTCTCTCTCTCTCTCTCTCTCTCTCTTCTGAGACAACATCTCTGTGTAGCCTGGAAATCACTCTGTAGACTAGACTGGCCTCGAACTCACAGAGTCCCACCTGCCTCTGCCTCTTGTGGCACCAAGCCTGGCTGGTTTTCGTCTCTTACCCCTCCTTGCACTATGTTTTGTGGTCTTGTCCCTCACCTGCTGTACCGGGGTCCCTGCAAAGCTCCTTTAGTCTGCAGGCTCACATTTGGCTTGCCTATGCTCAGTGCAAGAGAACGGAGAGGTGGGATGAGAGGAAGGATCTGGATTAGATGCAGGACTTAGGTGAGAGCATTTCTGCAGGTCAGAGGCAGACCTGGGATAATGCCAGAGACAAGCCATTCTCGCTCCCGCCTCAGTTGGGCCAGCTTCTGAGAGAGTCCCTCAACACCACTTCTTAGCCATATTGTCCTGCACTAGTCCCTGCTGACCCAGTTGTTGCTTCCGATTTGTTCCTCCCAGGTCAAGTACACTCCCTGTCACTGCTGCATTGACTTTGTATGTTGCATGGCATAACACGTCCTGGAGGGGCTCTCAGTCTAGGAGGGCAGACAGGCTATGGAATGGTAACTCGAATCACAGTTGTTTATAAACTATTGCATGGCCCGAGGAGATAATGCTCTTAAAATAAGGGCTAACCAATTAAAACACAGACCAAAGAACCTAACAGCCAAAGGATGGCTCTTGTTCTGCAAGCCCTTTGCCTGTTCTACATCCCAGCTATGCAGCTGCTTCAGCCACCACTGACCCCAGGCTACCTGGTAGTGCTTGGTGACAATGATAGGGATCTGCTTAATGAGGACCTCCCTTGCCGTCTGTCCTCGGAGAAAAGTGTAGTTATGCACATGGTGGCCCTGTGTGTCACAGTGTGGTCTTTAAGAAACATAGATGTCTAGTTGTAGGAGGATGGGTGGGAAACAATGGGATAGTCAGTCAGACTAAGCGTCAGTGGGAGTGGCAAGTGGATGCACACACGGCAAACAGGAAGATCTTAGATACGTGTAAAACGAAGGGGCGGGGTAGGATTTTGTGGCACCACTTATGGAAATCTGCTAGGATTCATTTTTATACCCTGACTCCTACACTCTCTACGTTGGCCTTGAAATTGTGATCCTCCTGCCTCTGCCTCTGAAGTGCTAGAATTGTAGGAATGTGCCACTACACCTGACTCATCTCCACGAATGCAAAAACACCCCAAACTGCACTGCATTTACTTTCGAGGCTATTGCCTGTCCGGAGACAGAGAAATGCATGTTCATTGGCACCCGTAACGCACGCATAGCGAAGAACAGGCATCAAATACATCACCATTGGTGCCTGCCGGGGGGGGGGGGGGGGGAATGGGAGTGGAGATTAGAGGTAAGGGGTAAAAATGCAGTAGTACTCACTTGAAAGGGCTTTGCACAGCCTGGTCGTAATTGTACACTGCAGCCAGCTTTACCCTCTGCTGTCCTGGTGTCACCCAAAACAAGGCCATACAATGCAACCAGTCACCCCGAGACACCAGGGCAATGGCAGTTTTACTCTCTCTTGTTGAGAGGTCTTAGGAATGACTTCACTCAATTCCCCACACGAGGGTTTGCAGTCTTGAAGCTTAGAGGGGGTAGGAAAACTGCTGCAGCCAGACAACCTCAAGCCAGGGAGAAGAGGAGGTTTGTTCTAGCCTTCTGCTGCTCCTTCCTATCCCAGGCTCTGCCAAAGCGCCATCTTCCAAACTCTCAAGACAGAGTTCCCTCTTGTTTGCTTTGAAGGGCTTGGCTGTGTTTGTCTGAGCCCATGGGCACCCAGTCTGAAGCAGTGCCTTGTGCCTGTGTGCTGTCCAAGGGGCAGGTCTCCTAGTGGGCGGGAGGCTCTGTCCTGCTCTAGAAGTGTTATTGAATGTTTTTCTCTTTCCAGGACAACGGCCTCAAAACTCAGGTGAGCTCACCCTCCCTGGACAGGTGAGAGCAGGACCGGGCTTCAGTGGGAGGGATCTTGGTTGGAGGATATGATGTCACCGTGGCACTGAGGCAGAAGAAGGGATTGAAGGGATCATCTTTCCCACAGTCTGTTCAGGATTCACTGCCTCCCACTGCAGCAGATTCAGAACCCTTGCCCTGTGTGGGAACACCATGCTGATGTCAACAGTTTGCTGGGACCACAGGTCCATAAAGCTGCTGACAGGAGGATTGCACAGGTATCAGTGTGGGCCCCGGCCAAAGTTTATGACTGTCCTTTCCTAGCAGAAGGTGGAACAATAAGTCCTCAGAGAAGCAGGTTTCCAATGATTTCTCTTCCTAGTAACCCCTCCCCCCAGGTCCTTCATGAATCATTTGGTATTGTGTTGTTATTATTAAATCACTGTAATTGTATATATCAAAATAATATGTTTTCAGAATCTATATAAATGCCCATTGAATCAGCACAGAGCATCCCCTTCCTACCTGTCCTTTTCACATGATTAGTTATACTCCAAAGAGTAGTCATGCTTCTAATACCACAGACAGGCACAGTTTGTGTGTGTGTGTGTGTGTGTGTGTGTGTGTGTGTGTGTGTGTGTATGCATGTGTGCTGCAGGTTCTTGTGTACATGCACATGAAGGTCATCCAAAGTCTACATTATCCTCTATCTCACCCATCTTATTTTGGGGGACAGGATCTCTCACTGAATCTAGAGCTTATCATCTGGCTACACTAGTAAACTTCAGGGATCTACCTGTCTTTCTCCTTCCAGAACTGAGATCATACACCTGTGTCACCTCATTTGGCTTTTTACATGGGTGCTGGGGATTTGAACTCTGGTCCTCATGCTTGTATAGCAAGCACTATACCCACTGAGCCATCTTCCCAGCCACCTCTTATACCAGTTTTAACTTTATCAACATCAGGGGCAGAGAAGTCAGCTTCCTAGAAAATTTGCACTGGCTGACTGTGCTCCAGGCTGCTGTACTTGGGAATGGCAGCTAGCACAGGCTTGAGTGTGCGTCCTTTCTAAGACCTTTACTGACAAGGGTGAGCCAGATGTGTCAGTAGTTCTATTTGTGGCTAGGCTGGGATGCAATTGTCTGGAAGAAATCTCTGGAGAAGGTCGACTTAGCAACCGGCAGAATGAAAAGGAAACAAGTCAGCAGTCTTCTTCCCCCCACGGGCTGTTTGTCTTCATGTTAAATCTATAGCAAAGTAACATTCCCGGTTTGTTTTTTGAAAGAATGCCTCGTGGTCAAAGACACATATCATTCAAGATTAAAGCCCCTTTGAAATGAGCTCCCTTCTCCCTACTGTACTCTAAGTGGCAGAGATAAAGAACCAGGCAGCCATATTCCCAACCTGGGGACTGCCGGAGCTTAAAGTGATTAGAGACTGGCTTAGAAGCTCAGTCCTACCCTGAGTTGGCGGGAGTCCAGCTGATCAGCAGGGGACCCAGGGAACCCAGCTCACGCTGGACCACCTATGCCCAAGCACTAGCCAGTTGCTGAAGCAATTTGCCGGGTACCGTGGGCCATACTGGAGGAAGGAGTCTACAAGGATGGGGCAGATGAGACACAGGCTTGAGGCAGAGTCCCTCTCCCCAACTGAGGCCACTGGAGGAAAGTAAAGTCTCTATGATGTGGCCTCTGAACTTTAAAGATGGGTCACTAAAAACATGCATCCTGTGTGGGTAGCCACACACGAGAAGCAGTGGTTTGCTAGGCTCAGATTTGCTCTTAGACCTTGGAATTTCTTCTGGAAATTCTCTGGATGGAGATGCCAAGCCAAAGTCCTTTTATCTCAGGAGTGTTTCTCATTTGTGAAAAAGAGTAGCAGACACTATTTGACTCCCACAGGTTTTCTTCAGGGTGTCCTCACCAGGGCGTTGAACCCCAGTCAATCACAAAGCACTCAGTAAATGGTCAGAGGACAGACTTCCCCAAGAGCCATCAACTCTGCAGCGTTTGTGCTCCAGAATGTTTATTAATTGCTCCAAAGGTGGGCATGGCTTTTCTTATTTTATGCATGAGAAACTTAGATAGTAATCTCGTTACTGAACAGTGAAGTGGGGTTTGACCAGATGCACTTGGCTCCAGTGCCCATGTTCTTTTTTTTTTTTTAAATTTATTTAATACTTAATAATAACTCTCTGGTTTCCGGGCAAACTTCCCCCTCCCCCCTCCCCTTCCTTATGGGTGTTCCCCTCTCAACCCTCCCCCCATTGCCGCCCTCCCCCCAACAGTCTAGTTCACTGGGGGTTCAGTCTTAGCAGGACCCAGGGCTTCCCCTTCCACTGGTGCTCTTACTAGGATATTCATTGCTACCTATGAGGTCAGAGTCCAGGGTCAGTCCATGTATATAGTCTTTAGGTAGTGGCTTAGTCCCTGGAAGCTCTGGTTGCTTGGCATTGTTGTACATATGGGGTCTCGAGCCCCTTCAAGCTCTTCCAGTTCTTTCTCTGATTCCTTCAACGGGGGTCCTATTCTCAGTTCAGTGGTTTGCTGCTGGCATTTGCCTCTGTATTTGCTGTATTCTGGCTGTGTCTCTCAGGAGCGATCTACATCCGGCTCCTGTCGGTCTGCACTTCTTTGCTTCATCCATCTTGTCTAATTGGGTGGCTGTATATGTATGGGCCACATGTGGGGCAGGCTCTGAATGGGTGTTCCTTCAGTCTCTGTTTTAATCTTTGCTCTCTCTTCCCTGCCAAGGGTATTCTTGTTCCCCTTTTAGAGAAGGAGTGAAGCATTCACATTTTGATCATCCGTCTTGAGTTTCATTTGTTCTAGGCATCTAGGGTAATTCAAGCATTTGGGCTAATAGCCACTTATCAGTGAGTGGATACCATGTATGTCTTTCTGTGATTGGGTTAGCTCACTCAGGATGATATTTTCCAGTTCCAACCATTTGCCTACGAATTTCATAAAGCCATTGTTTTTGATAGCTGAGTAATATTCCATTGTGTAGATGTACCACATTTTCTGTATCCATTCCTCTGTTGAAGGGCATCTGGGTTCTTTCCAGCTTCTGGCTATTATAAATAAGGCTGCGATGAACATAGTGGAGCACGTGTCTTTTTTATATGTTGGGGCATCTTTTGGGTATATGCCCAAGAGAGGTATAGCTGGATCCTCAGGCAGTTCAATGTCCAATTTTCTGAGGAACCTCCAGACTGATTTCCAGAATGGTTGTACCAGTTTGCAATCCCACCAACAATGGAGGAGTGTTCCTCTTTCTCCTCATCCTCGCCAGCATCTGCTGTCACCTGAGTTTTTGATCTTAGCCATTCTCACTGGTGTGAGGTGAAATCTCAGGGTTGTTTTGATTTGCATTTCCCTTATGACTAAAGATGTTGAACATTTCTTTAGGTGTTTCTCAGCCATTCGGCATTCCTCAGCTGTGAATTCTTTGTTTAGCTCTGAACCCCATTTTTTAATAGGGTTATTTGTCTCCCTGCGGTCTAACTTCTTGAGTTCTTTGTATATTTTGGATATAAGGCCTCTATCTGTTGTAGGATTGGTAAAGATCTTTTCCCAATCTGTTGGTTGCCGATTTGTCCTAACCACAGTGTCCTTTGCCTTACAGAAGCTTTGCAGTTTTATGAGATCCCATTTGTCGATTCTTGATCTTAGAGCATAAGCCATTGGTGTTTTGTTCAGGAAATTTTTTCCAGTGCCCATGTGTTCCAGATGCTTCCCTAGTTTTTCTTCTATTAGTTTCAGTGTATCAGGTTTAATGTGGAGGTCCTTGATCCACTTGGACTTAAGCTTTGTACAGGGTGATAAGCATGGATCAATCTGCATTCTTCTACATGTTGACCTCCAGTTGAACCAGCACCATTTGCTGAAAATGCTATCTTTTTTCCATTGGATGGTTTCAGCACCTTTGTCAAAAATCAGGTGCCCATAGGTGTGTGGGTTCATTTCTGGGTCTTCAATTCTATTCCATTGGTCTATCTGTCTGTCTCTGTACCAATACCAGGCAGTTTTTATCACTATTGCTCTGTAATACTGCTTGAGTTCAGGGATAGTGATTCCCCCTGAAGTCCTTTTATTGTTGAGGATAGTTTTAGCTATCCTGGGTTTTTTGTTATTCCAGATGAATTTGCAAATTGTTCTGTCTAACTCTTTGAAGAATTGGATTGGTATTTTGATGGGGATTGCATTGAATCTGTAGATTGCTTTTGGTAAAATGGCCATTTTTACTATATTAATCCTGCCAATCCATGAGCATGGGAGATCTTTCCATCTTCTGAGGTCTTCTTCAATTTCTTTCTTCAGTGTCTTGAAGTTCTTATTGTACAGATCTTTTACTTGCTTGGTTAAAGTCACACCGAGGTACTTTATATTATTTGGGTCTATTATGAAGGGTGTCGTTTCCCTAATTTCTTTCTCGGCTTGTTTCTCTTTTGTGTAGAGGAAGGCTACTGATTTATTTGAGTTAATTTTATACCCAGCCACTTTGCTGAAGTTGTTTATCAGCTTTAGTAGTTCTCTGGTGGAACTTTTGGGATCACTTAAATAAACTATCATATCATCTGCAAATAGTGATATTTTGACTTCTTCTTTTCCGATCTGTATCCCCTTGACCTCCTTTTGTTGTCTGATTGCTCTGGCTAGAACTTCAAGAACTATATTGAATAAGTAGGGAGAGAGTGGGCAGCCTTGTCTAGTCCCTGATTTTAGTGGGATTGCTTCAAGTTTCTCTCCATTTAGTTTAATGTTAGCAACTGGTTTGCTATATATGGCTTTTACTATGTTTAGGTATGGGCCTTGAATTCCTATTCTTTCCAGGACTTTTATCTTGAAGGGGTGTTGAATTTTGTCAAATGCTTTCTCAGCATCTAATGAAATGATCATGTGGTTTTGTTCTTTCAGTTTGTTTATATAATGGATCACGTTGATGGTTTTCTGTATATTAAACCATCCCTGCATGCCTGGGATGAAGCCTACTTGATCATGGTGGATGATTGCTTTGATGTGCTCTTGGATTCGGTTTGCCAGAATTTTATTGAGTATTTTTGCGTCGATATTCATAAGGGAAATTGGTCTGAAGTTCTCTTTCTTTGTTGGGTCTTTGTGTGGTTTAGGTATAAGAGTAATTGTGGCTTCGTAGAAGGAATTAGGTAGTGCTCCATCTGTTTCAATTTTGTGGAATACTTTGGATAATATTGGTATGAGGTCTTCTATGAAGGTCTGATAGAATTCTGCACTAAACCCGTCTGGACCTGGGCTCTTTTTGGTTGGGAGACCTTTAATGACTGCTTCTATTTCCTTAGGAGTTATGGGGTTGTTTAACTGGTTTATCTGTTCCTGATTTAACTTCGGTACCTGGTATTTGTCTAGGAAATTGTCCATTTCCTGTAGATTTTCAAGTTTTGTTGAATATAGGCTTTTATAGTAAGATCTGATGATTTTTTGAATTTCCTCTGAATCTGTAGTTATGTCTCCCTTTTCATTTCTGATTTTGTTAATTTGGACACACTCTCTGTGTCCTCTCGTTAGTCTGGCTAAGGGTTTATCTATCTTGTTGATTTTCTCAAAGAACCAACTTTTGGTTCTGTTGATTCTTTCTATGGTCCTTTTTGTTTCTACTTGGTTGATTTCAGCTCTGAGTTTGATTATTTCCTGCCTTCTACTCCTCCTGGGTGTATTTGCTTCTTTTTGTTCTAGAGCTTTTAGGTGTGCTGTCAAGCTGCTGACATATGCTCTTTCCTGTTTCTTTCTGCAGGCACACAGCGCTATGAGTTTTCCTCTTAGCACAGCTTTCATTGTGTCCCATAAGTTTGGGTATGTTGTACCTTCATTTTCATTAAATTCTAAAAAGTTTTTAATTTCTTTCTTTATTTCTTCCTTGACTAGGATATCATTGAGTAGAGCATTGTTCAATTTCCACGTATATGTGGGCATTCTTCCCTTATTGTTTTTGAAGACCAGTTTTAGGCCGTGGTGGTCTGATAGCACGCATGGGATTATTTCTATCTTTCTGTACCTGTTGAGGCCCGTTTTTTGACCAATTATATGGTCAATTTTGGAGAAAGTACCATGAGGAGCTGAGAAGAAGGTATATCCTTTTGCTTTAGGATAGAATGTTCTAAAAATATCCGTTAAGTCCATTTGGCTCATGACTTCTCTTAGTCTGTCGACATCACTGTTTAATTTCTGTTTCCATGATCTGTCCATTGATGAGAGTGGGGTGTTGAAATCTTCCACTATTATTGTGTGAGGTCCAATGTGTGTTTTGAGCTTAAGTAAGGTTTCTTTTACGTATGTAGGTGCCCTTGTATTTGGGGCATAGATATTTAGGATTGAGAGTTCATCTTGGTGGACTTTTCCTTTGATGAATATGAAGTGTCCTTCCTTATCTTTTTTGATGAATTTTAATTGAAAATTGATTTTATTTGATATTAGAATGGCTACTCCAGCTTGCTTCTTCTGACCATTTTCTTGGAAAGTTGTTTTCCAGCCTTTCACTCTGAGGTAGTGTCTGTCTTTGTCTCTGAGGTGTGTTTCCTGTAGGCAGCAGAATGCAGGGTCCTCGTTGCGTATCCAGTTTGTTAATCTATGTCTTTTTATTGGGGAGTTGAGGCCATTGATGTTGAGAGATATTAAGGAATAGTGATTATTGCTTCCTGTTATATTCATATTTGGATGTGAGGTTATGTTTGTGTGCTTTTCTTCTCTTTGTTTTGTTGCCAAGATGATTAGTTTCTTGCTTCTTCTGGGGTATAGCTTGCCTCCTTATGTTGGGCTTTACCCTTTATTATCCTTTGTAGTGCTGGATTTGTAGAAAGATATTGTGTAAATTTGGTTTTGTCATGGAATATCTTGGTTTCTCCATCTATGATAATTGAGAGTTTTGCAGGATACCTGGGCTGGCATTTGTGTTCTCTTAGGGTCTGTATGACATCTGTCCAGGATCTTCTGGCTTTCATAGTTTCTGGCGAAAAGTCTGGTGTGATTCTGATAGGTCTGCCTTTATATGTTACTTGACCTTTTTCCCTTACTGCTTTTAATATTCTTTCTTTATTTTGTGCGTTTGGTGTTTTGACTATTATGTGACGGGAGGTGTTTCTTTTCTGGTCCAATCTATTTGGAGTTCTGTAGGCTTCTTGTATGCCTATGGGTATCTCTTTTTTTAGGTTAGGGAAGTTTTATTCTATGATTTTGTTGAAGATATTTACTGGTCCTTTGAGCTGGGAGTCTTCACTCTCTTCTATACCTATTATCCTTAGGTTTGATCTTCTCATTGAGTCCTAGATTTCCTGTATGTTTTGGACCAGTAGCTTTTTCTGCTTTACATTATCTTTGACAGTTGAGTCAATGATTTCTATGGAATCTTCTGCTTCCGAGATTCTCTCTTCCATCTCTTGTATTCTGTTGGTGAAGCTTGTATCTACAGCTCCTTGTCTCTTCTTTTGATTTTCTATATCCAGGGTTGTTTCCATGTGTTCTTTCTTGATTGCTTCTATTTCCATTTTTAATTTCTTCAACGGTTTGATTGTGTTTTCCTGGAATTCTTTCAGGGATTTTTGTGACTCCTCTCTATGGGCTTCTACTTGTTTATTTATGTTTTCCTGGAATTCTTTCAGGGATTTTTGCGATTCCTCTCTGTAGGCTTCTACTTGTTTATTAATGTTTTCCTGTGTTTCTCTAAGGGAGTTCTTCACGTCTTTCTTGAAGTCCTCCAGCATCATGATCAAATATGATTTTGAAACTAGATCTTGCTTTTCTGGTGTGTTTGGATATTTCATGTTTGTTTTGGTGGGGGAATTGGGCTCCGATGATGCCATGTAGTCTTGGTTTCTGTTGCTTGGGTTCCTGCGCTTGCCTCTCGCCATCAGATTATCTCTAGTGTTACTTTGTTCTGCTATTTTTGACAGTGGCTAGACTGTCCTATAAGCCTGTGTGCCAGGAGTGCTGTAGACCTGTTTTCCTGTTTTCTTTCAGCCAGTTATGGGGACACAGTGTTCTGCTTTCGGGCGTGTAGTTTTTCCTCTCTACAGGTCTTCAGCTGTTCCTGTGGGCCTGTGTCTTGAGTTCACCGGGCAGGTCACTTGCAGCAGAAAAGTTGGTCTTACCTGTGGTCCCGAGGCTCAAGTTTGCTCGCGGGGTGCTGCCCACGAGCTCTCTGCGGCAGCAGCAACCAGGAAGATATGCGCCGCCCTTTCCGGGAGCTTCCGTGCACTAGGGTTCCAGATGGCGTTTGGTGTTTTCCTCTGGCGTCCGAGATGTGTGTGCAGAGTGCAGTCTCTTCTGGTTTCCCAGGTGTGTCTGCCTCTCTGAAGGTTTAGCTCTCCCTCCCACGGGATTTGGGTGCAGAGAACTGTTTATCTGGTCTGTTTCCTTCAGGTTCCGGCGGTGTCTCAGGCGCAGGGGTCCTGCCGCTCCTGGGCCCTCCCCTACGGGAACCCAGAGGCCTTATACAGTTTCCTCTTGGGCCAGGGATGTGGGCAGGAGCGGGCAGTGTTGGTGGTCTCCTCCGCTCTGCAGCCTCGGGAGTGCCCACCTGACCAGGCGGTGAGGTCTCTCTCCCACGGGGTTTGGGAGCAGAGAGCTCAGTGCCCATGTTCTTGACAGAGAAGGTCAGTGCAAAGGCTGGGACAGTGGAGCCATCTTTGCACCTTAGGTAAACGTTGTCATGGTAACATGAAACATGAAGAAATAAAATGGGTGTACTCAGCATCCCTAACACTCTTATGAGAACTGCCCATTAGCATCCAAGAACCACGCCCAGGGGGAGCTTGGTGGTCCCTGATCCAACCTCCACTGGATAATGGGAAAACCTGTTTAAAAATGATACGTGTGGCACAGGCCTAACCAGTATAAAATGAGAGGAGAATCTCTTGAGTGCTTGCCCAGTGTCCTATGGCCTTCCTCTTTGCAGTGGCCCTAACATCTCTCTCCCTCTGTCTTGACTTGCTTGCCACAGGGCACGCAGGTTTGATGTTGACAGAGTGCACACAAGAGCAGAGCCATGAGAAAGCAGGTGACCCTGGGATGACGTGCAGGGCCTCAGACATGAGGCCACCTCATTCCTCATGATCCTAATGAACTTGCTGACTTGAACTTGAGCTCTGGACACACTTTGCCCCTTTGACTTTTCCTGGCACCAGCACAGTACTCACTGTTATAGAGGGCTCCTTATAAATGTTGGGCAAACATTGCTCAGGAAAGAGGGACTCCAGGAGATCTGCATAGGAGGAAATCTCCTGAGGACTTTGACCTCTAGGATGAGATCATAGGCTTTAGAAGCAAATGTATTTTATAGATCTGATAAATGCAGCACAACCTGGCTATTACATACTGTCAGGTGTGATACTCTGCCTTGAATTCTCCATTGGAGGAGGAAGCAAAAATGAACCGTATTTCAGGTCAGTGACCTGCCCAAGGTCTAAGCCAGATAGGGATGCCATCAAGGGTGTCAGTCACGGGGCATTTATGGAGTCTGCTGGCCCCTCTGCCTGCCACATGGAGGTCTCTCAAAACTTTTCCATCCTGCGGGCATAGCTGGTGCCAGCCTGCCTCACTCATCCCCTACTGTTCCATTACGGGTGTCATATCTGGGCTCTGACAAGCAACCCTGCTTCAAAATAGTCATGTGCTGTGAAGCTGCTCTGAGGGCAAACATCTATGGGTCTCAAGTGGAGAAGCCCAGCGCAGTTTGCAGTAAATGGCAGTGTTCACAGGAGCCAAATGCTGGGGAGAGCAGGTAGCTCCACGAGCTGTCATGCTGGCAATGACAATCAGAGCATCTTCTCAACATATGAGAAGGTACTAGTAGACCAAATCAGCCACTGAGACAGGGGCAGTCCCTACAAGGGCTGGAACATTCCAGTAGAAGAGACACAGAGATCTTTCACCTAGGGAGAGGACAGGCAGCTTTGCTGTTAGCCTAAAGAGCTGTCATCTTTGGAAGGCATAAAATAAGATGACTCTCTCTGTTCTTATATTTTGGGTTGTGAGCCTAGCCTTTAACAGCTGAGCCATCTCTCCAGCCTGATTCTTCCTGTTCTTATAACTTTTTCAGTTTGAGTGGTCTTGGTGGCCTCAGCTATGTATCCTTAGGCACAATGGTCAAGACCTGGCTGGCCATGTCATTCTCTGTCATACCCAACCTCATGAGGTGGGTCCTCAGGCTGAAGGCAGTGCCCAGACGTGGACAGACTGGCTGGCCTTACCCTGGTACTATGGCTCCTTGGAAGTGGCCAAAGGTAGTGCATTGGTGGCTGTCTGTCTCCCAGAATTCCTCTGTCGACAAGTGGAATTTCCCACTTAGTGGCTGCACCGGAAGTGTGATGAGTACTTGCAAAGCCATACACTTTGAGGGGAACAAGCTGTAGCCAGACTCCAGGGTCACAGCCAGTGAGGAAAGCAGGGGCTTGGGAAAGTGCCATGAGCAACTGGGCCTGTTAGCCAGTCGCTTGCCTAACAACTCCAACTTGTACTGTAGTGGAGTCATCTTGAACTTTGGAGTAGGAGGTCCTGTGGGGGCGGGAAGGCAGTTCTGCAGTCTGTCTCTCAGCTGAGCGAAGAAGCCTGCCCTGCAGGCAGCCCACTGCCTTCCTCTCCTCCCCGGAGATGAATCAGCTGCTGGGAAGCATTTAGGACTTGGGAAACAAGGAGATAACCCTGACCGGTGAGCAGCAGCTGAATGGAGGTACTGTTCTTTTTGCTGGAGCAGTTTCTGAAGCTGCTCCATCATTTTCATTCAAAGAGCTCACGCTTGTCTCCAGTGCTTGCCCATACAATGGCTGTCCCTGAAAGTACTGAAACTGCCCATGTCTGTCAGCAGCCATCTCAGACCAGCACGGAGCCATTTACGGCAGGGGAGCGATAGCAGGTAATATCACCTGGGACAGCTTTGGGAAGAGGTGAGTTTGTGCTTCCCTTCAAGGTTGAGGGCTAGCCATAGCCCTCTCCTTCAGTACTAAATGGCTGCAGAGAACACATGGAGCCTACTCAAGATGCAAAGTCAGCACCCTGGAGAGCTGTGCCCACCCTCTCCTATGAGTGAAAACCCTAGCCATTAGCTAGACTCTCAAAGAATCCAGTGTCTCCGCCCCCCCTCCCCAATCTGCTTGCAGGTTAGACACTGTCTGCATGATCTGGCCCTTGGAAGAGCCTGAGGAGGCCAGGAGCAAAGCCTAGGACCAGATTCCAAGCTTCCCACATGAATCCAACATTGGGGACTTCCGACTTCCTCACTGAAAGGTCTAGCACCTTCACCCCACAAGCTGGTGGCCACGGTGCCTGGCTCCTTGATGGCACAGCCATGGGTCCAGGCATGGACAGAGTGGCTTCAAAGGCCATGATGATCTTTGAGCACAGTCAGCTTTCCTACCAAACAGAAACTCAAAAGCTCCATTGAAGAGCTCTGGACTGGAAGACAACAAGCCATTGTTGGCTACTCTTGTCTTCACTGAGGTGGCCAAGTGAGGCATGGCATATGCTAACTGGAAGACTGGAAGGTATGCCCCTTACTCAAATTTTATTATGTTATATGAGGAGGAAGAGGAGGAAGAGGAGGAGGAAGAGGAGGAAGAAATAGAAAAAGAAATAGAAGAAGAAATAGAAGAAGAAGAAGAAGAAAAGAAGAAGAAGAAGAAGAAGAAGAAGAAGAAGAAGAAGAAGAAGAAGAAGAAGAAGAAGAAGAAAAACAAAACAAAAGCTCATAGTTTCAAGCAGGAATTGAACACAAGTAAAAGCATAGTGAAAACTTAGAATGACGTTCCATAGCAAATTTTCTAAGTTTACAAAATGGAGTCCTTGCCAGGGGGTAGACCTAGGGCAAGGACACGGCACATTTTTTTTTTCCGGAGCTGGGGACCGAACCCAGGGCCTTGCGCTTGCTAGGCAAGTGCTCTACCACTGAGCTAAATCCCCAACCCCTTGACACGGCATATTTGAAAGCAGACGTTCATGAATGAAAGGGCGCTAATAGTTCTACTGAAGATTTTTGGATCTCACACCCTAACACACGGGTGTGCAGAATCCTGGATGCTGATGCCTGGGGGACATTCCTCTAGCCTGCTCTCAGGATGACAGCACAACTAGGACTATGATGTGATGGGAGCCTGAGGTATGAGGTGCACCTACCCACAATGCTCTCGTTTTCCCCACAGCGCATCTCAAGTTCAACACCCCCTACCCCCCACTCATTCCTGAGCCAGACACAGAAATGAACTGAGATTTCCCAATGAGTGTCCCAATTCCAAGAGGACACATGGGGACAGTCTGGACTCGCCGGGCCTCATGGAGATCACACAAAGCCTGGCCCTGCCTGGGATGAGAGCTCCAAGGAGCATCATGGCTTCTGAGATATCCAAGAAGCAATGGCTTCTGAGATAAACCTGTGCCTGATCCTCACCAACCTGCAGCAAGCCCACTCCTGAGCCCCTAGCGACGTGTGCCTTGTGTGGAGCCGATGCCAAGACACACCACCGAGCTTTATTCTGATTCTTGAGCCTTTGGAGGACAAGACTTCCATACCCTCCCCCTTTCTTCCTGCACCTTACCTTCCTTCTGGGAGAGAAATTAAACACCCTCCTGGCAGGACAACTAAGGCATATGTACAAAGGCATAATATAGGTATAACTCCTACAAACTTTATTAAAACTACCTGTTCCGTAAAGCACATAGAAAAGGACCTTAAAATGCATTCAGTTCATCCTTAACCAAGACATGTAGAAACGTATTTACATTTCTCCACTGCATAGATTATTCTTCCAAACTTACAGTCTACAGAAGGTAGTGAGAGTGACCACCTGTGGGCCGGGGATGCCCCTGCTTTTCCCAGCACACAGCAACCGTGGTCTGACAGCACCTTACCAATGGCCTCTCCAGAGGCTCCTCAGCCTCTGCTGAGGTTCCTAGAAGCCACATCAGGGGCGGACAGGGAACAACTGAATTGCTAGATTGCTAGAAACCATCATGAAGGCCTTGGCTCGCTTCTATGGGCTGGGAGACAGACACTTAGGGACAGTGGATGCTTGCGATGCGGTGTTGGAATACAGCAAAGAATGGGTCCCTGGGCCCTCTCATGGGTTACTCATTCACTGTTCCCAATCTGTAAGCATGTGACTTCTCTCCTCCGTTCCCACCCATTCGCGGGCCTTCTGTTTGAAAGTTTCATCTACCTGGTTCTGGATGGTTCTAGAGGGTAACCGACTGCTGAGGGACTCCTAGCTGCCCAGACATACCTGCTCAGGGCTGATTTGTTTGTTTGTTTGTTTTTCTCACAAGAGGTGGTAACTGCAGCCATCTCTCCACTGTTGTACTGTTCAACTACTACATTTCAGTTTCTAGACAAAGATGGATAGGCTTCCCAAGAGGACACCATAGCAGCATCCACAGTCACCGAACAGTGTGACACGTTGACTTAGCCCACCCACTCACCAGTATCTGATCGAAAGTGAGATTTCACAAAGAAGTGACTCAGAGAGGGGGCAGGGCTTTTATTTCAGGCATTTTTTCCCTTCTATTTCCTGGGTTTAATAAAGAAGCAGTGAAATGAGCATTGGGTAAAAACTTCTGTTTGCTCGATGCCTATCTCCTGTACAAACTTCCCAAATGTTAACATTTCTGAAATCAGTGTTTCTTGGGGGGCGGGGCTTGAGAACAAACAACCATGATCGGGCTTCTCTCAATTGGACTTGAAGAGTACTGTACCAAGGATGAGAGGCTGACACTGAGAAGTCATCACTAAGCTGGGCCTGGTGCCTTGCATCTGCTATCCCTGCCCTCAGGAAGCTGAGGCAGGAGGATTGCAAGTAAGAGGCCAGCCTAGACTATACACTGAGACCCAGTCTCTAAAAGCAAAATCAAATGGAATAACGGGAGGGGGTGGGGCACTGAGGCCCCAGGGGAGAAGGAAACCTGACCCACAGAAAGGGTCATTTCCCTCTGCACCCAGAGCAAACGGAAGCGAGTGGCCATCTTTGCTCAAACGGGAAGCCCATGCTCAGCTGAGCAGCCCCTGCTGTCTTCTCCCTGGAGCATGAACTGTGGGGAATCCAGCTCCTGGCACAGTTGGTCCTCCCTTCAGGGCAAACTTCCCTAAAGTCCTGGGCCTCACACCCTCAGGCCCCCTAAACTCACAGTAACATCAGATTTCTACCCACACAAATCTGACACCTCTCCTATTCACACAAAATCCTCACCCAGAGACTTCTGAAGATAACCCAAGCTAGCCAGACAGTTCTCAAAGACAGCCTCAACCCTACCACTGCCCAAGAGCTTGTGAGAGACCACTGCTAGCTAGGGATGCTGTGTGTCCTCGCACATACACGCTGCTGGAACCCAGAGGCAGGGGGCAGGGGATGAAGGGACAAACATTTCCATACTAAGGATCCCCCCACCCCTGGGAGGCATTTCACTCTGAAAAAGGAACTAAAACATATTTTTTATTTTTATAATATTAAAAAATAAGTCTTTGATATATAAAAACTGGCCAGAAAAAATTTTTTTACTTGTTACATAAGAACTGTCATTTTACATGTCCAGACTATTATTGGATCTTTGTCTTGGGGCAGGAGTTAGGGATAGGGTCCTGAGTATGAGTGACAGGAGGTGCCAGCCCCTGACAAAGTACTGTGCAGAATAAGGGTACTCTTGGCTTTGATTTCGAAGCAGAAGTCTGCACAGCAGGCTATAGCACTCTGTGTACCTTTAGTGACGTGACCTTTAGCAGGTGGCACCAGTGAGTTGCTTGATGTGTAACAAGACTTTTAAGACTGGCCTCTGTGTCCTCCCCCCAGCAGCCAGTCCCGGCAGCTAAAATCCCACAAGGCGGAGATGCAAATAGGCTTCATCATTTCTGCAGGGGACGGAGGATCCTCCCTAGGGTGGCCTGCCCCGAGTCCTTCAGTCTGAGAGAGGATCTTTCCGTAGTCCCTCTGCCCTTCAGTGGGGTTTCTACATTGGCACTTGAACCCCCAGCAGATTCAGGACACTTCTTGGAGGCCCGAGCGCTGCTGGCCCTCTTCAAAGTGCCACTGTCCTTGGAGGCAGAATCCTCGGAACCACTTTTGACCCTAAGCTGCCGTTGAGAGACTGTCCTGGTGATGCCAGTGGCTCTGGCAGCAGGTGGAGCATCCGCGCGCATGCTCCGAGATGACGAGGCCACTGTATTTCGAGCAAAACTTGGGGTGGGGGGAAGGGCTCGAGAGGCACCAGGAGCCTGAGGAGCCTTGGGCTCTTCCTTGGGACTCTCAGGGTCTCGCGAGTTGGGGCTGCTGACCTTGTTTTCTTCAGGTTTCTGCCTGGGAATGTTTCTGAGGGGCTTGGCGCTGGGTTTCCTGAACGAGGCTCTGGGCTGCAGAGTGGGGTCCTTCCCTGGCCGTCCACCAATGCTGCCACTTGAGCGGGGCAGTCTGGGCTCCTCTGTCCCAGA
The DNA here is from genome assembly GCF_021556685.1 of Rattus norvegicus. Taxonomy (NCBI): domain Eukaryota; kingdom Metazoa; phylum Chordata; class Mammalia; order Rodentia; family Muridae; genus Rattus; species Rattus norvegicus. The sequence goes on from NC_141535.1 coordinate 171,560,366, forward strand.
TCCACTCACCTGGGGCCTTCTGGGCGAAGTGTCAGAAGTTCCTCGAACTGAGCTCCTTCGTGATAGCTGTGTGTCTGTGCTGCTGGGTGTCTCCCGAGGGGTAGCCCTGGATGTCAGTTCCGGCCGCTTCCAGGGCCCTGCTCCCCTGCTGGACTTGGAGATGGGGACCACTTTGCGCATATGCTCATTCTCAGAGGAGTTCAAGGTTCGCACAGGCTTGGGTGCTACTCCTTGGCTGCGCCGGGCACTGACAGGCTTTGAAGCCCCCACTGATGCCTCTTTGAAGGAATTTCTCTTTGGTGCCATGGCATCTTTCCCTCTGCTGGGTCTGTCCTTCTGAAGGCCACCTTGGCAGCTGGGCTCACTCTTAGTGGATTTTGGAGCAGGAACCTCCCCAGGGGGACTGGAAGCAGGGTTGGAGGAAACCTGGCTGCTTCCTGCCTCTCCAGCCCCAGAGGACACTGAGCCATCGCCTTCCTTCTCTTCCCGGTGCTTGTCTCCTCCAGGTCTGGAGTCCGTTCCCTCAGAGCAGTCCAGAGTCAGTGAGCAGTCTGTGGTATCTGAGACATATAATAGAGATCCAGGATCCTTATCTTCAGTGTCGGTGACAACCACAGACACAAGAGCCTCACTGCTGGGTTCATCAGAGATAGCCCTGTCATCCTCCCCAGCTGGGCTGAGAGCCTCCCGGGGATCTGTGTCCTTGGGTGCACGGCTGTCACCGCCAGCATCAAATGGCTGTGAGCTCTTATCCCCTAGAGGTGGCAGCTTTGTGGGACAGAAGTCATTCAGAGTCAGTTGGGATGTTTCCTCCAGGCTCTTGGGACTCTGGAGGTCAAACTGGGTCAGCCCTGTGACCAACTCATGCTCCCTAATGCCCAGATCCAGCGGTAAGAGTGGAGGGCTTTGTGCGGTACCCAAGCCTACAGGTTCACTGCTCCTTTTCCGGAGGCTCGGCCTGCTCCGTCCAGCCGGTGGAGAAGGAGAAACAGGCTCCCCCAGCCAGGATGGTGGGAGATGATTTTGCCAAGCAGGGTGAGGGGTTTGCTCCTGGTTCTTTGAGGCCTGAGGGTCATGTGTAAAGTCAGGGCCGTGGGTCTCTTGTTCTCTGGGTTCCATCCAGGCAATGGTGGGCCGAGTTTGCCTGGGACTGCTCCGGGGCAAACTGTTGAATTTGTTGGGGTCCTCTGGACTGCTGGTGGCACTCTCCAAGAAGGTCAAAAGCTCGCGGTCAGCAGAGATGCCCAGGGAGAGGCGGGAGCGACGGGTGTTGGGGGGCCGGTAGGAGGGGCTGTTGGGCCTGGGCTTCAGAAAGGAGGGTAGGTCCTCTGTGCCCTTCTTAGCTAGCATCTGAACGTCATTCTCACTGCTGCTCCGGCCAAAGCCCCCGAGTTCCCCAGTTGTCCAGGAATGCCTCTTCTGTTCCAGCTCCTTCAGCCTCTGTAGCTGCTTCCGTTCCTGTTCCTCCCGGTCATGGTTGTCCTAACAGAGTGGAGAGAAGCCAGCATGAGACACAGAGAGCCTGTGTGCAAAATATTAGGCCCACTCACTGTGACATTTAATGAGACGTGCTTTCATAGACAGCTGTTGGTCTCTGCCTTCGTGTGTGTGTGTGTGTGTGTGTGTGTGTGTGTGTGTGTATGTATGTGTGTGTGTGTGTGTGTGTGTGTGTGTGCGTGTAGGCTGAGCAAACTTCCCAAAGCAACTTAGGGCTCTGACAAAGGAGCATGTAGGCTTTACTCCAACAATCTGTCTGCCATCCTCATTTGATCCCTCGGCCCGATGTCCAGCCTCCAACATAGGCTATGATTCCATATATCCGGGCACTCTCAACTCCAGCCAAGCCACCTAAGCAATTGTAGAGATGTGGAGACCACAGATGCTAAAAGAGTGCACCCGGAATTGTACAAGCCAGTTGTGTGGCTCTGTTCATTCTCCTCTCTAAGTTAACACACATGTACCCACAGCGGGACTCTCTATTTACCACTGATTTGGGTATAGAAGCATACGTTCCAGAGTGCTCCTGGATGAAAAATAAATGAACAAATACCAAAAATGCTCTGGTGGCTCTGCCAGCCACAGCTTGAAGCAGAGGCAAGGGCTCTATCTTATGCTCAGACCCATTCATACAATCAGGGAAGAGACACAGGCATGCTTTACCAATCTACTGGAAAGCAATCCACCATTCCCAGTGGCACAGAACCCAAATGTGGACGCCGGCGTGTCCTTCACTTCTCTGTGTGGCCTCTTACGTTGTTGTCCATCATACATTCAAGGGACTTATTCCCGTCATATATCCTGTGCATGTCCTCATATATGCCTCACATTGACCCCAAATCACTGATAGCTGATGCTGTGTAAGAGTTACACATGTATTGTTTAAGGCCTGACCCCCTCCCCCCCAATCTGCAAACATTTAGCACAGATGTAATTTCTAACACCATTTCCAATTTGTGGTTGCCTGGACCTGCAGGGGTAGGCATGCAGACACGGCTACATTTGTGTAACTCATGAGTTCCTTTCGGATCCTGAAGCCCATGTAACCATGCAGTTATGCAGACACCTCAGCTCTGTTATTGTTAGCAGTTTTTATTTGACAATAAGTTTCCTCTTCCAGTGGGCTTTCCTTTCCAAGTTCCTGTGGAGCTCTGCCTGGGGAGTCTTGGCTGTTGCAACCCTAGCCACAGCCTCCCGAAGGTCCCCAAACTCTCCTTATTGTCATCTTAAGCCCTCACACAGTGGTGGTGGTCCCGGCCCTGTCTCTCATGACAACTGGGCTAAGAGAATCCACAGTGGCCTCACAGGCCCACAGTCTCCAGATGGAGAGAGCCTCAGAGTCAGTTTGGCTTCAGCTACCCCACGGCCTCCCACAGCTGAGCTCACTGCTTGGACAGGAGCACGTTAACGTGGCAGCAGGCTCAGCTTGCCTCTCTCAGATAGACCAAGAAAGGAGTGGAGAGGAACCCAAAGGAATTCTGCACTGGGAAGGAATGTGAGCAGTTTCCATAAGAAGTAGTGCAAGCCATGGTTGAATCCTATACCGTAAATCAATGAGTAGGCAGGTAAGTAAACAAAACATGGTTGGCAGAAGAATCGGGAGCAGCCCATCCCTCAGTGTCACCCCAAAATAATGGGATCTAAGAAGGACGCTGTCAGACATGAGAGGCTGTGTTCCCATTGTCAGATAAATGTTTCGTTTAGCAAGGACCAGCAACCTGGGAAGATTTCTGGCTTCTGAATTCAGTTAAGCGACCACTGCCAGAATAGTTAAGGCAGCAGGCCCCCCTCAATTCGGGAGACCTTCCTTGCTAAGGATAGCTTGGTCCCCCTGGTGCTAACGCCATAGCTGTGTAGCTCTTGAAACAGGCAAGAGAAAGACCTTTCTTCTAGGCTACTCAATTCTCCTGAGAGGCTGACACTTCCTCCTAGGGAGGAGCTGAGAAAAAGAGTCAAATGTACCGGAAACTTCCAAGTTCCATCATCATAAGCAGCATTGGCTACCAAAATGCTTCTAGGATATTCTGCATGCTGTGTGAGCAGCAAAGGTCACAGGTCACTGTGCCAGACTCCTGATACTACAACAGAGCCACCTTCCACTCATCCCTGCCAAGAGCCTGGCGTGCTACCCGGCCAGACAGTCCTGAAACCAAATAACCGATGCCCATCTTTCTGCCACGGGCAGAGGACTGGGCCAGTATGCTGGGAAAAAAAATCCCAAGGACCCTGGAAACAGGAGCCATACCTTAACTGCCTTGTTGAATCTGGTACAGAAGTCTCTGAATATCTGGAAGCATTCATCCAGCTTCATGGTTTCTTTGTCTTCACAGAAAAAATCTATAAGGGTATGAGCCTCGACCTGCAGCTCCCGTTTCCAGAGTTCCAGCTCGGCCAACTTTTCCACAGCAAACTACAGGAAAACAAACAGGGACAAGTGGTAAACAAGGTCAGCTGAGGTGGACGCACTACCAGGGTCTGATTTCAGGTCTCTGGAAGGGGAAGGCTGCTCAGAGCCAAAAGGAAAATGAATCAACCCCAACCGAACAAGGAGAACAAGGTGGCCTCCTACCTGAGACCCAGAGGCCACAGAACGAACTCAAGAAGCCAGGAAGGGCGGCGCATGCCTGCAATCCCAGCATTTGGGAGGTGGAGACTAAGGGATGGGGAGTTCAAAGCCAAATGGGTTACACATCGAGACCCTGTCTCTAAGTAAGTCAACATGGAGCCTTAATCCTCATGTAGAGTATCATTAACCAAGAGTTCACCTTTAAGACCACTAGAAAAGTTGCTAAGGAAAACAGCTTATCGTCATTAAGAAATTCTGCTGTATTTGTTTTTCCTCCTCTTAAAACAGACTCTTCTTTGGGCCAAGGTCTCAGACGTTAACTTGTCCTGACATGCTGCCCGGGCTGTTCTGCTGAGAGGGGAATCTACACTTAATCCAAAACACACGCTATGAGGTCACTGTCCATACTGCCCAGGACGGAAGACTGGGGTACTCCCCGAGCAGCTGTACCCCATGTGCAGTAGGTTTGGGGTGTGTCAGAACTCCCTAGGAGATTGGGTGGGTCCTATCCCAATCCCTACTTTCCTGATTAACTTTCCTTGGCTCCACTGGGATATGTCAGTTTCTAAAGCCTTAGAAATCCAGAAATTCTTAGAAATCTAAAGCCAAGAGTTTCAATGCTACTTCATCAAAGTACTGGGCGTGATAGAAGACTGTGTGTCCCCAGCACGTTCCCAAGTCATAGAGAGTGGAGCTGGTGATGTCCATGGGTCACAAGCATAGTCCCCTGATACAGGTCAGTGACAGCCTCTAAGCCCTAATGAGGTAGCAGTGTGTGGAGAGAAATATCAAATATTCAGATATCTGAGCTACTTCATGGACGTGTTTACCAGGCTTAAATGAAAAGGAATTAAGGAACATACTATTTCATGAAATGACACATATGTTTGTATTTTAAGGAAGTCTACCTGTGAACACGTTCCTTTGGAGCGAGGGGCAGGGCCTAAGGTGTAGGAAAGAAACAGGTTGCCCTCCTTGGAGGAGGGAGCACTCGGCCAGCTACACAGCAGAAGTCTACCAGTCCAACCACTTTCCCCTTAGTAAGCCATCACTTAACCAGATACATTCTAGGGGCGGGGGGCGGGGGGGGGGGGGAAACAAAAACTATTTAGGAAAGTGAAACCAGAGAGAGAAACCATCCTAGCTGATGGCCTGAGGCAGCGAGAGCCTTCCTGGCGTAGTTTCACAGAGAAGAGGGTATTCACAGAAAGATAACTGTCATTGTCTGCTATTCTTCTGCAGGCCAAATAACTATAAACAGCTACGGAGGAGCCTCCTGACAAGAAGCCACACCCCCTCTGGCTTAGCTGCAGACCCTGTGAGGATGGTTAGATGGATACCAGGAAGAAACAGCCTAACAGAACCCACGCTGCCCTCGGCACCTGGCACAAGCAAACATTCTAAACCTCAGCTTGAAAAATAGCCACAGAGGAGTTTGAGGCCATAAATTCTACAGCGTCCTGCACAGAACCAGAACCAGAACCAGAAAGTTGCGCTGACCAAGGAGTCAGCAGTTTAGCGGCTGGGACAGTTTAGTGGCTCTGAGATGAACCTGCGCTTTCATCACTAAGTGGCTGGCCTGCTGTGAGCTAAAGTCAAGGCCCCTATGTCTCACCCAAAGTGTGATCCAAACTGAAGAAAAAGTGTTTCTGTCACCTTTCTGTTCAAAGACCTTGCATAAGGGCCAGAAGGACTTTCCTAGCAATGGATGAGGCCCTGAGTTCCTAGCCCAGCACACGCTCACACGCAAGCAAACCCAGTTACCTAACAAATGAAAAAACAAAGCCACAGGCCTTGAGCAGCTTTGTGCTGCTCATAGCAAGAGATGCATCACCTTCCCACTATTGTCCAGGGGCCAGTGACCCCGCCCCAGTCCTCTCCCAGGAGCCCCTTCCCAGGTGTCCTTCTGTTTACACAGGTTATACGAGCTGCTGAGGCTGGAGCTGTAACTTTAAGGGTCTATCCTGGTCCAGCAAGAACAATGTTCCAGTCTCAGCACTGTTAAAACAAACGCTACCAAAAGGAAAAAAATTAAAGATCTAAAACAAGGTTGCCACTGAAAAGCAGCCAGCAGCGAGGAGAAGGCAACCGGGTCTTTATATTGGCGCCTTCTATATAAAGATCTGGTACACGATTACATGTGGAGGGCGTGTGCTTAGCATGTACAAAGCCATCATCTCCAGAAAAAAGCCCTAGCATCTTCAGAAAAAAGGATTTAGTGTAATCTCCTGATAGTTTAAATAAGAACGAGGCTGAAGGGAACACACAGAACCTAAGTTTCAATGTGCCACGGTCCTTATCCTTGGATTTCTACTTGGCTTCATGCACCTGACTATGTAGTTACTGCTTTGTGCTCCGAGGTGGCGGCAGCCTTTGGATTGCAGTCGCACTGTGGGCGGTACGTACAGCGCTTGCCTCGCAGGCACGAGGCCTTGGTTTCAAAGCAGTGAAGATTTGATGGCCAAGCATCCAGCCTTGCCTCCTGTCATGGCAGCCCTACCCCGGCTTGGGGGTCTCATGGAAGACTGAATGTAACAGGATGGAGGTTTGGCTTTGTTTTTTAAATAAGGAAGGTAAAAAAGGTGCACGTCAGACTATGTGATTAGTGAGTCACCATGAGCTGTCGCAAACATATCCACTCTACTGGTTTTTGTTGATGTTATTCAGACTGGCTCCTGCCACACCCTGTGGGCTGATGACATATTCGTGCGTTGATGGGCACTGGAGCTGTGTGTGCCCTACTGCTCCCAGCAGAAATCATGACAGGTACAATCGATCTTACTCTTCTACAGAAACACAAGAAGGAGCATCCGTCCAAAGTCCTCCGGTGCCTGGCTGTTCTGTGGAACTCTCCCGTTGCCCCAAAATACGAAAGCTACAGAACCAAACCTCAAGTTGCCAGGCAGCGTCTCGGGGGGGGGGGGAGAGGTTTGCACTGCCGCCAGCTCAGTGCGGGAAAGAGTGATCAGAAGACCCAAGCACGGTCATCAGAAGCCATTTCTCCTGCTCGGACCATCATCGCTACACATCGTCTGCCATGAAAGGAAGGTGGGGCACAAGGATCCTCGTACTCATTCGGGGTAAAGCATGGTTGGGCAACTGCTGCCTCCACAAACCAAGCAGGCAGGCCTGCTGAGACTGCTGGATACTGAGAGGGACTGACCTGGAGGAAGTCTTCCATCTGCTGACGCAGCTCCTGGTCCCGCTGGATGTTTTCCCGCAGCGATTTCGTTCTGACAAAGAGTGAGTGCAGTTCTGCCTCAATGATATCCAGAGATAATCTGGAGAAGGAAGGGGAGAGTGGGCAGCTGGCACCGGGCACCAGGCGTCCTGTGGCTAAACAAGACCCATCTTTGGTCAAGTCTGGAACAGGGGGTGGCATTTACCCACTCCTGTGTTTAATTCTGAGTGAGTCTCCAACTGTTTTTTAAAGACACCGAGTGCTTCCTCAACACACAAGAATTGGGGAAAGCAGGCTGCCTACCAACGCAGACCACAGGGCTGGGGTCACTTTTCACACAGGACGTCATGACAACTAAAATCCAGACTGAGAGACTTGGAGCAGCCCCCTCCCCTGTGTTAGGATGCTCTCACTGACAAGGAACCAGACAGCAGAGGCTGACATTTAGACCTACTCTAACAGGTCACGGCAGCCAGATTCTACCTCTCCCTGTAGGTTACAGAGGACCAAACATGGCCAGCAACGTTGCAAATGAGCAGCTGGACTTGGTTTTAGCCATGGAATCAAGATCAGCAGAATGCCCACAATGACTTTGTCACCAGGAAAGGGAGTAGGCAGAACCCCAAATCCAGGGGAATTTTGTACATTTGGAAGCATTCGTGTTGCTATGATGAATTTTAGGGTTGTTGTTGTGCCCATCAGTGCCCATCGGAGAATTCACTATTCTTCACTTGTGCGTGTCATTCACCTTCCACTTCAAATAAACAAGCCTTACTGGGAGGGGTTTCTCTAAGACTGTGATGTCTAGTTAAACCTATCCAATGCCAACAAGAAATGGTAACTCAGTAATGCAACATTTACTTTCTCCCTACATAGTATTTCTACAGTATTAATGCAGTAAAAATATTTGCATACTGGTTCCTTTTAGGGGTTTAAAAAAGTTTGTATCTTATGTCTGTTTTTTCTTGGGGCATAATCTAGTGAACTGTAAAACATGAATTATGAGGTGTTTAATCTTTGTGATGGTAATTCTCCTGCTTCAAAGACATTATCTGTGGCTGGATGTCAGTAACAGACAGACACTGTCTAATGACAGGATTGAGTTGTGGTTTATTTCCTTATATGTAGATGGTTCGTGTTGTCATGGCAACTATGGTCACATGAATAACAATGACATCATATAGCCAGCCATGGTAGCATGTGCCTGCAGTCTCAGATTCTCAAGAAGCTGAGGCAGGAGGATCATTTCAGCTCAGAGATTCCAGGCCAGCCTGGGCAACAGAGTAGGACCTCTTTAAAAAGAGAAAAAGTATATCATATTAATTTGGCCGATCGAAGCAGTGGAGAGCTGAGCCAGCTCACCAGCGGCAACTCTGTGCATTTCTTCTCAACTTTACATTAAATAGTTCTGTGCCAGTGGCCAGGAACCAGCCAGGCTAGCGGTATTTAAGGCACGGACATCAGCAAATGTGAAAAATCAAGACTTTTTTTCAGGAAGAACTGACTAATTGTAGTGTTTACCAGAGGCTACCTGGGCCTACTATAAGTTAAATAACACATTGGAGATAATATGCACACAGATTGCTGCATTAAAGCATGCATCTATATTAGGTTCAGAAGCAAATTAGAGTAATGTAATTAGGGCTTCATGCTTGGTAGGCACTTTGTAAAACCGAGTGACTAATTTAGAATCAAATCCTTTCACAGGCTTTGGTGTGGTTCCAAACTCTTTAACTACAATAAAAAAATAAATGTACCACGTTCGAGTCCACAGGGAAACAGTGATGTATGGCCCTACAAGTTTGATCTAAACCAACTCCCAAGCTAAGCACTTTGAGCCTCTTGGGCGTGGGAGGGATTTGAAGCTCTAATCCCTGTTTTACTTAGACTGAATGGCACTCTTTAGAATAGACTAAAATGGTTTCTTTCGGTTTAAAAATAACAAAGTCCCAAATTACACACACACACACACACACACACACACACACACACACACACACACACACACCAAGCACATGGAAAGGAAACCCAAAAGTTGAACATGAGAATACACTTCAGAATTCAGACTGGAATCTGAGAGTGTTCATTCCGCCGCCATTTTCACAGAAAGGCCATGAAGGAAACCAAGTCTCGCGGTGCACTTTGTTTCTGTGCTCACCTCGATGTCTCCTGCACCTGCTGCAACTTCTCAGAAAAATTTAGAAGGATGGTATTATGCTTCTGGGCTTCCTGGAACAAAAGCAGAAGACATTCTTCTTACCGGATGAATAAACCTGGAGGGAAGGCTCATTTGCTCAGAGCTTGGGGAGCCGTGGAAACAACACTTAGTCTTCAGCTTGAAAATCACATTGAAAGCAATCCCCTGAGACTTGAACTCTGATATTCTTCCTAAGACTTACCAGAACTGCCCCCCACTGTTCAGATGCCTTTAACCTTCCCAAGACAAACGATCCTCGCATGAAATTCAACTCATGTGCATTCAAACTCAATGGAATGAGGTAGCGGCTTAGCACCCATTGTTTCCAGGAGAACCCAATACACCTTGCCTAAATACCAGCCATCTCCATGAACATGCGCTTCATGAAGGCGTGAGATGCTGTTGACTGTTAGACCAGTGTGCAAACCAACTTTAAGGAGAGGCATACAAGCCAAGGAGGTATCTAGGTTCTTCAGCTGTTTGGAGGCTGACTTGGGAAGGGCAAGTGGAAAGGAACCATTTAAGAGATTCCTTCCTAAAGGAGCAGGGGCCAAGCCATAGAGAGCCAATGCCCAGGTCTGCCCAGACAGTGTTTCAAACTAGATAAGAAAACAGTTTCTCACTTCAGTGCTTTGAGTATTGACTTTTTAACCAAGCATTGAGGCCTAGAAGCTGGGGGCAGAAAAACTCTCTTGACAGGCTCCTTGCCCAGCATGGTAAGACCCTGGTTGCCATCCCCAGATTCCAAAGGTAAGACACCATGGTTAGAGTCACACTCCAAATCCCACAATAACAGACAGCATTCGCAGGCACAGTTCCCGAGAGACTAATTACAAACCAAATTCATTTTACCCCAGAGGTTTCTACCCGCAGTCTTCTACACGCGGTCCTTACAGTGATTCCCTTTCCAGCCTGCACCAAACTATCAGATGGCTACCACCGAGACGCCTCCCTAGACTTAGTTCTTGCTCTTCTCCAACCCATCCTCTACCATTTCTTACTTTCTTAAAACAGAAAGCCTGGTCACGCCATTAGACTGCAAACTTCTGCCTGCTTCCCATGATTAAAGCACAGATTCTAAAACGCCACCTTTTACGTTTGCATCCTTCCCTACTCTCCGAAACCAGCCTCACCGCCTCCCTTGCTCAGTCCCCTCCAGTAGATCAAACTGGCAATCCACAAAGCTCCAAAACCGGAATCTTCTAGGCACACTCTTGGTCCTTTTCCTAACTGAGAAACCATCTCATCCCTGGGAAAAGCACACTGTGTCCCAGCAGGTCTTCCCGTTCTCCCTGTTTCTACATCACTTACCTGAGCTACAAAATGCAGAAGGTTCATTCCAGGTTTGTTTGCCTTTGTGTCGGCCAATTTGAGTAGAGAAGACAGTTTAAATCCTACAGCATTGCCGGCATACCCTCCCTAAAGGAGACCAGACAAGAGGGAGAAACTGTTGAGCCTGCAGCCGGACAGCGAGTAGGTAGATACACTTCTTGGCTGGGACTTTACTTACGGCATTCATGATGTTCCCAGCCTGGAGTACCAAGTGTAATATTGAATGTAGCTCCTCACATAACATCAGCTCTGTTAAAAGGAACACACCGCTGCACGTTAGAGAGGCCCCACACGCATGAACGGCAGCCACCACATCCAGGCTCGAGTGTGCGTGTCTGAAGCAAGCTCACACGAACCAAACTCACTCTCTGCTGTAATTTTGCCTTTGATAATAAGAGACGTAAAATGGTCTACGTCCTGGTGTTTAACTGGGGATCAAACACGTAGGGCAGTCCAGTGCAAAATGGCTTGCTAACAATGTCCAAGTCCCAGAAAGCAGAGAAACTCAAGGACACACTATGCTATGGAGGCCAACTTCCCCCTCTTCGGCAGATAAGTCTTTGACTCCACCTCCCCTCTCTCACTATCCGTTGAGACTGTTTTTTATGAATTATGAAAACCAATAGCCAGCAACATCGTGCTTGGCCAATGCGCTAGAAAAAGATTTTTAAAAAAAAAAAAAGCCAGCCGGAAACTGGAATGTCATGTAAATAACTTGCAAACCATCAACCCTCAGGCCCCTGCTACCCAAACCATCTTCCCATTTTATTCAAAGCACATTTCATTTGGATTGCCTGAAGGTTGTCAGAGGGAACTTACGTTAACATATTGGTAAACGAATTATTTACACAGAATCTCTTATACATGTCCATAAAGAAACACAATTAAAAGTATACATTTGGAAAGCCAAAATAAACATTTAGTTATTAAAATGACAGTATAGGTAATAAAATGTCACCTATGATATTTGTAGGTCACTGGTCTCCACTAAGTCTGGTCTTACTTTCAAAACATTAAGTTTGGATCAGTGCCTGTATTTTGTTATCTGAGAAGGCCAGTTTGGGAAGGTTATGCAGATAAGAAACGTTTCCTCCGTGCCCACAAATTTATATTGCTCAATACCAGAACAAGCTCGCCCGTGGCTCTGTGAACAGGAAACGCAGCCCTTTCACTGTTGCTGTAACACATAGCCTCGGAATGGGAAGAAAGCAAGAGGTCTCCATATTGGAAGAAGAAAAACGTCTTTTCTTTCTTAATGCTGCTCTAACATGGAGAAAACATGGTGGGCTGGAGGGAACGCTCTTCCCTGATGTTTTGGAACATCAAACCGTTCCAGAAAAGCAGTGAGAGAAGTAACTGTGAGGGAACCAGGCTGGCTCTGAAGGCTGGAGAGCGGAAGGTGGGCGGACCTGCCTTGCCAGGGTGGTGAGTGCCAGGGAGCTTCAGTGCTGCTCACACTTGAGAGACACACGAGACGCCAGAAACAAAGGCCTCAATCCCAGGAGGCAGAGCAGGACAGAGGCGGCTGGGCAGGAAAAGTTTAGCTGTTACAAGAAGTGAAAGGATCAGCTGACCTCTCTGAGACTTAACAGACTGTCAGATGCCGGAGTCTAGAGGGACAGTAGGTGGGAGAAACCACAGAACAGAGAACTCTGGCAGAAAAAGGCACGATGCCAACGCCGCAGCCTGGAATGGAGGCCTCCCTGCTTTTGGTAGATCAGTCCCCATCAACAGAGGCCAGAGAAAGGAAGGCATAGACAGTCCAGGACACACAGGCATTGTGTCTACATACCACGCACATACACACTTTATACACTCACTTATCAAAACCATATCCTCATACTATATACCAAGCTCCACACACGAACACGATATATAGTACACGCAATACATACTACATACCACAGACACCACGCATAAGCATAATGCAAACACCTTTATAACATATACACAACACAGTGTAACACACACACACACACACACACACACACACACACACACACCACGGGGAGTTAACCGAGGAGCAAAACAGGCTGTGACTTGCAAGGTTTACTCTGAAGCCTGAGATAAAAGAGACTTTCTTCTGGGGAAAGATAATATGCAAATTAATGTTCATCACTGAACTGCTTGTCCTCATTACACCTTTTTCCTTTTTAGGTGATCCAAAAACGGTGCTTTCCATTTCTGAATTATTTTTAAAAAGGCAAACAGCTATCGAAATTGACAAAAACTCAATCTATAGAAAGCACATATCCAATTACCTTTCATAGCAGCTCTCAGGGTCGTGATGTCTTTGTACAGGGATGTACAGAATGGCAAGAATTCCTTCTTTAGCACCATGGCTTCGATCCGAAGTGAATAGCTGAGAAACGGCAAGAAGGTAAAGCTGTAGCATTAAAGTCAGTAGCAACCCCACGCCACCGAGAACAGCGACCAGGGACTGGGTCCTTACTTTGGCACCTGAATCAAGCAGTACAGAAAGGAATCTGCCAGAGAGAGCTTGGACACATCGCCGTTAAATGTCTTTAATTTCTTTACCTAAAAGACGAAAGATAAGGGGACAGGACAAAAACAAAATCATTGATTAAAATTCATGATTACATTTCATCGTAGAATCCTCCTAAGACAATAATGTTTCGGGGAGAAATAAATGAAGAAAACATAGATCTACGAGTAAGAAAGGGAGATCCACAACTGTAACTGTGTTATTTGCTTGTTTGTTTATCCATCTTTATGTCAGGAGATGAACCCTGGACCCTGAGCATAGTAGCCAAGCATTCTACTGCAGACACGCAGGCCCAGGTCTCCTGCTGGACCAGTAAATGCTGGGGGCGGGGCTCACGCTCAAGGAGAAACCACTAGACTGTGCTGTCTTGCATCATGGCTTTGATCCAAAGTGAATAGCTCAAAATAACAAAAAAATAAAACTGTAGCATTAAAGTAGTTACAACCCTGCTAGGTGCTAGGTGCTAGATGCTAGGTGCTAGGTGCTAAGTGCTAGGTGCTGTGGCTCATGCTGAAGCAGAACCCAATGGAGTAACTGAGGAGATTTTCTAAATTCTAAAGGCACACTAGTGACCTCCACACTAAGAGAACGAACAAAGTCTAATAAAAACAATGAGGCAAGGGCAGGTAACGCTCCCAGTTAAACCCACACATTTTCTGGCCTCTGCCTCACGGCTTTCTATAAAGTTCAAGAGTACCTTTTTATTTTATAGAAAATAAAATCAGTTTTATTTTTCTTAGTGGTTGAACTAAATAAACTCATTTTCCCCCTTTACTACTTTCTTTCTGAACAAGGCAACAGACTGCATCTAAGCACCTGGTGTTTTTGTGTGTTCCTTTTACACAGGGTTTTGCTGTTTAACCTAAGCTAACAGCTGGCTTTCGATGTACTCGCCTCAGCCTTCTGGATGGTAGGATTACAGATTCGGGTCATTTTGCCTGGCTTGTTCTCAGCCCTCAACTCCAGTGTTGAGGGCCTGAACATGGGTAGCTGTTCCACTGGAATATGACCCAGCCTGGACTACAATATTGGAGTGAGTGAATACAGGTTGGATCTCCAGTGGGTAGTAAGAAGGATAAAAGCTTCAACTGAACAATAAATGTTAAGATGACTGACAAATATGGGGGTGGATGCTTGCAGCCAACCATTGAACTGCGAACAGGGACCCCAATGGGAGAGTTAGCGAAAGGACTGAAGGAGCTGAAGAGGTTTGCAACCACATTGGAAGAACAACAATATCGACCAACCATAGCTCCCAGGGACTAAACCACCATCCCAAGAGTACAGAGGGATGGACTTATGGCTCCAGCTGCATATGTAGCAGAGGTTGACCTTGTTGGGCATCAGTGGGAGGAGAGGCCCTTGGTCTTGTCAAGGCTTGATGCCCCAGTGTAGGGAATGTCAGGGCAGGGAGGTGGGAGGGGGTGGGTGGGTGGGTAGAGAAGCACCCTCATAGAGGCAGTGGGGGATAGTGGGTTTCTGGAGGGGAAACTGGGAAAGAGAATAACATTTGAAATGTAAATAAAAAAATATATATCCAATAAAAGAAAAATGTCAAAAAATTATTTTAATTGCTTTGGGAAGTTTCTAAATAGTAAAATTTCCATATGGTTTTACAAAATGTCCTCACTACTAATTTTGAGAAATACTAGTCTTCAATATATAAATTATTAAAATTGTGTGTAGATTTAAAAAAAGAAAAAAATTCCCATCCTTGGAGAGCTCACAACCAAGCAAAGAAAGAAATAACAAATAAATGATTAACAAAACACACACACACACAGACACACAGACACACACACACACAGACACACACACACAGACACACACACACACAGACACACACACACACAGACACACACACAGATAGACACACACACAACACACGCACACATAGACACACACAGACACACACAATACACATACAGACACACACACAATACACACACAGACACACAGACACACACACATACACACATACATACACACACAGACAGACACCCAGACACACACACAATACACACCCAGACACACATACACACACACAGACACACACAGACAGACACCCAGACACACACAGACACACAGACACACACACAGACACACAGACACACACATGCACACACAGACACACACACACAGACACACACACACACACACACACACACACACAATGTCTGCCTATAATGTAGCGATGCCGACCAGCAGGTAATAGAAAAAGAAGCCACACAGTTATACTTGGTGGAGCATCACTCGTCTTTAGAGAAGAGTTTGTCATAACAGAGAGGATGGAGCCGGACAGCATTCCCGTAAATGGAGTAAGCCTGCTGCTGACTGACACACAGCGGATACTGGTTGTCCTAAATAGAAGCTAAGAAAGGTCTTGACCATAGGATGGAAATTAGTAAACTCGTCCAGGGAAGGGAGGACATGGACAAAGGCAGCTGGATTTGATCAGCACACGCTGTTACGCATATGACACAGAACCTCATCAATGTACCAGTAATGCACTTAGTCTAAAGAAAAGTCTATGAAAAGACAAGGTAAATAGAGTCAATACAGTTAGAAGATCACATTTCCATAAATTAAGGAGAAAAGATGTTTATACCCCCTATACACACACACACACACACACACACACACTCACCCACATTCGGATGTGTGCAAGCACATGAAAGGTTTACAGAGATTGGAGGGTCTCTGTAGTGCTCGCTTCGGCAGCACATATACTAAAATTGGAGGGTCTCTGTAAACTAAGTGGCAATGTCACCAGTGGTTTTTCTTTCTATTAGCTACTCATTTTAGTTATTTTTACATATCTGCTATGAACAGGTTATTTTTTTTCTTTTTTTTTCGGAGCTGGGGACCGAACCCAGGGCCTTGCGCTTCCTAGGCAAGCGCTCTACCACTGAGCTAAATCCCCAGCCCCTTGAACAGGTTATTTAAAAAAAAAAAGACTAAATGATGCTTTTTGACACACACACATATCCACTTCCTGTAGTAAAGAGGGATACAGTAAAAGGACTGGCAGGCAGAGAGATCCAAAGCTCTCACACTGATCAGACAGAAAAGCCCTGCCTTCTCCACACAGAAACGGGACCGAGCTAAGAGCGAAATCACTTGTAAGGACACCCGTAAGTGTCTTTATGGTGAGCAGCACCTTAGTCCCATTGGTGACAGGCACAGCCCATGCTTACAGCACACTGTTCAGAGGAAGTACTGACCAATTTACAGTCCTCCTTAATCTTAGCGCTGGCTGTTCAACCCAGGGTCGTAATGGAGCGACCCACCCAGCCATATTACTCTCCACAAGGCTCTTCCACTCTCTGTATTATTATTGGCAACATGATTTCAAGCAAGTTCTTTGAAGCAATGGACACTGTTTAGGGCAGAAAACAGCCATGGATAAATCTGCACCTGCCCCACTTGCAGACAGGCACAAAGTGAATTTACCACTTTTTAACCTTGCTACACATATGGACTCTGAACACTTCCGGTTTAGCTCATCCCCAGCTAGTGCCTGCCTGCCTTGTGAGCCGAGACAGCTCTAGGCAGGATTCTGATTCTTCCTAAAGAGCAAAATGAACAGCTCACTATATATGGGCAGGGGCAGAGTGAGGCTGAAACTTTTGGAAGACCCTCTGCTCGATATGTGCAAAGCTTAGGAAAACAGCACCCATTTCAGGCTGAAGCAGGAGAACAGGTCATTGTGAGTAAACGTTAAGTACTTCTACTAAACATGTGCTGAACTGTGACAGAGCAAAGATTAATCTCCTTCACTTATGCAGAAGGCCAAAACTGTTTATAGATCTGAAAGGAAAGGAGATGGAAAACAGAATTTAAATGCTGTGTTCTGCGTGTTAGTTCCCAGGAAGCCTCGTATTCATTAAGAGGGATTATGGTGCCTTCCCAGTGGTGGAGAGGCAGGAGGAGAGGTGAGCAAACTGTAATTATTATGCATTCTCGTCATTATCAGAAATCATACCTTAAACACTGTTAGGCGTAATTTTGCAGGCTGAGCCAAGGGCCTCTCATTATGACCCCTGTTGTGCTCTGTTGTGTGTTATAAAAGCCAGAACATGCTCTTAAGACTCACAAGGCCAAATGGCAGCCTCCTCCCCCAGGCCCATTCTACTCTCACAGCCTCAGAAAGGCCGGGCTTCCTACAAACATGCTACCTACAGAAGAGGCAGAGGCCAAGCAACTAAAAAGCTAGGGAAGTGGGTGTGTTCAGAGACAAAGGGCTGCTTCAGCACTCAGGAAGCCCCAGGTTTCTTCCTCAGTGTGGGAGACCAGAACAGGCAACTCACCCAGCACCTTCCAGCTATGCTCCTAGGACTCTGAGAGAGTCAGTGGAGCAGTGACTGGGCGGTGACCCCGGCCCCTCCTCGTCCTCATCCCTGCACGGGAATCACTGGTAGACAAAAACATACCTCGACCTTTTATCAGGGGCCCAACCCTTCCTCTGTATGGGTTCACTACATACTGGAAGAAAGATGAACAAACAGGCCACATGAAAGATAAGTGGTGAAGAGCAGAGAAATTCCTGATGACAAATTAACCTTGGCTTAGGCTAGAGGAGACGGGCAGGAGCGAGAACGGCTGTTTCCGCTCATATTTGTCAGCATACTGATAAGGTTACAGGAGGGCTCAGATGACACTTGCTCACACCAGTGGCTGTGATAGCAGAGGTGAGGAAAGGCTGCCAGACCACGTGGTGTGAGGCACACAGCTTTCACAACCTTTGCCCTTCCTTCCTCCGAGAAAAGGTAGCAGAGGACAACAGAAAGAACTGCTCAGGGTCAAAGAAATTAGGGTTCAAGTCCACCCCTCTGGTATCACCCAGCAATCCCGAGACACCATCTAACCCGTGAGAGCCGATGCAACTTGCAAATAGGGAGAATCTCCTAATGTTCTCGTGAAAGGCAGATGGAGTAATCATCTTGGTGACTGAGGGACTTTCTGTCAGTCGCTAGGTAAGTGCTGTAAATATAGCAACACCGAATTTCATTTTGTCCCATCTAGTGCCTGGCATAGGAGGTCTTCAGAGGAGTCTAGTCCTTTCCTGTGCTAAAACTAAGAACTGTGTTACATTCCAGCACAATTAAGCATTTGTTCGTGCATTTCCTCCACGCTCTTAAACCTCTCTCACTTGGCCCAGGCTCCTCCGTGTCCTTAGTGTATCCTTTCACCCCCATCATTGACCACTAGGGCTCTTAGAGTCTAGAGAGTACCACAGGCCACAAAGCATTCTTAAGGCAGCTTCTGTTTCCCCTGCAGCCCCTTGGACAACACCGACACTGGTTGTTAGGGGTGGCCAGGCGGGTGTTTCTGCTGAATGTGGAGGGTGTGGTGAGCTGCAGCCAAGAGTCAGTAATGTAAACAGGGCTGTCACATGATTAGACTGAGGGTGACCCTGCACAGAGGTGTGTGTATGCTCTGGCCTGCAGTCAGGGGATACAAAGGCACCTCAGGGGTCTCATCCCAGGCTACTACTTCACAATTAGCTCACTAAGTGGATCTGGGGGACCTGGGAGACCAGGCTAGCTCTTAAGAGCTTCTTCCTCACTTGCCCCACCCCCACCCTTGTACAGTCTCTGTTCCAGTGAAATCCCACAAAACTCAAACAACAGAAAAAGAATCTTTAAACTAGAGGTGTTTTGACAGTTATCTGCTCTTTGGAACAACCCCTCTGTGTTTTCTAATCATCCTTTAACTGGACATGAAAAATACAGGTTAAGAAGGAAATGGTGCCTCCCAGCTCGTCACAAGTCACAGCATGAAGCTGGCAGCCTTCCTCAGGCCTCAGTTTACCACGAGGAGCCTTGTGGGCACCTCCACACACACTGTCAAATTTGATGAGTTCAGTCAGGGCTGAACACTCAGAACAACCCTGAGGAGTCAGGAAAGAGGTCATGCAGGAATACAGTGTCAAACCCTCTCAAATCCAGGGCTGCATGCTAGGGGGCACCCTGAGCTACACCCCTAGCCCAAAGCAAATGATCTCTTTTAAATGCAGATTCATTAGACCCTACTTTCCTAGCAAAGATCCTTTAAACCCCCATTCTTCACACAGAAAAAAAGGAGAAAGGACCACTGGTCTTTAAGACTTTTCAATTACATAAATAAATGCCATTAATGAATCTGGGTTTAAGTAAATTACACTTCATTTGTAAACAAAATCTGGGGGAGAGAGAGTTCCATTATCAGACATATATGAATGTAACTAGAGTCTCCAGTTACCCACTAATATCCACTGTGAACTTAATACCAGTCAACATAAAAGGAAAAATTCTACCCCTCCTGTTATTAGTGGCATTAAAGTCAACTTTAATGATGTCTGGGATGAGGGGTTCATGTGAGGAGTCCACAGGACTTTTGGAAAAGAGGATTTGTGGGAGGCTTACCCTCTTTATTTGGTTTTCTTATAGTACAAGGGATCCACCAGACACTGGAGCATGCTTCGTCACAACCTCTCACTTATAAAATGCCTCTTTTTACTTTTATTTACAGAAATAAAAATCTTATATAAAATTATGCGCTGTTTTATTTCAGTGATTATAAGCATGTGGATATGGGTAATTTCTTCTTGACTCTTTCTTCAGAAATAAGGGTTGGTATTGTCACAACTGTGGACGGCTTTAACAATTCCCAGTCTAGTGCTGAGGCCCAGGGGTTTGGCTCTGTGAGTAAAGGACCTTTCTAGCCTTTAAGTCAGGTGTGTGCGGGCTGAGTCTGAGCCTAGAGGGTTACAAAGCTGCCCTCTGACCTCCAGTGGAGCACTGTGTCAAATCTCTCAACCCCAACACACACAATAATAAGAAATATATTTCATCGTTTTAAATTGCTATTCTCTTGTCTCCTGTGAGGCTCCTAATTACCCACTAACTAACTAATTTGGTCTAAACAAGACTAATACCTTCCTAGCATAGTACTTTCTGTGACCATAGCAACTTCTCCCTTTTAGTCAGTTACACCAACATCCTATGCTAATACTCACTGACATTTATAGTATCTTTATCCAAAACTGCTTTTCTTTTCTTGAAACAAACAAACAAACAAACAAACAAAACCAAAAGAACAAACAAATAAAGTACCCCAAGGTGTAGCTACTATAACCTGGGTTCACTCTAAGCAAAGGTCAAATGTTAAATTGATGGAAAAGAAAACTGTAATTTACTGAGCCCCCGTGTGCCAAGTATGGTGCTGTCTGTATGAGCAGGGATTAGTCATCTTGGGAACCGATGAAGTAAGGGCTATTGTCTTCATTTTACAGGTGAGGAAGCTAAAGTTCGCAGGTGTTCAGAACCTTACCGGAGTTTCTTGGTGACTGCACCGCTCTGTGTGAACAGAGACTCTGAGTCTATAAGCCTGGCTCTTTCTGTAAGACTGTCACCTTTTACTTTGACATGAGACCCTTCTGACCCCAGGAAGGACAGTATCCTCTGCACAGGGCCTCTGACACCCAGTAGAACATATAGCTTCGCACCTCACTCCAAACACCCAAAGCTCAGCGTGCCAAGTTCCTTACCTCTTCCGACTCTGGCAAAAGCTTAAGGATTTCTCGAAGCGTCTCTGATCCGTAATGCTCACTCCTTCCTTGATGGATATCCTCTACGATAGACTGAGGAGACCTTGAAAAGATATGGAATTGCATTGGTTGCCTGCCTTGCCAACAGGGATGCACGCCCATGGAAACTAAATCACATCCCCCTCCCCCACTGCCATCCCCCTCCCTCCCTTCTGCCTGCTCCTTCCCAGTACAGAGGACCTACCAGTGCCACTGAAAACCACCCTAAAGCTCCCTCCTCCAGAAAAAGTCCCCAGGAATCCCGGGGAGGCAGACAGCAGCACCAGCTACTGGGATCTTTAGGGGAGGAGGAGTGAAAACTTTCCCTGATGAGGGGCTCCCGAGGCCTCACGCCGGCCTGAGGCACAATGAACAATGAATGGGTCCTGGGGCCAGTGCCATTTCTTCAGTGGTATAGCCACTGATAAGTTGCCTGTGCTCCTGTACATGACCCCTCAGCTCATGTAAGCAACCATAAAAATTAAATTCGTAGGTGAAAAAAAAAGACATCAAAATAGAATTGGACTTGTTAGCAGGGGCAGCAGGGATAAGAGTATTGAGGGATCAAATTCCCCAAACCCTGTATAAGTGTATCTGAAATCATCAAAAAATTTAACACACACACATATATACACATACATATATACACATAGACACACATGCTCACATACACACAGACACATACGTATACACACATAGACACAGACACACATATACACACACAGCCACACAGAGACACATACACACATGCACACATATACAAATATACACACACACACATACATATACACACACAGCCACACACATACACATACATATACACATACACACAGAAACACATACACATATACACACACATACTTTCTTGATATGCAGGGCTCCAGTGGACACTGCAAGGCCTTTCTTCCTCATTTCAAGATTATGAGCTCACAGCAAAGACAGACACTTGTTAGACCACAGAGTCACACATCTAGGAAGGATGTGGAGGAGTATGGAATGTCCCTAGCTAAGATTGCAATCTGAATTTCAGCTCAGTCACACCTCACAGCATGGCTATAGTTACAATCCCAGACATGCGAACATCTTACTTTTTAAACTGCTTAAGAAATATGCCAATGTTCATACTTCGCTTTGCATCCAAGACGGCAATCTGGAAAAAAACAGATGCATACAACGTTTTGAATCTAAATAAAAACAGTCAGTCCAGGCAGGGTGGCACACACCTTTAATCTCAGTGCTTGGGAGGCAGAGGCAGATGGATCTCTGTGAATTCCGGATCACGTCTGATCTACATAGTGAATTGTAGTATATTATAGCCAGGGCCACACAGAGACACCCTGTCCCAAAATAACAAAATAACTATAAATATGAAATGAAGCAACTTGAGGAAACAAAGTTAAAAACCCTGTCAAAGACTAATTCTGATGCACAAGGGGACAATTTCTAATATGTAGATATGGTAATTAACACAGGTTCCTAATACAGTTTTATGAAAATTTTTATTGTCCTTCCCCAGCAGTAAAAAAGACACACACAGACCTGGGTGTAGAGGGAGGCACACACCTGCCGTCTTAGCCCTTAAAAGACAGAGGGAAGAGAAGCAGTTCAAGGCTAGCCTAAGTTACACAGGGAGTTAGGGACAGCCTGGTCTATGTGACCATAGCCACACTGCCCCTTCCCCAAATTCATTCTTGAGCTGGGTAGTTCAGTGGTAGAGCCCTTATCTACTATGTGCAAGGCCCTGGGTTCCAGTCCCAAAATAATACACAAGATATAGATTTACTATACCAGTATATACATTCAAATAGATAATGTTTTATTTTGATTTAAATTTTTTTCACATACAGCCCATACTTAAAGCCTAAATATTAGCATGGCAGGAACCATGTGAGAGT
This sequence comes from Rattus norvegicus, assembly GCF_021556685.1. Lineage (NCBI taxonomy): Eukaryota > Metazoa > Chordata > Mammalia > Rodentia > Muridae > Rattus > Rattus norvegicus. The sequence continues at coordinate 171,583,110 of NC_141535.1, forward strand.
TGAAGTGGCAGAAAAGGCAACGACTCTGCTGGGGCTGGGGCCCCAGGTCTGATTTACAGACATAACTCACCCATTAGGAGAAAGTAAGAAAGTATCGTAGTCACCTGTGATCTTAACACTCACGAGGTTGAGGCAGGAGGATTATCAGAAGTTCAAGGCCAGTCAGAGACTGTCTCAAAAAAAAAAAAAAAAAAAAAGAAAGAAAGAAAGAAAGAAAGAAAGAAGGAAAAAGAAAGAAAGGATTCTACATTTTGTTTGCTCAGAAGGTTTTAAAAACATTTTTCTTTTGTCAAGAAGTCTTAGATCCATACATTTTCCCTTACACTTTTTTCCTGTCTCTGGGTGAGAAGGTGCTTTATAATAAGTGGTTTTACTGCGTAGATCAGGCTACTAACAAAATCCCAGAGACCCACCTGCTCGGACTAAAGGTGCACACCACCCGGCCTGGCAGTATTAGGCCTCTCTTGATTTAACGGATGCTATATAACTATCCTATTGTACCATCAGAGCCCAGACTGGGCTGTAGCAAGTTATAAATATTCAGAAACAATAAGAAGATGGTGTTAAAATATAGATTAGAACCTCTAGGGGTTTGCCGAGAAGTTATCTTTGCCTCTGGAAGTGAGCATTCAGGATAGGGGAACGGAAGATGACTGAAAGCTACTCCCTTCTTTTCTGTCTGTCTTTCGGTAAAGGGAGGCTAGATGAGGAGAGACCAACGGAAGCCTCATCAAGAACAAAAGGGAATCAGGTTTCAGACCAAATTCTCCATCTCTGGGTCGATTCAACTTTGTAGACAACAACGAGACCGTTAATGTCACTTCCTGGCTGTAAGGTTAAATTTTTACAAGGTGTAGTTGTCTCCTTTTGAAGACTAATCTTAAACCACCTCACTATTTACTAACCTATGGGTTTATTTGATGTTAACACAATCACCTGCCAGCTATAAAGTCAGTTTCCAGGCTGAGGGCACGGTAGGATTCTGTACAGGAATCCTACCCAGGGACCTCAGTTCAAGTTCAGTGTGAAGCAAGAGAAAGAGAGAGGAATAAATAGAGCCTGTGAAACTTAACACTCTAAGGAGAAACACTCCTACTGGAACGGGGGCGGGGGCCCTCAATTTATTAAGACAGAAAGCTGCTCATTAAAACGTGTAAATTAAAAGGCTGCAAGTAGGAACACGCACACTGATACAGTTGTGTCCATGTCTACCTGGAATGGAAACGAGACTGTTGTAGAAATCTCTCATTTAATTGCCACCCCTTGCTGTGTTTAACCCTGGACTGGACTGCAGCATCCTTCCCCCGCCCCACCCCCACCTCCAACTCCACCCTGTTCACCCTTCCACCCTGCGGGGCTCTGAATACTTGGCGTGGGTCCATAGCCACCACTGCTGGAAAGCAAGGGAGAAATTACTCTTATTATCCTTAGTTGACAGATAAGGAAACTGCACCTCAGAAGTGTCATCTTGTGGCTTCCCCCAAAGCTGTGTTGGCACAGAGTGTTAGCCTGGTTCCCTGATTCTTTTCCCCTCTGGTTCCTGTGAGTTTAATACTGGTGGGTCTCCCATGGATTCAGTAAATGTAGCCTCCTCCCACACCAAGGTGGGGAGGTCTCTCCAGAATCCGGGACAGGTCTGTGGAAAGCATCCAATCACAGTCTGGCCAAGGGGAGGGGCATCCCTGGTGTCCTTAGTGTGGGGTACCAGGTGACATCATGTTCTCACCAGATAGACCAGCCTCCAGGAGCCCAACCCCTCCCCCCAAGGGGTAGTCAACATGCTCAAAGTCAAGGGCAGCTCTGGCTTGCAAGAGATGTCCCCACAGCCCAAGCTGTTTCTGAGATTGGTCACAGTCAGCCAGTCCCTAGAAAGGCCTGGGCTGGTCATGACTGATCAGCTTACCAAGAAAACAAAAGGCCAGCACTTCACCCAAACAAGGAACAAGAGAGGAAAGATAGCATTTCAGGACGGCACCTGCTCTCTGGCACCCTCAACTCTACCTGGTGACTGACTCTGCTGTCTTATCAAACGGGATTCTCAGAACAGCTATAAAGGCATTTGTTAAAGCCCTTCAAGAGGGTTATCGCTGCCCATGTAAGGAGCTTATCTCACTTCCCAAACTCTGGCTGCCGCAGAGCCAGTGTCTTGGGTGCAAAGCCCTTTAGGACTGGCCCGTGCTGTGCTGGAACCGCACACACACAGTGGCACTTGATTAAAGTCCCAGGGCTGTAAAAGCTAAGTCAGAGAAGACAAAGTACCAAATCCAGGATGTGTCAGCCCAGCCTCGACCAGCTCCGTGCCACCTGTACTAGGTCTCCCCTTATCCCCATTCTCTCTATAGGGGAAGAGTGCAGGGTCTGGCACACCATTCAAGGCAAGAGCCCGACTACTGTGCTAACCCACCAGCCCAGTTCTTACACCATCTTCCTCAGCATCCGTCTGATACAAAGCTTGCCTCCCGTATCCTTCACAGAAGGAGAAACTTGTTTCAACTGTACGGAGAAGCTATTGGGACCAATTTTGGGTGTACAGCTTGGTGGCATTATGTGTATCCACATGACACCATGATGCCATCCAGCTCCAAAGTGTTGACACTTGCAAGACCGAAGTCCTGAATCCATTAAACCGTAGTTACTATGCCCCACCCTAGCCAATGGCCCTGGCTGGTACTTTCTATCTCCGTGAGATTTCCATCCTCTTTTTCTACTTTTTAAGCTGTGCGTGTGTGTGAATGTGTGTGTGAGTGTGTGTGTGTGTGTGTGTGTGTGTGTGTGTGTAGTCTGTGTGTGTGTCTATGTGCACTGGTATGCACATGTGTAGACCTGAAAACGACTGTCTGAGTCATCTGTAAGAACACCGTTCACCTCCTTTGAGACACAATCTGTCACTGGCCTAGAAGTCACCAGTTGGGCTAGACTAACAAGCCCATGAGTCCAGGGATCCAACTGTCTCCGCCTCCCCATTGTTAGGACTACAAGCATGTGCCACCACACTCTGCATCTTCATGTGGGTCCTGGGGATTGAACCCAGGTCCTCGTGCTTTTGAGGCAAGCGCTTTATTGACTAACCTATCTCTCCAGGCCTTTAGGTCCCTCTTATAGGCAGAGTTAGGATTCCCCCTGCATGGTGGACTTACTTCATTTAGCATGTTTTCAAGGTGGAAGGAATAAACCTTTAATTGACTATGTTTCCTTGCTGGTGTGTTTTGGGTTTTGTGGTTTGGGGTTTTGACTTCCTGGTGCTGGTGTTGAATGCTGGCCTTAGTGTTGCTAAGTAAGCTCTCTACTGTTGAGCCAAATCTCAATCCTATAAACCCCTTTCACTTCGCTGTGTCAAAGGGGGCCTCCTTACATATGTGGGTCACCTGAACCAGCGGCTCTTTTCACCCCATTTAAAACTTGAAAAGCATAAACAATTTTAAATCTCCAGCTTTTCAGTGCAGGCCTCATGCCACTTTGGTGTCTGACGGTTTTCCGTCGTTATAGCTTTGGCTGACTATCTACCGGAACCCCTTACTTTATGAGGGAGAAAAAAGAAAGAAAGAAGGAAACCTGAAGAATATACATTGTTTTAATCCACACACTCTCTAGTTCTACAGTACTGGCTTGTGAGCACGTCCCAGAGTCTCAGGATATAATGGGAATGTAATCATGATTACAGAATGACTGGTTTCCAAATGAGGGTGTGGGAGGATGAAGCAGCGTCGCATAGGGCTAAGAAAGAGCCATCCATCATTCTTGTAGCCTCCCTCCCTGCTCCTAACTCCTCCTCTTCCCTCTTCCTCTCACTCCCATCCTCTTCTGGTTACCATGTATACTGTGTCAATATTCACTCAGTGTCTCACAGTCACCACGGTGAATGACAGCTGGCGAGTCCCCATTCTGATCTGTCCTCACCTAGGAAGATGGATCCTGTGCCCTAGGTCCATTCTGTTTGCTTCTCCTCTCATTTCTTTAGAGTTCACCATCTTGATAAGCCATAAACCATATTGTTATCCTGAAGAGTCATGCGAGGGTTATACGGAGAAGGCTCAGTCGTTAAGGGCCTCACTGCTCTAGCAGAGCACCCAGGTTCAGTCTCCAGCACCCACATGGCAGCTCACAAACACCTGTAACTGGGTTCCAGGGGTCTGAATCCCTCTTCTGGCCTCCGAGTGGATGGTTGTGGTGCACATATAGACAGGCAAACACATACGATAAATGAATAAACATTAAAAATATAAAATATGTTTAAAAGAATTGCTCAGATTATAAAGGGAGATGGAAATTCAACTAAGACCAGTATTTGGAGACAGAGACAGCTACACCAGTGTTGGGAACATCTGCAGTGGATGGGCAAGAGCTTGACAACGTCTCGTGCCTGGCATCAGTGGACTGTGAAAGGAAGTCTGAGCTGAACCTTTTATTAGGAGCCCAGCCCATATCAGTATATCTCCAATTGCTTTATTACTGCTTAATTACTATGACACCATCACAGCTGTGATCTCCCAAATTAATTTTCAGTAACAAGAATACAACCATGGTAGCGTTTCATAACCTCCTTCCCCCAATTTACTATTTTGAGTGCTGCTCTGTCTGTGCCTGGCATTCCGAAACTAACATCTTCCCTACCCTCCAGCAAATTCTACCTCTGGAGCACAATGGAACTCTCTAGAAACACTGTATAAGCCCTTTAAAATAAAAGGCCAATCATATAGAATCGGGCCATTTCTATGAGAGGTTATCATATGACAAGGGACCCAACCTGTTCCTCTGCATGTCTGAACCTCCAGAATTATGACCTGTTGTCTGTTCAGGAGCAGGCCCTCTGAGGAACATACTGTTCACATGTTCTCCAGGGCACCTGGACAGAGGGTGAGGACTATTGCTTTTGACCCCGGACTCCACTCACTGCAGGGTGAGCTGGAAGATTTATGACTGATCTTTGTCAGAGTGTAGCTCTGCTGAACTACAGCTTCTGTGGGAGTTGTTACACTGAGGGAAGAAAATGGCACACACCAGGCTATTTCCACAAGAAAGGCACTCCTAAAACTTCCAGTCATGCTGAATGTAATGTAGAAAATAAAAAATATCCCCCAATAATCTCTTAGGTGGCAGTGTCAACTAGCATGAACTTCAGAGGACCAATCTAACTCCTTATTCCTGCTTAGAGAAGAGCTGACAGGCTGGGTCATCTCTTGGCGCTCGGCCATGTTAACTTTTTAACACGCTATCTCTTGGAGTCAGACACACATGTGTCAAAAGTACTATCTGTGTCCCATGCCCACAGCAGCATCTTTCGTAAACAGTAAAAGCAGGACGGAGGGATTTATAGCAAAACGTGGTATACGCACACAGAGGAATATTGTGGGGATTTGTCTCTGACACATGCTTGAGCTTGGATGAACCTTGAGGACATCAGGTTAAGAGGAATAAATCAGCCGTGAAAAGACAAATGTGGTACCCGGAGTAATAAACTTCACAGAGACAGAAAGAAAAATGGAGCTGCCAAGGGCCAAAGGGAGGAGGGGGATGGGAAGTCCTTGTTTGATGGGCGTGCAGCTCAGGTTTGCCCGGGGGAAGGGTTCTGGAGATGAATGGTGTTCTCTGTACCTCCGTACGGATGCACTAGAAACCGTTCAGGTAGAACGTCTTATGTGTAGTGCACATTGAAGTACATATGTTTAGGGCTGGGGGTTCACTCAGTATTACAGCACTTGCCTCCTGTAGGCAACGCCCTGGACTCCATTCTCAGCATCTACACAACAATAACAGTGTGGGCTAAAGAGATAGCTCAGTGGTTAAGGATGCGTGCTGCTCACCATCTACAACTCCAGTTTCTCCCAATGCCTTCTTCTAAGGGCACTGCCTAAACGTGGTACACAGACACACATGCAAGCGAAGCCCTCATACACACAAAAATCAAATGAATACATCTTTTACCAAATTAAAACTAATTCTTTAGAGCTAAGGAGATAGTTCAGTGGGTAAAATGTTTGCCAAACAAGCATGACGACCTGGTCATCCTCAGAACTCCTACAGAAAACCGCACTGCAGCAGCACAGACTTCCAATCCCAGCACTCCTGTGTGAAGGTGGGAAGCAGAGACAGGGAAATCTCTGGAAGCTCGTGGGCCAGCTGGCCTGCCGTTAGGTTCGGGTAAAGGTTGTGGTAAACAAGAGAGACGCTGTCTCAAAGAAGATAAAAGGCAAAAACCAACAGAGAGGTCTTCTGACCTCCACCCACACACACTGTAGCATGTGAGTACTTCTGAACCCAAACGAACACACATATTATTTAAAAATATCTTTTAAAAAAGGAAGTTAAGGAAAAAATATAAAGGTCTATGATGTAGACTGCAGAAACGGAAGAAGTTAGACCGAGAGACAACTCGGTCCTGAACTTTGGATCTGGCCCACATAGGGATCACTCTGTTTCTGTCATGACTGAGAACACCTCGCCAGGCCTGCCTGCCTGCCTCGTTCTCTCGGGACCCCAGCCTGCTCTTCAGACTTCAGCTGTAATGCACTAAGTGGTCCTTAATGCCTTGAAATTTTTCCAACTCCTAGAGATAGCTACTTCCCTCAGCTCAGGGCTGCCTCCCCAGGGGCACAGTAAGCAGAACCCCTTCTGTTCTAGGTGTTTCTCTGGGACATGTGCCCCAAGTCTGCATACACACACCTGTCCAATCATCCTAGCAGGGAGAACCAGGAGACAAGGGTGAGACACTGCTCAAGCAGATGCCTCTGTTGGGAGCTGGGCCAAGGTCAGGGCACTAAGGAAATGACTGAGTCTCTTCCAGTACGGAAAGGGCATCTGACCAAATGAAGGGACAGACAGAAAAGCCTGTGACCCGTACTTGAAGATGTGGCAACTTCTCCAAATGACTCCCTTTTCCCTTTCACTTCACAGTTCATTTGTCACAACTGTGGGCCCTGTGTTCCCTGCATGTCTTAAGAATGCTCTTAGCAACTTCAGGAGGGATCATACAAACAGCTTAAAGGGCCCTCAGGGCGCCTTGCAGGAGGAGTTAGCATGTTCCTAAGGCAGGAAAAGAGGTCAATTCTGTTGGCTTGAGAATTCAATAATGCATGGAGCGAATACTTCACCCTGGGTCCCGCCCACTTTCTTATCTAGGCAGCCCCAGCAATGACCTATTTTCTCCGCTCCTTTATAACAGATTAAAAAACACAGGATTCACAGTAAGTTGTTTATGTGTTTTGGTAATTTAACAACTGTTTCCTCCTTCAAAGTAACACATTTAGTATTAACTGGAAACATGCTTCAAACAAAAATCTGTCTGAAAAGATAGCTCGGTGATCCGGCTCTTTAGAAACCCATCTCCACAAAAGTGGTGACTTAATTCGGGGATCTGAGACATGGGGGCACGCCTAGGGCACACCAGCGGGGAAGGAGTCCCATGGCGCGGCCTGGTGCCTATGTCCCTTAACAGAAGGCATTTGATCCCAGGTGGCTGCAGCTCATCCCAGACAGCTGGGTTCTGGAGCTCAGCCTCCTGTCCCAGGGGAAAACCTAGGTCTGGCTGAACTTCTCTCCCCGAGAAAATGACAGCAGATTCACTAGCAACAGGGTGGTGCTGGGAGGCCAGAGCCAACTTCAGCAGCCCCGACTTCTGTGTTCTCTGTATGAGGTCATAGTCCATGGGGATGCCTGGGAGGATCCTGCACGCACGCTCCCTCCACTTTTGCTGCTCAGCCCCAGCTCAGGCCGCAGCCCCTTTCTATGGCTTCCGGAACACATCTGGCTCGGGAGCTCTCATTCCCCAGTGAGGCTTACCAAGTGATCTGAAACACACAACTCCAACACGGAGCTGCACGACCGCAGGCCTTCCTCTGCCCGCTCCCATCCTCTCACCCTTGTACTCATCTTACCTCTTCCCGGGCATCTCTGAAGGACGAATTCAAAGCTCCTCCTCTCTTGGGGAGAGAAGCCTTGGAGGTGTCTTCTTGCTGCCCAAAAAGCTCCTCGATGGTCTTCTTGTCGATCTGGTAGTGATGCTGCTGCTTGGCTGCTAAGGTCCAGATGTTGGTCTTGCCTCGGACTTGCTCCTCTGGAATGGTTTTCCAGAAGAAGCTTCGCATTCGTTTCTTCTTACCCAGGGAGCTGTAGCCATTCAGGTAAGAAGCCGGGGGCAGTCCTGGAGGAGGAGGGGGCACAGGAGGTCCCCCAGGCAGTGGAGGTGGCAGAGGGGGAGGGGGCGAGGGGGGAAAGCCCTCCCCCGAATGTGGACAAGGTGGAGGTGGAGGCGGTGGAGGAGGAGGTGCAGGAGAAGCAGAGGGTGACGTCTGCCCAGTCATGAATGCAGCTGCTGTGGCAAGAGTTCCATTTTCTTTGTCGCCGGCCAGGGAGACACAGTTCATGACATGCATAGTACTGTTGCCTTCTAAGGAGCTAATTCCTTAGCCTCGGAGAAGCAGACACAAACATCAAACTCCAGTGGTACTTCTTGGCTCGGACGTCTGCTGCCAGAAGAGAAGGCAGTCGTACTGCATGTCAGCTTCCAGACCTGTGAGGGTGGAGCAAGTTTACAGTTAGCGCTGGCAAACGCCCTCACGCCGGCTTTTCCTTCAGAGGCCAGGGTCGGCTGGCCCACAATGCTGAGATATTTGGGTCAAGAGGACATCTCCAAGAGCACTGTGATGCACGCCTATCTTTCTAAATCCAAACCACATTTTGCTACTGGGAAAAACTGCCAAAGAACCAGCAGTAAAACCATTTGGAAATCTCCCATCAATCAGTGAAGCCGGCTATAGGATCCGGAGTGTTCCCTTCATGAATAAACTGCTTGTTCCCCAAGAGCTTCCTGGCTTTCTTGGACGATGTATACCAGCCCTCGGGGAAACTGCCCAAATTGTCGAAGCCTTAGGTGCTTAGTGACCCTGCCTTTTCCCAGTCTGGACATGTTTTTGCCAATCACTGGGTCAAAAGGCATCTTCCATGTTGAAGGGGGCGGATAGGGCACTTAAAGAAGGCAGGAATGACCCAGTTTGCTTTCCTGGAGCCAGGGTCACCATGCCCCTGTTCCACAGGGTGATGTGCTTCCCCCAGCTAAAGGAAAGTGTGCCAGACAAGTTACATCACTGCACTAGACTTCCATTTTCTCCTCTGCAAAATTACAGTACATTCAACGATTCCTATCACCCCTTCAGACGCTGTCATCTTGGATTTAGCTAGTCTTCAGAGGCTGGAAACTTGTCACATACCCTTTCTGCTCCCATGACACTTTTATCAAAGGAGATGTACAAGGAAACACTGTCCCTATCAAGTTCACCACACATCTAGCCCTTACTGGTACAACTCACTTATCTTGAAGGTTTGTATTTTTATGGACCTACAGATGTTTGGTTTGGTCTTTATACTGGTTATTACTAACCCAATTCAAGACAGAATCAAAGTAACTATTTCTTTCACGAGGAGCCAGGTGAATAAGGAAGTGAAGGGAAACCCATGGAAGGCATTAATACGGTGGCCTGGTGTATGAAAGGGAGCTTTTGTCATGACTTCTGGCTCTAATTTTCCATTTATGTCGTCGCTGTTAGAGCCTCAACTTGTAGACACTAGTGGATCCCGCAGCATTGGGTTATACAGAAGTGAACCATCTGACATCATTAATTCAGATATCAGGAACCATTGTACACACAACTGGCAGGACTTCCTGGGGAGCAAGAATGGAGTCTAGAAACATTTCCCCCTTAGAGCCCAGCTCTGCCACTTCCCTGAGCTGCAATCAGACCAGGGTGGATGTCGTCACTTCAATTTCAGCATTTTTCATCTATGAAATCAGAGAACACCTTTTCCGTGGGCTTGTGTGAGAAAAATGAGCTAAACAGGAATGTATTTAACTATTTCTAATGGTAGCTGCTCATATGCACAGCTCCTCTTTATCTGCACAAACAATATATTTGACTTAACAACATGTGGGGGAAGGGGGTCTATAGTGATGGCTCAGTGGCTAAAAGTGAACACTCTTCTTGCAAGGACTCAGTACTCATGCCAAATAGCTTGAAACTACCTGTAACTCCAGCTCCAGGGGATCTGACACTTGGGCCTCCAAAAGCATCCTCACCCAAGTATACACACACACACACACACACACACACACACACACACACACACACACTCATGTACATACATACATACACTCATACATATAGCTAAAAAAGGTTTTAAAAAGAAAACATGTCTTCAGTTTGTAGATGAAATGCCAAAGTTCTGGCTGTTAGAAATGCATGTAATATCTTCTCTTTGCTACCAAAGTTTGTGAATCATGAGAGTTTTCCTCTTTTAATATTCACAGGCCACCGGGCCGGGAGTGGTGGCACACACCTTTAATCCCAGCACTCAGGAGGCAGAGGCAGGCGGTTCTCTGTGAGTTCGAGGCCAGCCTGGTCTACTAAATGGAGTCTAGAACAGCCAGTCCTCCACAAAGAAACTCTGTCTCAAAAAGAACAAGCAAAAATCCAGTAAAATTTAATACAGGACAAATATGTTTATGAAATAGTAACAGTCCAAGGTTTGTTAATTTAATCTGTGGTGCCGGGGATTGAACCCAGGCCCTTATGCATGCCAGCCAGACATCTCTCCTCAACTGCTCATCATCTAGTTCTGTCTTTATCTACTTTAGAGCTGGGCATTCAACCCGCATGCTCAGGCTATGTTCTACCACGGAGCTACACAGTCACCCCCTGACAGTTTAAGGACTGAGCAGAAAATGACATTTCCAACGATTAATTTGACACTTAAAAAGTCATTCTCATGACTTTACATGTCTAATTCAGTGGCATCGGTACATCCAGCTGTCACCGCCAGCTAATGTCTAAATAAGTGTTGTTACAGGTATGTATCTCAGCCAAGACTTCTGGTTCACTAGAGATGAAACTGGCTTTCAGAAGGAGTTTTCATAATTATCATTAGGGGCATAACCAGGCTGTCTTCATAGCTGGCACCCCGAAAGCTGGCATGACTCATTGTCAATTACAGTTTATAGTTACATTTGAACTCTTTTTTCAAGACCGTACAGGTAATTTTGGCAGTTTATTCTCACATGTTTTATCTACTTCTGTGCATAAAGGAGCCCTTTTAAAGTTCCTAATTCTCCAAATCACTTCCGGTTCCATTGGTACCGATGTATTTCTATATCCCCACCCCCACCCCAGAGATGGGGATTGAACACAGAAGTCCCACGAGCAAGTCCTCTACCTCAAAGCCCTGAATCGAGTTCCCAGCACTGGGGCAACAGAAAAGAGGGTAAACTAAAAAGCTGTCCGATCTGGAAGGTAATAATTCGTTCAGTCTCAGATAGTTACAGGCATAGCATAAAACCCCTCAGTGCATGTGTGGAAATACTAAATGAAGGAGCTGGATCATCAAAGGCAGTGTGATATTCCCCAGCCACTGTCTTCTGACACCGACGCCCCAAAGGACTGAGACTTTTATTTTGAGTGCTGTGCCATACACAGTGCAAGTGCCAGATAAAAGCTTGCACGAGTTAAGAAGAGACACACACATGAACTTGCATTGATATGATTCTATAACTATTGCCCAGCCTGAGAGAAGACTGTCACTTTAAGAAGTTAAAGGAACAAAGGGGAATGAATGTACCTTTCTGTCCCTGGCCCCTTTCTCTGGCAGCCCCCTCCCATAATGGTCAAAGGTCCTAGCTCCGACCGCATCCAGTGAGTCAGTTCACCAGCCAGAATGGCTGCTGCACGCTGGTGCTTTTATTTCTGTCGCTTAAGCAGTGCATCCTTACTACTAACTTACTGATGGGGCACGATTAACAATGTTCAAGAGGTGGTAAGAAAGAAGGGCATAGGTGGCATTCCATTTCTTTCCAGTCACATGTGGTATTAAAGTCGAGGATGCACAAAAAATATTCTGCCATACTGTCCACAATAGGGAGGACACCACACAACTCAAAGACACCGGGAGAAAGGCAGGTGATGCAAACACCCGGACACATGACACCGTCCCCTGCTTCTCACAGTTGGCAGTTGGCAGCAGGGACAATGGGATCAGCCCTGATTCTGTCTGGGAAACGTCAGGTCTCCCATCAATCTCCTCAAGACAAACAGAGGCAGGCTTGTATTTAGCATCTCCCCTACAGCGAGGAGGATGTTAAACCCAGAGCCGTCACCAGTAGGCTTTCTGAAGACAGAACCCATCTTCACGAGTGATAACCATGGTTCATCAGAGGTGGGGTTACTGTTCCTCCCGCCGCCACGGGGGACGCTGCTGCTCTGGGGAGCATTTTAACTGCGGTTTCAGTTAGGGATGCTATGATCAGGAACTTAACCTTCAGTCTATGATCAGCCAGCACACAGGGTTAGAATAAGAACGTTCCTGGAAGAGCTGTTTGGCTACTAGCTCTAGCCAGGGATTTCCACGCTGCTCTGTTCAACAATAATAAAAAAATGACACAGAGCCAGGTGGCTTTCCTCTTGCCTTCTGTCAGGGATGAGCCTAAGTTGAAAGGGTAGCTGTCCACCCGATGAGCTGTGGACTGGGAGAGGTTAAGCTACATACACAGTATTCTCAGCTGGGAAAAGAGGGACAGGACTGGGGAAAGTTCCTGCCTATCTTAAATACCGTCTTCTCTCCTTAAGGAACATCCCTCCTCGACCTGGCTTTTCAACCCCTTTCTTAATCAAGAAATACACAGTTTGCAAGCAAGCCGGCCTAGAGAACCCACGATGGCAGGTTTCATCTGTCACGTCACATAAACATTCACAGCTGCCTGTTTCTGAAAGCACATTTCCAGTTTCTTCTCATCCAGTTCCCAAACCAGGAAGAATAGGCCCAGGAGCGCCAAAGGATGCTCCTGGAAGGACAGAAGCTCCGGAGAGACCACCGGAGGGTGGTGAGAGGGTGCCCGCGGAGTGTCCAATTCAAGGCACAGTTTCTTTAAACACTAGCACCAGGTCTTTGGGAAGCTCGCCCAGAACCGGGAACGGAGGGAGCACCCAGAACGCGATTTTTTTTTACAGTCAGGATGGACGCAGTTATTTCCCAAGTCTTGCCCACCACCTCTTTTGGTCTCTAGCCCCGCGGTCTGGTGGATCCACTCACCAAAAGGCCCTTGGCTCCGCCGGCTCTAGCTGCGCTTAGCCCAAGCCCCCCGCAAGGCCACTAGCGTCCGGCAGTCGAGCAGCCCAGGATCCCGGGACAGCAAGCGAGCTCCGAATGGGCGGTCCCCGCTCTAGCTCAGAGGCCGCCTTATCTGGTCCGGGAAGGCGCGCGTCGGGGCGAAGAGACGCCCACACGCGCCGCGAAGGATCCCTAGCGGAGACAGTAGGGACAACCCTCCCGGGAAAGGATCGACCCTCCGCTTCCAGGAGTGCCCGGCACTCCCCAGTCCCGGACCAATTCAGAGGCCATTGGAGGCCAGCTGCGAAACCCCTGGGGCTCCTTCGGTCGATCGGACCCCGGGTGGCTCATCCTGTCCAGGCCTCCCCGCCCAAACCGGGGTCCCAGATCTCAGCGGAGTTCACGATTCTCGGAACAGTGGCCGCCAGCCGCTTGGACTACTGCTACGGCGACCCCGTGTGGTCCCCAGCGCGGGCTCCAAGGAGAAGGGTTCTCGGCCGCACTGCGGCTTTGCACCAAGGGATAGGAAATGAGCCGGCGACAGAAACGCGAAAAGGAGTCTCCGGGGCTGGGTATGGAGACCCGGGACGCTCGGGGACCATCACGCTCCGGGACCATCTGTGACTGCCAGCCCGCCACTCCACAAGCACCGACGCCACTTCGGAGGTGAACTTCCAGGGAAGGGTGCAGTCAAAAGAAGCCTAACCCCACACCACGGTGGCAGGGCGAGACCTCGTTGAGAGGGGCTCCTGTGACCTGCGCGACCCGCATAAGTGGCATGAAAGCTAACCAAACCTCCGAGGTCCCACCCGCGGACAGCGTCACACAGAGCTCCGGGTCCAAAGCCCGACTAGTCCCGCGCGTTTGCGCCTCGGGGCACGGGGCCTGCGCTCCTGGATCGGGTCCCGGGAATCGGAAACAGAGCTCGCGCTTCCCCGCATCCTCCCGGCTTCGCCGCTCAGCTCGGCATCCCCGAACCCAGCCTCGCAGCCCCGGCTCTAGCTCCCGTCGTCCCGCACTCACCGCGCCCCCGCTCCCGGCGCCCGCGCAGCCTCCGCCCGCTGTCCCGGCGCCGCCGTCTCTCCGCGGGACTGCAGGCCAGGGACGGTGAGGGGGCAGGGCGGTGCGGAGGGGCGGGGCCGCTGCAGGTAACAATGCTGCCTACCCGGCTGCTCCTCCAGCCGGCCGCAAAGGACAGCACGCCCTTTCCTGCTCCGCTGCCTCCCTCGCTCCCCCTTCAACCCTAAGAGCACCGCCACTGCGCTCGCCCTCGCCAGCTCCGGGCTCCGGAGACTCGAAAGCCGCCGCCCAGCACGCTGCTCCTGGCACCTGAAGACCAGCTCCGGGCTGGGCGGGCAACCACAGAGGTAGATGGAAATTGCTGCAGGGAGAAGATGAGCCTTGGTGTCCTAATGGAGCGAGGGGGAGGCGCCAGTCGCTACTGAGCAGGTCACCGCCTTCCACAAAAGGAACCTCTGCGGCAGTCTCCTGGACACCCTACCCTGCGTACACGCATGAACACTCCACACACATTCGTAGGCACGCATGCACCTCCCTCCCTCTCTCTCTCTCTCTCTCTCTCTCTCTCTCTCTCTCACACACACACACACACACACACACACACACACACACACACACACACACACACGCACACACACACTCACATCCCCACACCTCCGCGCACTCAACTCACTGTAGCTTCTCTTTGGAGCTTAGAGAGTGTCAGGAGGTCCAGAGCGCTCTGGAGGTCAGATCCTCTGTGGGGCACACCAAATCGCCTCTTCTCCCACTCGACTCCCACCCTTTCCTTCTCCCTCCCTCCTTCCCTTCCCTTCCCCTTCCCTCCCCTTTATTTTCTTTTGTCTCAATGATAGTAACAAACTTTTCAGGTTTATTAAAGAAAAAAAAGTCTGGCAGAAGTAGCTGAATGAAGGAGCTCTGTCTGGGAACTGGGAAGAGCCCGCCCCCTCACTGAAGGAAACAGGGAAGTCAGTCTAATCGCATTTTTTTTTTTTTCTCAAAGTGACTTGTGACGATGCCAGGCAGAGAGCGAAGTGAGTAGTCAAAGAAAACTCACCCTGGACAAACCGGCTGCTGGCATCTCAGCTGCCGGGGTGGGAAGCGCCCTCTGCGGGAATGAAGTCATCCTACCCTTTTCTGGGTGCGCCCAGATAACCGACCAGAGCGTTCCTTTCCCAAGCTCTGGGGCCTGAGGACTTCCAGCTACTCCACCAGGTTCTCAGGTCCTGGACTCCGTCCTAATTCCTCACCTCCTACTGCGAGCCTTGCACAGGACGAGAGAAGGTACTAGTCCAAACCAGTTCAGTATCCAAGACCCCAAAACTGCGTCAGCCTATTTCTTGGCCTTTTTTTTTTTTTTTTTCCGGAGCTGGGGACCGAACCCAGGGCCTTGCGCATGCTAGGCAAGCACTTTACCACTGAGCTAAATACCCAACCCCTTTCTTGGCCTTCTTGATGGTTCTTTGGCCATTAATGTAGTTCATGATTAAACACGATCCACAGACACTGAAAATATCAAGGCTGGCCTCAGGCTGGGAACTCACGATAGTTCAAATGAATATTGATCGATTCCCAGGCAAAAGAGTAACAAGCATTATGTGTGAGTGTGTGTGTCCTTTCCCTTTTTATTTCATTGCTTATTATGTTTTGTGTTTTGAGACAAGCTCTCTCTAGGCCTAGCTGTCCTTGAACTCACTCAGTACACCAGGCTGTCCTCCACCTCACAGAGAACTGCATAGGTCACCGAGCCAGCTAGCTCCCTTTCCCCTTCTTTAGTCTGAGATTGATCTCTTCCAACCCTGCAAGCCTGCAAGCCTCACACTGTAGGAAGTATGTGCTGAAAGACCAGTCCCTTTCTGATGCCTTTCTGTGATCCCGATACCTCAGAAACTGAGGCAAGGAATTTCCTTTAGCCCAGGAATTTGAAGCCAGCCTTGCCAACACGTTGAGATTTCCAAGAAGAAAAAAGCCACTTTGGACGAGTCAAGCCCAGTGGCCCACCCTCCTCCCTCTGGCTTTTGATCTCCAGCTTCGTTCTGACCCACAGGCCTTCCTTTGGCTTCTCTGGCCCTCCCTGGTGACCCTTCTTTTCCTCTGAGTGCAGTCACAAGGCTCTTCAACCCTTGATCGTCCATTGTCTATTATCATCCCCTGGGGATTGAGTCTGACTTCAATCTGGATGCCTTTTTGAAAGAAAAGCAGTAAAACCGAACACACATGGCCTTGGGTTTCCATCCTTGGAAGGGGACAAGAAAAATGAGGGTCAATTGTTTTCAGTATGTCAGCAACTTAGATCCACATCAGTCTGACGGTGATAGAACTCCAGATTCAATGCCTGGAAGTCAGTCACTCTCCCTCAAACCATCCCTCTTCCCTCTTTCCCTAATGGCTGGCTTGGGAGGTTGAAGTCCCACGCCACCATACTAACTCTAGGGCAAGGTGGTCTGCATTGCCCATCTGCACTGACCACATGTGGGACACCGCATGTCTTCCTATCAATCACCCAGCAACCTTCCATTTTGATTTCCACCTAAGGGAAGTGTAACTGGACACCTGTGTCCCAAAGCTTAGACTTCTTCCTGCTCTTCACCAAATTCATTCACCCAGAAACTGCTGTGGGGTAACTACACAAACAGGTCGATCTTAAGGCTTTCCACATCGGCCTGTGTACTTCTGTGGGTCGTGTGTGCATAGATGTGGCCTTCAGATGATGCAGGGGCACCCTGCATCGTCCCCTGCCATCTAGGCTTCCCCTTCCTATAAGCAGCTTTGTGTGAAGCCCCTCGGGATAGATCTTGTTTATTAAGACTTGATTTCCTTTTGCACAGTAGATGGTTTGAAGAGCTCTCCCGTCTGGGAAGCAATATATGCATATGCTGTCCACACCTCCCCTAGGTTTGCCGTGACAGCAAAGAGCTTTGTTTCATCTACAGTAGGAAAATGTGCCAACCAGCCTGCGGGAGAGGCTCAGGAGGCTCCTGAAGCAGTGTGCCTGAAGGCAGCCGGGGGACCACATTCGTGGCTGCAAGGTAGATAGATGCTGGCGCTGCTGCTGCCCCTGGGGAAGTGGTGCGGCCAGCCTCTAAGCAAGCAAGACACTCTAAGTATGTTAGTTACTTAGCATGGCTAGGGCATCATCCAGGGCCAGCAGAATGTCTTTCAGGACTACCTACTTTTCCTGCTCTCTGTGCAGCTTGCTCTGTCTGCCCTCTTCTAGAATAGTCTTCCAGAAAGTTCCATTCCTGTCACCAAATGCATTTTTTTTTCTTCTGGCTTCTACTTCTGAGACACTCTCAGTTGTCCCACCCCCCCGCCCTCTACCCCCCCACCCCATAGTGTTTACTCTGTCATTAGGAACCACGGACTGAACAAAACCTTCAAATTGGCATGACTCCATTTCGGCATCCTTTCTAAAGCACATTTCATCATTATAAAGCAGACTTATTTGCTAAAGGAGTAGATTTAGCCTATGTGCTGACTCCACTGGTCCCTGGGCACCCTGAAGTCAGTCCCCCCAGGCACACGTCTGAGGCAACAAGCCGATTTTAAATCCATCTTCCCCGTCCCCCTCCCTTCGTTCCTTCTCCTGTGTTTATAGTAGACTGGTGTTTGCTGAGCTGTCTTTTCATCTTTGTTCTTCTTCAAAGATACACCTGATGGGGCCACTTGCTCTTGGTCTGAAGCTGCAGAAGGAAAGAAATGGCCAATTCTGCAGTTAAATAGTCCGGCAGATAAAGGAAAGGCTGACAAATCTACCTAGCAGCTGCCACTGCTAAGAGAGAATGGCGCACCATTTCCTCTAAAGAGTAGAAATCACACAACAAACAGGGCCTGCAGATTGTGGTTATCAGTCTGGATGCGAACTTGACCTAACACTGGAAAAATGCAAATGTCAGTCATAACATTCCATACAAGTTCTGTGAGGTTCACCCCCATTTTTGTTCCAATTATTCATAAAGCATGTGGCGAAGCATGTGGCGCGCGCGCGCGCGTGTGTGTGTGTGTGTGTGTGCACACGCACGCACTCGTATGTGTGTGTATGTGATGTGTGCATGTAGTAGAAGACCATTTCAGGAGCCAGTTTTCTCCTTCTGCCCATGGGATCTAGGGGATGGAACTTGAGTCACAGGCTTGGCACCTTTAACCCCGGAGCCATGTTCCACTCAAACAACATTTGCCAACTTATTTTCCCAGGCTCCAGGATTTAAATAGTAAAGTTGCCTTTACGCTTAGTAAACATTAACTGGGCTCTGGTCATGAAGAGTAGACTTTTTTTTTTTTTTTTTGGTCAGATGCTAAGCAACACTTTCCAAATGTTCTACCGCATGTGCTTTCTCTGTTAGTATCCATGGCAGCAGCATCCACACCGCCCACCACCCGCCCCGAGGTTGTACTTGACAGTAACTGTAGCCCTTTGAGGTAAGGGTCAAGAGACTAAAAATAACTCTTACCCAACATAGGTATGGGGTAATCAGAATCTGAGGACCCTTGTCCCTGCCTGCCTGGAAGGAAATTGTCCACTTATCCCTTTCAGGTGTGTATGTGTGAAAGTTCTGGAAAGTGACCACAGAAGAGGCAAAAGGAGAGGGAGACAGTCTTATACATTGAATTTCCTCAGAAAGCCTTCACCGTGCCTACTGTTTTAGTTTATCCCCAGTTCAGTGTTTAGAGCACGTTGGCTGTGACAACAACATTCCAACTTGGAGCAGAACCCATGACATTGAAATGGGCTGTAGCAACCCAGCCCTTCTTTCCTTCTCCAAAACAAGCATGTGGGCCTGGATAGACGTTAGGATGGTCAGATGCCTGTTTATTTTGCTACTGGCTTTAGCTTTTCAAGTTGTTTACCCTTCCAA
Source organism: Rattus norvegicus (assembly GCF_021556685.1). Lineage (NCBI taxonomy): Eukaryota > Metazoa > Chordata > Mammalia > Rodentia > Muridae > Rattus > Rattus norvegicus. The sequence goes on from NC_141535.1 coordinate 171,602,072, forward strand.
GACACTAGAAGAACAAATAGAGTAATTTGAAGCCATAACTCTTAATTGTATAAGCAGTTCCCAAACAAAGGAATCTGCGAGAGAGGGGAGGGGGGAGAGGGAGGGAGGGAAGGGGAGAGAGAGGGAGGGAAGGAGGGAGGGAGAGAGAGAGAGAGAGAGAGAGAGAGAGAGAGAGAGAGAGAGAGAGAGAGTGTTTTCCTGTGGGAATACTATGTGAAGACTTTGTAGGAGACATAAAGGTAGGAGAGAAAGGACCAATTGTTGACTTAGTAACTTGTAAAAAAAAAAAAAAAGCCCCTTTGCGCCCTTGGGAATTAAGAGTATACTTAGCTTAGTGAAAGCTTGGAAGATAATGCTTTTGCAGTAAGTCTCTGTTTTTAATAATAAGCAGGTTTAATAATCATACTTAGGTTCCAATAGGTAATAATCCAACCAGCCCCCCATAATATGTGTTTTGTTTTGGCTTGGCTTGCTTTCGGGGCTGTTTGCAATGGACCTCAAGGCTCCATGCAGCCTAGACCCTAACCAGAATCCTCATGCTTCTCAAGTGGACACAGAGAAGTATCTGTAACCACTTTCCTGAGCAAGCACAGAGGGTGTTTTGTTGCGGATATTATTGGTCAAGTTCAGCTTGACATGGGGTGCAAAAAGAATCCTATGGAATGCTCAGCGTTGTAATTAGCTCCTGTTTACATAGTTTTGTGAGCCTGGTCAGACTAAGGTTGAAAGGGAGCTGCGTCTGTTGGGGTTAAGGCTAGGAGTTACCTTTCATCCTTTCTTCCTGGCTTCCTTCCGAAGAAAAGGGTACTAAATATTTGACAATCAGTATCTTAGGATGGATGGAAAACATTTTCTAACATTCCTAAGTCTCTTTAATGAAGTGTTTCATGCATACAATCAACTTCTGTGTGGTAGCTATTAAACGTTTATTAGCTAATACAGTAAAACACATTTGCACAACGGACTCTGCCGCGATGACTTCCCCGGCCTGGGCTGCAGAGAGGACCGCATTAACTGCTTCACATTTTCTTTTCCTGAAAGGCGGCAGAGTTTCTAAGAAACTTCAGTTCCTCAATACACTCAGGACCTTTGTGGAAGGCACAGGTACATGAATTTAGGGTTTTGAATGGCCATGCTTCTTGTAGGGTGACTGGACAGTTAATCTGGGTGTCTTCTTTACAAGAAGGAGGGCAATGGATTCAGGGCAAGTACACCTACACACGAATTAGTTTCATTTTTATGCTGGAAATGGCAACACACACACACACACACACACACACACACACACACACACACACACACACACAGAGCAATTTCTCTTCCCAGGAAAATGGCAAGCTACTGTGAATTCCTACTTAACCAAAATTTGGGACCATAAACGTTTACAGCTTTAAAGAGAGTCTAAAGACTGCAGAGGACAATGGTGTGATCCACACATCTCCTCCCCAGCCCCCATTTCCCATCATGAGGATTTGTGGTGTCCAACTTAACCTACCTACCTACCTACCCTCCTTCCTTCCTTCCTTCCTTCCTTCCTTCCTTCCTTCCTTCCTTCCTTCCTTCCTTCCTTCCTCTATTATAAGCACTGCTCTGTCTATAAGGACCCCAGTTTCTGAGAGTGGCTGTTTTGTCTACTGGGCATAACTAGGTGTAACCTAAAGGAGCTCCTGGGGACGGGAACCCTGGGATCTCCATGCTGGTGGTCCAGGGTCTACAGAACTGCCTGACGTTCAGGGACCCGGGTGTGCAGAGGTGGGGTAGGTGCATCTAAATGAACAGCTGGCAAAGTTGGAGCAGGGGCTGGGCATTGAGGGAGCTGAGGAGATTCTGACTCATCCAGTTTTTATTAGCATCCAGACTTTTAATAAAAGTCACACGCTTTTAACCAAAGCTGTTGAGAAGACCCACAAGGGCTTTTACTTGGTATTTTTGGATGTGTCTCCGGTCATGCAGTTTCTCCTGCATTGAGCTGCAATAAAGGGCATATCTTTCAAAGCTGTTGTTGAGCTCCTGAAAGCCATTTGTATAGCTCCTGAGGTCTTCCTGGATGACCTCAAAACAGTCATGCGCCCTAGACTATGTATGTGCCTGTATTTATAGTCCTCACATTTGACGGCTGGGGGCTCATTTCTTTTCCTTCTAAAAGGAAGCACTTGGGCTGGCCTCTAGTGGGAAACTGAGGTTGTAAACAGCTTGATCTTCTAACAACCCATCTCGCCCTGAACCTACAAGGCTCAGATGACTGCCATTTCATCTGCCCAACCCTAGGGTTGAGGGGAGCTAGTCAGGCAGAGGGAGAAGAGAGGCAGTCTTCATGATGGCTGGAGGCCTGTGCTCTAGAGAGCTGTTTTATATGCCCGCTCATGCAGTAGACACAAGACCACCCCAAACCAGTGGACCTAACATGGCTATCTGATAATAGCTATCTGATCTATGCATTATCCTAATGGCATCCCCATATTAACTTTGCAAAGCTGTCTGCTGTCATCATGCATCTGACACTGCGGCAAGCACATGAAACTATTAAAAGCTAGAGAGGGTAAGTAAACCCTACTCCAGGAAAATCCCCATCTATTCCCAGGATACCCACCATAGAACATCCAGAATCCTTCTCTCTCTTAAGTTTGCCCTAAAGTGAGCTAGCCAGAGACGGTGTGACTGTCTCCGTCTGTCTCTCTGTCTCTCCACACTCTCTCTTGTGTGTACTTAGACCCTGTAATGAAGTTTCCCAATATTTTCCCCTGGTCTCACTTCTGCATTCCTGCTCTGATGCTCTGATGATAACCTGAAAACTCTGGGACGATGAGCCCCTCTGTTCTGTCCCTGAGAGGTCCCCAGCCATAATCTGCTGATGAGAATGTCACTGGGCAAAACTGGACTGGTAGGGGGGGTGGGTGTTAAGCTTGAAAGCCTACAAAGGGATTATTGTGCTCTAAAATGGATTGATGTACGGTTTGGTTGGGCAGTAAGGATGGGGTTGTGTTCACAGACCATGCTGCAATATACACCCCTCTTTCCCCTCAACAGCCACAAGCACAGAACTGAGACTTCCTATCTGGTTAGCCAGCTGCTTCCATACTCAGCCATCGATACGTTCTTCGAACTGGTCCTTCTCTTCCCTACAACTACCCAGTGACAACAGGGGTCTTCGGTCACTCAAGGCCAGAGACCTTGGTAATAGGAATTCCTTTTGCTGAAAGGGAAGCCACTGGGAAGGCTACAAAACGTTCACAACAGTTCTTGTCTTCCACAGGCCTCTAGAGTATGGAGGGAGCCATCAGCTTGATGCAAGCTCTTTGAAGCAGGATATAAAAACATGAAGGCAACAGTCAGGCATCATAACATTTTATGGTGAACTGAAGAAACGCAGGCTTGCACAGGCCGGTTAACATTTCAGAAGACATGCCGGTGCTTGACCTAAAGCAAGGCGGCCCACAAGTGGACTGAAAAACAATACTAGCTCTCTCTCACAGGGCTTGAGGAGGAGAGTGATGAAGACGGTTTTTTTTTTTTTTTCCCCAGGTGGAATAAAAACAAAAACAAAACCCAAAACCAACCAAACAAAAACACAGCCAAGAGGATGGAGACCGAAGCATTCCATGTGGAGCCTCTACTGTTTTAGTTACCCTGAGAGAGGGGAGGACCCCTGACTTCAATTGGAGAGAGACTACGTATGCCCTTGGGAAGAAGGCAGCGTGGCTCTTTTCAGCCTGGAGCCGAACTGCTTCCATGAGCCAGGCATAAGGCTGCAAAGAGGACCAGAGGAGGAAAACACTGTAATACTGAGATATCAGCAGGTTAACAATTGTGAATGCTTCCTTAGCTGGGTGAACCCAATTCACCACCAGCAAGCAGGAATTCACAGTAAAGAGTGAGCTCCAAGAACTAAACAGGCAGAGTTCTTTCTAGAATAAACCAAGGTCGTTGTGGAGGTTGCTGGCAAGGAAGTCTGAAGTGGCCTGGACTACAAGGACTTGTGTTGAAGGGGGGGGGGGGGGGGGGAAGACTTGTTTTCATTGCTCTGCTCATGGGCACAAATAGTGACTCTGAAGTCTTGAAAACCCCAACACAGCACAACAGCCCATTATGTCACTGCGGTTTTGTTTTAAAAGGACAAAGAGGCAAGTTAGAACCCGAGCCTGCTGCCAGCCTCAGTGCTGACTTTTTCCTCTCCTTGTGAGTTTAGGCACCATCTCAGTACACCAGTTTGTCATACTAAGAGCTGTTCATCTTACTATTTCTAACTAATTCCTCTTACTTTACAGCTGGCTCAATAGGAGAAAAACGCTAACTAAAAGTCACAAAGCAAATCCCGACTTTTTGAAAGGTAAATACTGAGATGAGGGTGGTGGGGATGCTATTCTAGGGTCAGACCCAGACGAGCAGCATCGCCACACCTCACTAGCAGAACCTCGGATTATGTTTTTATAAACCTACACACAGGAAGTCTCAACAATGAGTGGGAGTCTGTCCTCCAAGGAGAGCCTGCTGGCACCTGACTCAGGAACCATGTGGTCCTCTTCAGGGTGTCGGTGGGACCAGGCAATAAAGGTCAATGCTAGCCGTTCAGCAAATACTCATGACTGTTTACACTCACACTTACAGCTCCCGGGATAGCAGCAGTTCTGTAGTAACCATCACCATGGTTAGACCTCCCTGCCCAAACACTGCGGGGTTTCAGTGTCTTCTTTTATGAGTGGGAGCCAGTTAGGACATTTGGGTCTAGAGTAATGCTCCCAGTCTTATCTGGGAGAGGATGGGTAGAAGAGGGGACCTGCGAGAACACACATGTCTAGGATTCATCTTTATACAATCAGGCTACTCGATTAGCTTATCCCTGTAAATCAGGGGAAAACCTGGCTACCTCAAAAGGTACCTTTTCAGGTTAAAAAAAAAAAAAAACCCATTAAGCAGTCAGGTAGAATTTAAACTAGAAAGTTAGTGTAGGAAAGTACTATACTATACGCTTGTTCACGAGCAGAGAGCACACATTCGAGACGGAAGGAATCATTCTAACTTGGCTAAAATTAAGTTAGCTTTGTTTTGGGCCTAATTCCCTTGACCGTTCCAATAGCTAGTAGGAGAAGGGTGGGGAGTGCCCGGCTTAGGGAATGTGTTTGCGAGCTTCGGTCTCGCTTCCTGGACACATTCTGTGCTTTCACAGGCCACTGCAGTCCTCTCTGCTCCTTTCACATGCTGGGGTGGGCAGTACCCATTCTAGAACTACGCACTATAATATAGAAGTGTCACTGACTATATTAAAAAAAAAAGCCATTGCCACCCTAGTGGGAGAAAAAAGGTTTGTTAGAATCCTATTGCCTTTCTAGAGCAAACTGCCACTTAAAAATTAATTTTATTATGAAATTTTAAGAAAAGTTGATTACTACTGTTAAACCCCACATACACACCACCCACCTCATAGCACTTTGCCATTACCTTTTCCTGCTGGGCACCTAAGGACATCCCTTTAAATCCAGCACTTAGGAGGCAGACGGACGTGATCTCTTGAGTCCTGGTCAGCCAGGGATATAGAGTGAGCCCTTGTCCAAAAACACCGAGTGAAAAAGGACGTATGGCTATGCACCAATATGCTGCAACCAACCACTTTAAAGGCAAAGTTCATGCTCCTTCCACATGTGCTGTGGGCACACATCTAATAATGTTATCCCCATAGTGGCAGAGCTAAAGACTTCATGCGAAACCTCTCACGCATCAAACACATTCAAGGTAATCAGCTGTTCTCTCAAGGTTTCATACAGCTGTTTGGCTTTTTAAACTACGAACTACAGAGTCAAGTAAACAAAACTGCATGTGTGCCTTTTCCTCAGAAGGCGGTGTCTGGCCATAGCACTTGCATATTTCTCAAGGAAAGTTGTAATTACCTCCCCTAACTATAGGTGATATGTATAGGTGTATATGTACTTTACACACACACATACGCACGCATGCGTGCACGCGCACATCTTTCTAGCATAGTCAGAAATCATTTAGAGGGAAAATAAATGTGAGTGTCTAGATAGCTCAGCAGGTAAAAGCATTTGATGCCAAGCCTGCTAACCTGAGTTTGGGTCCTGGAACCTACGTGGTAGGAGGAGAACTGATTCCTGCAGGTTGTCCACTGTCCTCCACTTGTGCTGTGACACTGATCTGTCCACACACACAATAAGACAATGTACGCATTTTAGATGAGGCATCATATATAATTTCTCTTGGGTATTTTCCTCCTTCAAAAGTGTCACCACTTCGCATCTCTTTTCAGGTAGCTCAATGGGACCATTTACCACCGTTTCCTACCTCACTGCTTGTTGACCCCTCTATGAGACAAGCAAAGTGACTTTTCTCTTTCTGCCACAATGAGAGTCTGTAGTTCCTTTGATGGCTACTTCAGACACCAAAGACACCAAGACAGCATGAATATGACATGGCTTGCTTCTCCGTTTGCTATCTATGCTGCCCACATTTTACCCTGACATAATTTATACAAACACACCGTGTTTGTATAAACAAAGCCAGAAGCAGAACAGTAAGAAAATCTGTTACAGAAGGTCACCTCTAAGTGTGTGTGGTCGAGGGCGATGTCTGATGTCTTCTCTGTAGTTCGGCATAGGTCTCTGAGAGGGTCTTCACTGAAGTCAGAGCTCTCCCATTCACCTAGCACGGTGGCCAGCAAACGTCCGTCTCCACTTCCTCAACGCTTGATGTTACAGGCAAATGGCTCCACAGTTGGCTTTTATGTGGGGTATGAACTCAGGGCCTCGCGCTCGCACAGAAAGCACTTTCTAACTGAGCATTTCCCTAAGCACCTAAGCGGGCATCTTACTCCTCTCAGACCTTTTGTTTTGTTTTTTTCCAGATAGGTTTGTTTGGCTCTGGCTGTCCTGGAACTTACTCTGTAGACCAGGCTGGCCTCAAACTCAGAGATGCCCCTGCCTCTGCCAAGTGCTGGGAACAGGGTGTACTACCACTGCCTGGCTCTTAGGCCTTTCCTGTGACTCAACAATTCATGGTCATCTGAACCGACTTCATTAAATTCACGTCTTTAACAGAAGGCTGTATTTCCCAAAAAGCATGTGGGCCCTAGTAGAAGTTTTAAGTGTTTTTCTTTTTGGTGGTCAGTTTCACAACTGGCACCCAAATTCCCAGCTCCAACAGTGTATTAGTAAACTAACAGCAATGGTGGTGGCTTCTCAGACTGGGCCTAACTTCTCTTCCCGGTGCGGATAGAGTAACAGACGGTTCTTCCTTATTATACATAACCCTGAAGTGCAGCCTTCGAGTCTAGTACATCTGGGGTGGACCACTTGGCAGTTTATCACGAAGAACCATTTATGCAAGGAAACCTGCTGGGCAGGAAACCTTTAAGAGAAAATACAGAATTTAGTGAAAGTGGCTTAGATTTTCTATTTTAATAATAGCTCCTGTTACATTGTAATAATAGTTAAGATTGTATGGCATTGGGAAAGCAAAACTAATTCAAAATTAACTACATCTTTGATCAGAAAACAGTGAATTCATAACTAGAAAGCCCTAGACCAACATAAAAATTTGTAATTAAAAAAATCAGATATATATTTATTTTTTTATTTATGTGTATGTTGTGCTCACTAGACTTATGTCAACTTGACAAACTAGAGTTATCATTAAGATCCAGCCGTGAGGCATTTTCTTAATCAGTGATTAGGGGGCACACACTGTTAGGGGGAGCAGTCTCTGGGATCATGGTTCTGGGTTAAGAAAGCAGGTTGAGCAAGCTGTTAAGCAGCACCCCTCCTTGGCCTCTGCATCATCTCCTGCCATCAGGTTCCTAACCTGACTCCCATCACTGATGAACAGCAATGATATGAAAGTATAAACCAAACTAACCCTCTCATCCCCAACTTGCTTTTTGGTCATGGTGTTTCACTGTAGCAACAGACACCCTCATTAAGACAGGAGTACATCAGTGTATGCTATTTATGTGGTGCCCTTGGAGGTAAAAAAAAAGGAGTTGGATCCCCTAGAACTAGCATAGTCAGTTTACAAGTCTCTGACATGGGTGCTGGGAACCGAATTCAGGACTTCTGGAAGAGTAACCTGCTGTGCTCTCTCTCCGGTCCCTTACCCCCACTGACTGACTGACTGACTGACTGACTGACTGACTGACTGACTGTGTGTGTGTGTGTGTGTGTGTGTGTGTGTGTGTGTGTTTATAAGAACATGCTTGTGTGTGGAAGGAAGTCAAAGCACAAGTTGCAAGAGTCCCCTTCCACAATGTATGTGGTAGTTTGAGTGGGTCTGGCCCTAAGTTATATGCTTGGTCCCTAGGGAGTGGAACTATTAGGTGTGGCCTTGTTGGAGGAACTGTGTCACTGCGGGGTGGGTTTTGAGGTCTCTTATGCTCAAGCTTGCCCAGTATGGCACACAGACTCCTTCTACTGCCTATGGATTAAGATGTAGAACTCTCAGCTCCTCCAGCACCACGTCTGACTGCATGCTGCCATGGTGATAATGGACCGAACCTCTGAAACTGTAAGCCAGCCCCCAATTAAATGTTCTCCTTTGTAAGAGTTGCCATGGTTATGGTGTCTCTTCACAGCAGTAAAACCCTGAGACACACTATCTGAACTCAGGTCATCAGGGTGCTCTTGGTGTTGACAGTTGATTAGAAATCAAAATCCTGATCAGCTCTGAGAAACAAAGATGCCGTTCCGTGGCTCTGGACACTGCTTTCTTGTTAACACCAAGCAAGTGCATCCATCTCGTTACCACGTCAATCTCTAATCGAACTGTAAGGTTATATATATACCAAGAATTGTCTTACACCAGATGTCATGATTTATCAGTGCCCTTATTTTATCTGCCTACCTGGACACATCAGTCTTTCAGGTAAAGTCAATGTGCTTTGTCCACATTTGCAGGGGTTAGGGAGGCAATCTGGGAGTGACTTTAAAGAAGTCTAGACTTAACCAGACTGTTCCGGCAAGTCTGGGGTCCTTTCAGACTCTGGTTTAAAAGAAGGAGGGCCAGAGAGGTGGCATACTGCGTGCTGGATGTGCAAGCACGATGCAGTGTGCACCTGAAGCCTCAGCACTCGGCCTGACTGGGAACTGGTTTCCTCAGTGTCTGTTTTCCTGGAATAACATCTGTTTTAATGTGAGAAGAGCCATGCCCCACCCCCATTGTTCTGAGGCTCATCTCCAGACTCCTCAGATTTAGTTTATCTTCTGGTCAGCAGCTCCCTTTAGAACAGCAACACCCACGAAGTGATTGCTGATTCAATAATCATTTCACTTTCTACATTTTTGCTTAAAATATATGCTCAGTTCCTACATATGCTTCCTACATATGGGCACATTTTACTCCTGAAAACACACCAGCAACATAGAACCGTCTCTGAAGTGTGCATCCATTCTGACGGCCTGTCCTCTCTTCTACAAACAGACCCTAAGAATAACCACTGGTTAAGGGACATTTCCACCCGAGTTTATCAGACCAACAGCCCAGCAGCTTAGGCACCTAACTTCAGGCCTGCCAGGTGACTTCCTGCAGACGGCAAGGGAGCCCCTGGTCCACTGCTGACTTTTATTTGCTACAGTAGCTGGGAGCCACCTGTGAAACCAAATGAACACACCACTGTCTGGCACGAGGCTGCACTTCTCTTCCCTACGTGCTCACTATTCAGAAATCACTGTTGTTTTTAGCTTTTCTGAAAAAAAAAATCATTACTCCATGAGTCTATTAATATTTAGCTCCTCCACTACAACTGTCACTGAAATCTGGTGAGACTGCATGTGTTCAGCGCCTGAGAGATTCAGACTGAGAAGAAACAATGACTTAGAGGATGGCAGAGTAAGAGAAGCACCTTTTTCCCCTTAAAGATCAGAAAAGAATATTCTCTCAAGTTCCAAATAGTTACTTCTCATTTAAAATTTTGAGGCCAGGGCAAGTGGATACTGCAGCAGCCACTTTAATAAGAAGACAGGATTCACACAGAGGCACACTCGGAGTGTAACTAACCATTGCAGGAAGAATAAAATAGAGTTCTCAGAGTACAAGTACACAGGAGGGAATGATTTAAAACAGGCTCACGACTTACAATCACATCACATTATATTAAGCACTCAAAACAGGCGTATTAATAAAAAAGACCAGCTAAAAATGTAACACATCATACAGTCCACAAAGGTCACGTATGACAGTAATTTTAAGTACTTCATTTCGACACAATAGAAATAACAGGTGAAGTGGTGTCTCTGAGAACACTCATTTATACGTATGACAAAATCAAGGAACTTTACATTTAACCAAGATTACATCACTGAGGAACCACAGTAGACACGCCAACCACATACATAAGACCAAGTGCTGCACAAGTAACCCAGCACCGGATCCTCCCTTCCTATGACCGCCACACACCTTATACAATCTTTTCATGAACCAAGTGGAAAACATTCTCCCATCATCCCCTTCTTCAAGAGGAATCAAGAGAAACCAAACAAAAAATTCAAAAGTTGGTTTCGCCATCCTCCTCAGGTGTGGTTTTATGAGGACAAAAAAAAAAATCCCTCCGTTACAGAGGAATTGCGTCATCTGTAGGAGTTTCTTCATGTATGTACAATGGTTGGGCAAGAATTACTGCATCTGCGAAGGCACATGTCTGTGATTTAAGGCTTAAGTGGTACAGCCACGCATGGAAGCCAATGAACATGGTCTGAAAATTCTCTTCTATTAAAATGGAATTTACTCCCAAACTAGCTGTTTAATGTACAAATTTCTACTCTAGAAACTGCTAAGAATTTCCATTCTGTCCACATGTAAATAAAAAAAACCCCAAACAAACAAACCTACCCCTCTTAAGCAGATTTCATTATAAATCAAAATTGCAAACACAACTGTCAAATTCATGAGCTTAAATACGTTGTAAAAATTATGACAGTGTGACTCCCGGGCCTTTAAAAATATCTAAACAAAATTACAGTGTTACAAATTAAATTTTAGAGTGTGTCTGCAACAAGCTATGGGCCAATCAATCATTTATTCAAGCTGTCCCTGGGGTGAGACTGCAGGACACCATAAAACTTACTCTGCAAAATAGCTTCTTTTTTTAAAAGATAATACACAAACATGAACTTCTTAAAGATGTTGAATATATTCATATATAAAATATCTGACACTGATACAAATCATGTAAACCTCCCTTGGAAAACTATAGCTGGCCCTCATTTCTGGGACCCAAAAAGCCTTGAACTTTTATCTTGTCAGTGCAAATCTATATTAAATATTTCAAACTACAGAAATAGCCATCAACCCTCACAGTACAAAAAGGATTTCTCAAAAAGGAAGATTATTATGTTTAGAATTATAGAAATTATGTTTACATAAAAATCACCTACCTTCCCATCAAATTTAACAGCTCAATTGTTACGGTATGAAAAGGGAAATTAAAAGCTATCTGTGCAGGAGCCACTACGATGGTGGTCACCTCACACCTCCCACATTACTTCACTCTTACTAGTTTATTAGTTGTTTAACAATACACTGTCCTTCTTTCCTGGTGAGTTTACTGTTCTTCAAGCCAAGACGGGGCATCCACTCCTGGGGTTTTCAATTTGACATGGAACTGCTTGAGAGTCTGTTCAAGCTGCTTCTGATTCCCAGCAAAGTAGGCAGCAACAGCACTGTGGAAAAGGGCCAGTTGATTGCGTAACACCTTAACCTGTGGACAGGGCGGAGAGACGGGCCAAGCATTATAGCATGGGCAGCATACGAGACAGTGAGATTTACTACACCTCTAATTTAAGTGTCACCCAAAGAACCACTCTAATATAATGACAACGTTCACAAACACCGAGTACATAATGTCTGCTCAGTGACCTTTTCACTACCCAAAGGGGACAGGTCGACTTAGATGTTTTGTTTTTTGCATTGCAGGAGATAGAATTCAGGAACTTGCATTTGGCTAGGAAACTACTCTACCAATGAGCTAATACCCAGTCCTGTTAAAATTTCCAAACAACATTATTGAGAATATTAACAAAAAATACCATCATATTTTTTCCTGGAGTTAGGTGTATTTAAAGCATGAGAGGTATAGAAAAGGGAACATTAGCATGCTACAATACAGCACCAGATGCACACCAGCTATAGGCAGCTTTGAGACAAGCTTTATATAAATCTGAGGAGGCTGAGTACTTTTAATGCTGCCCAGAAAGTCAGTTTATTTAAACTCATATAACAGTTATTTCCAACTACTTATTACTTATAGTGATACCAAGAACACACCAACACTGTTTTTAGATTGACTCTTTACACACCCCTGTGAAAAGGAAAGGTGAACACGTAAAGAGCTGATTATAGAGCATATAAATGACTTGGTAAGATGGGAACACCTCTACATGCAATGGGAAAAGATTGTAGAGTTATTAACCAAGGAATATAGAGAGAGGCACATGGAAAACTTCCTGCATCTTTAGTTATTAGGAAAATCTCTATGAATCCCACATTGTGACCCTACCACTGGCAATGATAGGAGTGATGAACTCCAGCACGGTCTGTGGAACTGTGAGTGGAAAAGCTTGTCAGTCTCTAACAGTTAAGTACACGACTCATCTGTGGTCCAACTCCTCTACTCCTAGATACTGACCTAAGAGAATGAAAACCTAGGTGCATACAGAGGGATGCTCGGTCAGGCTGGGTTAGTGAGAGTCAGGGGATGATTTACTCGTGATAGCTTCAGAGCAGAAACACTCAAATGTCAACCACAGTGACTAGGCACATTGGGGCATTCCCATCGATGGATAATGTTCAACAACAGAAAGAAACAAGTCACTGATTAATTCAACATGGGTGAGCTGCAAGAACCCAAGAGTGTAGGTTGCTTGACTGCATTTTTATAAAATTTACAAAGTATTTTTCCCTCTGCCTAAGGCTTTCCCAGCAGTGACCTACCAAGGGCTCAAAGTTACTCTCCACTTTGCTCAGCTATCAAAAGTACTACTATACCTGTGCTTTTGTGCTTCTATTTCGTAGGATTCTTGAACTACATAGCAAATGAGGGACCACTGTATTTTGACAGTGAAAGACTGCTAGCTGACTGGCACTGTGCTGTGCAATCAGGCGCTGGGCCTGGGACTGCTCTCTGATGCACTGCACACTGCTTTGGCTATTGAATAAAGAAGAGCTGGGCTGAGACGATGGTCGGGTGGGAAGAACACGAGCTATGTGAGCATGAAGAGGAGCATTCAAAGCCTTAGCAACTGCACTAAGGGGAAAGGAAAGAAAAGAAAGGAAAGCGAAGCAGCACTGTATGGACACCTACAACCCGAATCTTGTGGGCACTGAGGCAGGAGGCCACTGGGGTTTGTTGGGCACAGCCCTGCTCCATGTTCAGTGAGAGATCTTGTCTTAAAGGAATAAAGTTGAGAGCGTACAGCAGGACACCCAAGGTCCTTCTGTGGCCTTTGCATGCATGTATGGGCCACCCCAAACTTATAAAGAGAAACCATTATAAAAATTAAATAGTATTAAAAGAGCAGTTGCAAAACAATTTCAAATGATTCAAATTTATAAAAATCTTATTATAGGTTAAACAACCCAATTTGAAAAAAAAATTCCCAAATACCCAAAATCTATATTTTAAGTGTTGATTAGGACACAAGTGGAAAGTCTCCTTCCCACTAGACCTCATGCATGGTCCAAATGCAGGACCGTACATGGCTCGCCATTAGGCTACGTGTAAAGGTATGTCCTTGAGTATCCCCTGTGCTTAGAACTAGGCTTCTTCCCTAACACTTCATCGTACATATGTGACTATTCCAAAATGCAAGAAATCCAAAGTGCACTAGTCCAAGCAGACCTAAGAGACGGCATCTACACTTGTGATATCTGCAACATCTGCACTATAATAATGTAATAATTTTAACACTGTACAGAGGTATTTCACTCAATAGTGCACTAAGTACATTTATTAAATAAACTTTGTATTATTTTACTTAACCTGTTTCGTTGGGGGTGGCACTGAGGGCTGAACCAAGGTCTTATGATTTTGAGGCGCATGCTCTACTACTGGGTCCTGTCTCCAGACCCATAGGGAATCTTCCAAAGAAAAGAAACAGAAAGAAAAACAAAACTTCTCAGTTCAAAAAGCTAAATGCCCAAGCTAGACCTCCAGGAGACAGACTGGAGTGTGAGGACTTGGGAATGTCACACTCCTGGATGGCTGCATGCTCTTTCACCTAGTGTAGCAGCCAGCACTCACGAGACCATAAGCATTGGAGAACACTTCTAAGCAAGAATTAGAGACCAACACTGGTGGCAGAGCACGCCCAAGAGCAGCGGTAGTGGAGCAAGAACCTCGAACGAGGGTTGGAGCAAACAAGAGAGGCTTTCTGAAGCTATGAGGACGATGCTGAACCTGTGAGTGTGTGTGTGCACACTGCTAAGGACAGAAACCAGAGCCTGTGTACGCCTGTCTATCCATAAACTACATCCCGAGCCCCAACACTAAGCTTTCATAGGTCTTTCTGTGCATATAAAGCAGAAAAAAAACTTAATGAACTACTCATATCTTTAGAAAAAACTCTGTGGTTAAAGGGATACATAAAACAACAAAAACAGAGACTTACCAAGAGCAAGATGGGTAACATAACTATTACAGGCAAAAATGTGACAGGCAATTTGACAAACCTTTAAAACTTAACACCACAAAGAAAGAAAATGAAATATACTAAAGCACAGTGTGCTCTGTTACAAAGAACCCTTATGAAGCTCTGCTAGTGAACAGACCAATGAGACCTACAGGAAGCCACCAGCATCATCTGTCAAGTGCCCTAAAACAGACCACACAGTGCTTAATTGTTAAAGGCAGAACAACTCCCAACACACACTACTGAGGCAGAGAGGAACCAGGCTTTCTTAATGAGCTACTCAAAGATGACACCAGACACTTCCTCCCACCTCCACAGCATCCTGGGAAGATTAGCACCATGGGGGTTGCTACAGAAAGTCCTATGGGTGAGCACTGCCCTGTAGACAGTAAGGCTAGACCACAATCCTCATGCACACCAGACTGCTGTTCAACCCAAGAGCTACACCTCAGCCTTACACACACCTAATTCAGAGAATTAACTTAACAACAGTCATCACCCAGTTAAAATAAGTTATTAGTCTAAATAAATATAGTCATATTGTGAGGCACTTCAAAGTAAATTACCCAGTAAGTCTAGAAAATAGGAGTTACATTAAATATACCCAATTCCTGGAGCAAAAGACTAGCTTCAGCATATGCAACAGGCCATCCTGTAAGAGGTGCCCAACTGCTAGGATATTAACACCCTGCTACTTCAAATCGACATTTTGTTTTTTCCTCGTCTGTCTCTCCAGGAAGACACTAGAAGAAAAAGCAGATCTGAGTAGGCCCTCTCAGCCTTCCACTAGGCTCCTGAAATATCACGTCATTATCTCACATGCCTGTCAGGCTAAAGCAACTATGGGCGGAGAAGAAGAAAAACTATTAAGACTCGTGGCACTGGGAAGGGAGTGAGAGCAAGAAGACAGTATGGTCAAGTGAGGACAGAAGAGGAGAGAGCTCCATGTCTGACTCATGTGATTCGATTCAGCAAATCACAGCTGAAGCCTTAGGAAATGGTAGTAGAGAGCTGAGAAGGCACTGCCTCCACCATCTCAAGTGCACGCACAAACATGCACGGACGCACGCATGCACGCACGCGCGCACTTACTTATCTACAAGTGATGGCCGGGCATCTGCAGCCTCAGCTTCTCCAGCTGTGGCAGAAGCATCTCAAGAGCTCATACTTTTGAGGCCAGGAGCACACAGAACACATCTCAAACAACAAACAAACTGTCAGTGCAGAGGTTTCCTCTCCTTAGAGATGTCTGCTGTCTTCTATACTCTTAACTTACACCATTAGTGCCCTTCCTCCATCCTCCCTTACCTCCCACATGGCTGTGTTCGGTTTACAGATTCTGTCTCCCAAGGTCATCCTCCCATCATTATATTATCATATATTATGTATTATTATATTTTCCCACTATTCTTTTAAGAGCTGTACCTTGAACAGCAGTGTAACAGTGTGCTTAACTAAAAGCAGGACTCTGGAGCCAGTTAGGAGGCTTGAATTCTAGTCCAGTTGTGAGACTTCAGGCTTGTAGGAACACGGTCTAAGAAGTGTGTGAGATTTCTGAGTGCTTGAAGAAAACTCCAAGGGAAAGACAAGAGTCTTGTGACTTCAGCTTCTTCAGAAACACAAAATTATTCTTACGTTTTTGTACCCCTTCAGGGTATCAGATAGGAGTGAATTTACTTCAAATTATTCATCACAACTGGCTATTATTATTTGTTTATATGCCTCTATGGAAAATTATGTTTTTGCCACATGTGTCTTATGCTTTAAGTGCAGCTTATCTATCACAGGTGGCCTGCCCTTGTGATTGAACTTTACTCACATGACTCCTCTTGACCCTCTGAGTATAAATTGTCAGATGCTCTGAATAAAGTTGGCTATTGCATGAGACTTTAGTCTCCCTCATTTATCCATTCTATTCTCCCAGGTTCCACTGGCTCTAGAGCAGTAAGCACTCTCTAAAACAACAAAATTGTGGATTACATAGATACAAATATGTAATATACAAAACCCTCCATTTACAGACTACTCGCAGAGCAGTGTTCACTGACTAAATGCTGGGCATATGGATTCATTGGAGGAGTGTTTCTGTGAGGTAATTAAAGCCAGCAGCAGTGACAACACAACACAATGCTTTACTGAAGGGGGGCCTGGTGACATGGGAAGGGGGCAGGTGGGAAGGAGGAAATCTGAAAGTTGTTGGAGGAAAGGAAGCCATGCACGACATTTGCTGGAGCATCTGAGTTCTTAAAACTAATTTTCAAAAGAAGCTGGGAGAGTTAGCAGGAGTCTTCTAGAAGAGTTTGACAACCATGGATGGGCTTGAGAGCACTGGGTACACAGAGGCTCAGAGGCAGGCTAGGGCAGAAATGTCCCAGAAATGATCCAGAAACACAGCGAACAGAATCCCTCTCACTCCATTACTCCATTCCTGACCTGGTCAGAATTAGTTCTGTCCATTCAGGTGTTCCTGAATCCAGAAGGACAAACAGTGTATTGGGAGCGTGGGCAGGTATTACTGGTAGTTAACTCCTTAAAGTTCTCTAACAGACGAGAGAGCTAGTGTCCAAGAGTGGACAGAGTCACGCAGAAAGTCCCATGACTCTGGCATTTGGACACTATGCAGTATAGAACCAATTGAAAACAAAGTCCCATTCTCACTCACCATTATTCACAAAACCGTTTTCTTGAATAGCAATGCATTATGACATCATGGAAAACTAACTTTTAAGAAAAATTATGAATCTAAAGTCTTACACAAATTACAAAATTCTGATCTCATTTTCTTAAGAGAAATGCTTTAATGAAATTTAAAAACTCCAAGTTGAGCTTTAAGAAGGAAGAAAGGCTGGGGCAAAGCTCATTCAGAGTACCTGCTTAGCATGTATAAGGTCCAGGGTTCGCTGTTCAGTTCCACAAAAGAAGAGAAAATCAGGATTTTAAGTTTAAGAGGACAGAAAACCAAAATGTTTTTTAAACCCTTATCAAGTTGTTTTTCTGAACACACACAACAAAGCACAGACGAGTTCTGACAAGGGCAAAGTCCCAAGTCATGACAAGAACCCAGAATGCTCACAAGAAGCAAAAAAAGTTAAACTCAAACCCTACTATTCACCTGAGATTCTACTCTGAACTCTTACTAAGTGTAACCAACCCAAGGGATAGAAACTACTAAGGCTTAGCCCAGGTCAATAGTGCCCCATTTCAAATCTCAAACTGACCACTGATACACAACACAAAACCACAAAACCAGGCAAACCAACTTGAAGATGCTCAAGGCTAGCAGTATCGGCGAGATATGGAGCGGAGGAGCCCACACCACCATTTATAGAACAGGTACGGTCTAGCACCATGGTTTAGAAGTACACACAGTTGTAGGTGAATCCTCTCGAAAGTAAAAGGCAGGACTATTTATTACATCTCCTCTACCATATCCAACAGAAACCCAAAACGCCAACCTACCCTGCACATAAGCTGGCCACTTTTAACCAGGAAGAATCAGAAGACATGCATGCCTTGTAGTCCTAGCATTTCAGTGAAGACAGGAGGAGGGTCAAACTCACAGTTACCCTCAGCTATTCTGTGAGTTCAAGGCTAGCCAGCTGGGCTACATGAGACACTGTTTCTAAAACCCGAACACCAATCCCTAAACCTACCAACCAACACATGTCCTTAGAACACACCACTTTGCTGGAAATATGAGCAAGGCTGATAAACTAACCTGGTCAGTCTGGTGTGCCTGTCCCAGCCACAACTGGATGTCATCTCGACTCATCTTCTGCAAACTGCTCGAAGCAGTTCAGGGTAAGATTTGGATAAGTCTTATTTCAAAATCAACTCTCAACTCACAGTTCTCTTTGCTCATGTTTTATAGACTTTTTTTTTTCTTGGTCTGATTTCTGAAGAGGGAAGGAGGCAATACCACAACCACTAAACACTTCTCCACTACTTGGGTTTAGAAGGAAAAACAGTAATGTGGACGCTGGAAACCACTATCATATGTGCAAATATGATTCCTACTTTGTCCTTTAAGAATGATGGGAGGTAACTCGCGCTTATGTTAACTCACTTTCTCTTTCTAGCACAGAAATGATCACCAGGCTCTAAAGCAAAGCAGGGAATTACAGGCTGTGGCTCTCTATTTGGAAAGCAGAACTCTTACTTTGAGACTTATTCTGGAGAAATGGTTAGGCATGTTATTAAAAAGATAGTCTAGCTGTATATATTTTGCTTTTTCTTTAGAAGAAAATTTAATTTGAAACATCTCTTTGTATGTGTACACATATACCAGAACAAACATGGCCTAATCCAAGGACAACCCGAGGTAGTTACCTCTCCCCTTCCACCATGTGGCTCTCCAGGATTAAACTTGTTATTTGGTTTGGAGGCAAGCTTCCTTACCTGCTGAAACATCTCATTAGTCCAGTATCTGTTTTAAATAGGAGGGACTGATTTGTTTGTTTGTTTGTTTCTGTGGCTTTTTAGGTGAAGTCTCATCATCTCACCATACTGCCCATGCTGGTCTAGAACTGCCATGCTAGTTCAAGGCTAGCCTGTTCTACAGAGTGAGTTTCAGAACAGCCATGGATACAAAGAGAAACCCTGTCTAGACACCCTAGAATGAAAAGCTCCCTCCTGGAGGGAGGCTCATAAGGCTCCCAGGAAAGCTATAACTATCTTAAGACACTAAACCTCACCACAGAAGAATCCTTATATCCACACTCATCGCTTTACTATTGACAACAGCGAAGAAACAGAAGCACCAAATGCCTATCAACAGATAGAGAGGATGTGGTGCCTATATACAATGGAATCTTACTCAGCTGTAAAAAAAAAAAAAAAAAAAAAAGAAGGTATTTTTAGGAAAATGGATTAAAAAACCAGAAATCATTAGGTTAAGTAAAAGAAAGCAGATTAAGAAAGACAAATGCTGCATATTTTCTCTTACAAGTGAATGAAAAAAGGAAGTAAAATGGAAAAGAAAAGAAACATGATGGTTCTAGGTATGGCGGAGGGAAAGTTTTATTATAGAAATGGAGAGAGCAGAGCCAGAGGCAGGGACCCTGAGCTATGTGAGGAGAGGGGGAGAGGGGAACCAGGCGCAGCAGCCAGGAGGACCAAAGGAACAGAGAGTGGGTAACCAAAGCGTTGGTAAGATATATGGGTAAAGGAATGTTCACAGGATCCAAATGTAGGCAGGTCACATCTGGACACTGTCAACAGGTCCTTCTGTGCTCAGCATCACACACGCTTCTCCCACCTCTATCATTTCATCTCACTTGACCTATGTGAGTGAACACATCAAGTACTCACATTCCAGTTGTGAAAGCAATTACATAGCTGATCACTGGCATGGATACTAAGACACTAACAGACTGGCATTCTTTTGTTTGACAATAAGAAAAACATTCCAAGAATATGCTTCTAGAGTGCTCCTCTAACACTCATAAAATCCCAGGTTCAATCCCTAGTTCCACACAACCCGGGCTGGTGCCACTCAAGAGGCGAAGGCAGGACACTCACCAAGGGACACTGTCAAGTACCTGCTGAGTTTGAGGTGGCATCTGTGGCTAGTACACCCTAGGTAACCACAGTCATGTGCCTTAATCTCTGGCACAATCATTTTAAACTCTGAGGTCTGCAGCTTAGCACAAGACCCGGGCTCCAGATCCCAGCACTAGAGAAAAGCCAAACTAAGTAAACCAGATGTGGCATTCCCCTTGAACGTACTTGTGGTGAGCAAGCCAAACATGGTCCTCCAAGTTTTCCGACCTCAGTTCCTAAGTGCTGTGTTTCCCCTGCAGTTGTCTGGGTATGCCAAGTCAGAGCCACAGTGTGTGTGTGTGTGTACAAAACAAACACTTTCTAGTTTCCATGCATTATTTCCTCTGCTCAACCATTTTATTTAGCCCTCTGAATTTTTCTCTGAAAAATAAAATTTATAATCCATACATGAAGTAAGATGGTAATAATGGATTAGAAAAGAAATAATACACTTAGTATTAAAAAAGAACTTCTACACTAGGGAAAGAGTTCAATGGCAAAGTGCCTGCCTAGCATGAATAGCAACAAAGAAATCCCTGACAAGAAGGTTACTATTTTATGCAAAATACTCTGAGAATAAACGACTATTGTTATATCAACCTCAGACTCAGAATAACCGATTTATTTACAAGAATAGCTGATTTTTTTAAATGTGCATTTTTTTTGCCATTGAACACTCTATCCAAAATCCAGTCTATCTTTCTCTGACCACCCAACATCTTTTAAGTCATTAAAATATAAACTAATGAAACAAACCAGGATTTGATGGTCATAGCTAATTAACAGTATCTTAAGGTAAGAGTAATTTTATCTTTCTTAAAATCAAATAAGCCCCTAATTTTAGATTTATACCCTAAATGGTTTTATTGGATGATTTCAAACATTTAACCCTACCCCCAACATACTCATAGCTTTAAAATACCTGCCATTTGCCTTTTCTTTCCTAGTGCTGAGTTCTAGTATCTAGAACACTCAAGCACACTAGACAAGCTCTACCCTTAGCTACACTCCAGCCTCAGAGTGACCTCAAACCATCTATCTCACACTCTCGGTGGTTCCAGCACACAAGAACTGTGTAAAACAAATGGGCTGCTCGAGCCAATCTGCTTCTCTAGACCAACAATAAGCACAGACAGACAGTCAGAGCCAGTGTTTGAAGCCAGTGGGCCAGGCTTGATGGCACGGGGAAGAATGCACACATTGTAGTGAATGCTTGAACCATCACTGAACATCATGAAGGCTTAAAGGACTCAGTACCTATTTTCACGGACTATGCAGTCACCAGAAATGTTGGTTTTCATTCTTTTTACTAAAGTGGCCTATATTTTGCTTTGAGACTTGAAAGAACAAATGGCGGATAAACAAGCTGCTTTAGGTCATGAACCTCAAACAACATTATTTAAAGGTCTAAAAGAAGAAATGATGAGAGGTGAAACACTCCAAGAACCTAGTTAACTCGGTCTTCACTGCTATGAACAAACAATGAAGGCCACATCCGAGATTAACATGATTGTGTAAGTTAAAGGCAAGTAATTATGTCATGGATGGGGAGGGAAGGCAGAAACATACATTCTTACTGAGGGAGAATAACAAGTTCAAATATGACCTCAGTATTAGGGGAGGCACACATACAGAAGTGTACAACAGTGCACACTTGCAGCAAGAGAAAAACGAGGGAAATGAAGGGACTTGGGAAGAGAAAGACACCCTTCTCTCATCTGGTTTGTGTAACCAAGTCTAGGAGATCTCTCACAACATGAAAGGGAATGCATACTGTGCTCCTACGGGCCAGAGCCTGTGTCATCTGATCTTAAGCATCCGACCCTGAGCAATGCACCACAGACTTACCTCACAATTTCATTTATGAGAGGACAATTCTTTATGATAAGCAGACCACTTTAAATTTTTACTTAATTTTTAACCTTTGCGTAATCTTCTAACCTACGTATAGATTATATTCTTTGAGCAATGTAACTTCAAAGACAATAAAATTGTTAGGACACTCAAGATGTGCCCCTCTTTCCTGACAATCCCACACACAAGTAGTCTTACCTCTTAAGTTTCCCTGCCATCCCAGGCCTGGTAAAATCCAAGGTGTTTGCTTCTTTTACCTTTGACAATCACACTTGATATCGTGGCTCCCTTCAGCCCTGAATTTCATTTTGTTTGTCTGAGATATGGTCTCACTGGAGCTCAGACTAGTCTCTGGGTACGTGGTGTAGACTGACCTCAATGTAGTGATGGGTCCTCATACCTCTCAAACCTCAAATGCTGGGACTGCAATCTTTTGTGAATCTTTTCTCCTCCAGTGCTAGGGACTGAATTTACGCTAGGTAAGCACTCTGTGCAAAGCTCTGGCCCTGAAATTATTTTCTGTGGTGTAATAATTAAGGACCAGCTTTATCAGAGTGCTGGTCCCAAGGGCAAGCTCCTCAGCTAGAGGCTTAGTGACTTTCTCTGCTGCCACTCATATACCGATCCATTCTGTTTTGCCAAAGCACAGCAAGGCTATCCTAAGAACATACTGCAAACACCTTGACTTTTAAAACAGAGCAAAGAGTCTATCTTATGGCCAGCCTCACTTTCTGTTAAAATTTTAAAAAGGAGCCACAAAAGTACTAACACTAAGACCTAACAGCACTGCCACAGACTGAACGTTCCATACGGGACTTTCTGCCCTGATTTTATGGACTATTTAGCCACTCACTATTTGGCCTCTCATTTTAGGAGTAGTTGGTGGGGTGTAACTCAGCTGCAGGTGCTTGCCCCTGAGAAGTGTCACCACGGAAAGCTACAAACCAGAGAACCAGGACAAACCACCCCAGCCCCACAGAAAACTACAAAACCAGGCCCTTCAACCATCACACTGTACACAACTACACTCAGGACGCTGTTCTTAAAGTCAGCACACACTGAACAAACAAACAAACAAGCGCTGCATTGTGTTTTGTTAAAATCCAATTCCTAAATAGATTGTTTACATCTGTGTAACACTGAGCAATTAATTCAGAAATATTTTACTAGAAGAACCAAATTGAACTGAAAGCTGTTGAGGCAAACTGTATGTTCCTTTTGTTCTTGTTAATTAAAAATAAAAAGGGTAAACGTTGTTAAATCAAACAGTGCTGCAAAGTTCTCTCATAGATCCAAGTCCTTTTTGTTTTGCTTTGTTGTTGTTTTTTTGAGACAAGCTTTCTCTGCATAGCTCTGGCTATCCCATAATTCTCTTTATAGACCAGACTGGTCTTGAACTCACAGAAATCCGCCTGCCTCTGCTTCCCAAGTGCTGGGATAAAAGGCATGCACCGCCACCTCCTGGAGCAAAGTCTTAAATTATAGATAATGCTTATAAGTAACAGTTTGACAATATCTCATAATTTTAAACCATTAAGTAAAAAGGATAAAAGACCACTCTGAAATCTAGCTGACAGTAACCATCCCGCTATGGCTTGAATACTGTGCCCCCTCAAATTCATTTCAAAATCCTCAACCCAGGGGAGGACAGAGGTGGTGTTTGGTCCCAAGTCTTCATTAATAAATTAATGTCCTTCTAAAAGAGGCCTTAGACCCCTTCCTCTTCCTGCTGGGTAAAGGTACAGCAAGAAAGAGGCCATCTATGAGCCAGAGGAAGGTTCTCACCAGACACCAGACTGCCTTTGCCTCAGATCTCCAACTCTCTAGAGACACGAGAAACATATTTTATATTTATGATATGTATATATGGTACTTTGTTCTAGCAGCTTCGAAACACTAAGACAATATTCTCAGAACACAAAATCCATGAGAACAGGGATAATTTTCTATTATATTTTATAATAAAAAGGAAATACAGACTGATATTAATCTCCAGTAATGCCCAGACCTTTGTTATCGAAGCCAAACTCTGAACATACAACAGCCAACTTCCTATCGTCTCCCTTCAATATCCCATCCTTACTTAAAGAGAAGATCCACCTGCACCCTTATCCCATCCCTGTTATGCCACCACAGAAATGCCCCTCTGTGACACGTGACAGCTGGGCTCAAGCCATTCAGCAGTCCACTTGCTGATAAGATGTCTTAAAGATGGTAAATATCTACTTTGTTTTTTAAATTAATTAATACTTGAGACATGGTCTCTACACAATATTGGCTGGCACTTGCTCCCTAGACTATACTGGCCTCGAACTCTCAGGTGCTCCTGCTTCTGCTTCCTCAGTGCCGGGATTAAGGCACACACCACCACGTCTAGTCTATTTGCGACGAACTTACTGTTACTCCCTACATGATAATGTTTTCAGTGCTTACAAAAAAAAATGCGTTAATAAGATCCATCTGACTGGCATTTAAAATTTAAAAGTAACACCCAAGGCAACAGGGGAGGAGTTACCTCCACTAGAAAGACAGGGCATCAAGTGGAGGGATGGAGTTGCCATTCCACAGTCAAAAACTCTAACCCAGAATTGTCCCTGTCTAAAAGAACTACAGGGATAAAAATGGTGAAGAGACTGAGGGAAAGGAGGTCCAGTGACAGGCCCAACTTGGGGTCCACCTCAAGGATAGACTCCAAAACTTGACACTATTACTGATGTTATGGTGTCCTTACAGACAGGAGCCTAGCATGGCTGTCCTCTGAGAGACCCAACAAGTAGCTGACTGAGAGAGAGGCTGATACTTACACCCAATCAATGGACTGAAGTCAGGGTCCCTGTGTTGAATTAGGGGAAGGCTGGAAGAAGCCAAGGAGGAGAGTGACCCCATAGGAAGACCAGTAGCCTCAACCAACCCGGACCCGAGATCTCTCAGACACTGACCCACCAACCAGGCAGCATACACTAGCTGATATGAGCCCCTGACACATATACAGCAGAGGATGCCTGGTCTAGCCTCAGTGACAGAAGATGTGCCTAACCCTCGAGAGACTTGAAGCCCCAGGGAGAAGGGAGGCCTGGTGGGAGAAGAGGGTGATGGGCCCATCGTTTTGGAGATGGAGGTAAGGAGGGGGAGATGGGATGAGGAACTGTGGGAGGGATGGCTGGGAGGGGAACAACAACTGACTGTAAAAAAAAATTACAGTAATAAAAACAATTTAGAAATGACTTGGCTGGCTACAAGTTATCAACATGCATATTACTGTGGAGTGTGGCTCTTCTAAGAGATGTATCAGTGATAATGTCAACAAATATGTAAATATTGATATAATAACATCCATCAAAATACTAAAAAACGTAACTGATTAATAGATCTGAGACTGAAATGAACATAGTCTTGTGGACCTTAACTAATGAGTGCTTTAAAAGGCTGTGCTACTTCAATCATGTTGGACCATCTCTATCAGTGTATTGCTTCCAGGTGAGTATTTTCATTCACACTCTCTTTAGAAATGGAATAACATTTCTAAAGATGGTAGAACCCAAAGAAATGTTATTTCTGCAAATGTTATGGTAGCTACGGGCTTAAAGAAAACAAGAAGGTAATAATTTAATATAGCTCTTTGATGTCATGAGGGAGCGTATAAATATTAGTTTTCTAGAAGTAAATAAAAATAATTGCTACAGTTTAAATCTGTCCCCAAAGGACCATGTGTTAAAGGCTTGGCTGCCAGCCTATGGCCCTCTGGGAGATAGTAGAATCTTGAAGTGTGGCACAGGGCACACCCCTGCTTAGCTAAAAACTCAAGAGCAGAGCTAAACATGAACACAAGGCCAGCTCTTTTTTATCTACTAAATATTGTCTTAAAAATAAAAACTACGGCTGGGTGTGGTGTTGTACGCAGAGGCACTCCGATCTCTGTGAATCTGAGGCCAGCCTGGTCTACACAGCAAGTTCCAGGACAGCGACAGCTACAGTCACCAAACAGCAAAGCAGAATAAAAACCAAACCTTCCACAGACACAGGAAGAAACACCAAAGCCACCGGGCCTAGTGAGGAAACAGGGCTGCCCTGGGTGCCACGGGAGAGCAGTTTTGCCTGACACATGCTCCTGTGAGGATACACCCTATTACTGAGACCCCTGCAACTGTGAGTCAGACCAACCTTTTCACGTCATAATGGGCTGTCCCAAGAATAGGCTACAGTGACAACTGACTGACTAACTGCATGCCAGTTATCCAAGGCTGCCTGGAAGCAAGCATGGTTGAAGGCCTGTTGGGTTTCAGAGGATGCAGACAGCATAGGAAAAGGAACTGTTTGCACGAAAGATCCAGTCACAGGACAGAGAACACCTAGTTGTACCATGATTGTTATTGGTTCTCTCATTTACAACTACAATCGTCCACAGAAAACTAAGAAGACGTGTCAAACTCAGGAACCGACCCTTCACACAAAGGAAAACTCAAGGGCCGAGAACACAGCTCAGCAGTAGACCACTCACCTACCCAGCATGCCCAGGGCTGGGATCCAATCCCCAGCACCAACCAACAAAAGCACACAATAAAACCAGGACCAGCCTGCTTCCTAATGCAGAGATTATAGGCATGGGCCACTAAACTTGATAACAGCCCCATTTTTTAACTGAAGTCCTTGCTTTCCATCATCAACCTAAAGATCAAAGTTGAACACAAGACTTTTTTACCCACCCAGTTGTTATATATGAGAGCATGACTCAGTATGGTTGATGACTCTTGTAACAGAAATTATGTTATCTAAACTCAAATTAGTTATGAACCAAATTCCTTCATGCAATTGTCATGAAAAAGTTATTAGAAACAAATCATTTCTGCGAATTTAACTATTTTAAAATCCATGAACAGCTATCAGAAAACAAAGAATAAATTTACCTTATTTTCCTCAAGAAATTTCAATTTGACAGAAACATCACTGCGCATTTTGTCATATTTTTCCTTGTGTATTTGGAACAGATGCTGTGACTGCTCAATTTTTGGCAGAGTGTTTGCATCACGAGGTCCAAGGTTCAGTTCTTCCAAATCAGTGCGATATGCATCATATTCAATTCTGAAAAGAAGAGAATAAATAATCTCACAGCAGCAAACACTGGGGCAGTCAAGAGATGGACTAGAAACAAGAGTCTCACATTAATACTCAAACCCCACACACAGTCTACATTTGATGCTTTAAATCATTATTTCCCTAAACATAAAGAGCTATCAAGACACTTAAAGGGCTGGGGGGACCTCAGCGCTAGAGTGCTTTAGATGTGTGCAACTCTAGGGCTTTGTTCTCCAGCACTGTAAAATATGTGCATGCACACATGCATGAGTGAACAGGGAGAAGCTGCTTCTTAAGATCATCCACTATTTCCCAAACTTAAATATTACTGGACAAAATTTTCAACATTTAGCAAATACTTAAATAAAAAAAGTCAACCTCAACAGATGTCAAACCAAGTTCAAAGTAGTTATCAATCCTTAATGTGAACTGATTACTAATGAGACAAAGTTGGTAAGGCCAGCGGACTTAGAATGTCTAGCAAAACTGCTAAGTCACTGAGAATTACCAACGCACCTATGCTCTTTAAAATGTTCTCATCACTGTGTGTAAATAATACTGTCACTTCAGACACTACTGCTGCAACCTGTCATGAATGCAGACAATTGCTAACAAGCTACGTTATATCTGGGGCTACTTTACACTGAGTCTTGGAAAGCCCCGGTGTACTTTTTACAATCATCATATTCCAACAGACACTGGTCACAGTTCAGTGTTTGACAGGCACATATGACAGTACAATGCTAGATGGATTGTGGTCACAGTAGCATTTAGACTGTGAAAATGACACCTCCTGTAGACACTGTACCTGGTTCTGTGAGGTGCTCTGCCTTAATGATTCTACAACAGCTCCTCCACCAAACTCACTCTGCGACCTCTCAGCAGCTACATGGCACCTCTGCCATAGCCCTGTGGAGTAACAGTGCTGCCATGGTAAGCAGACCTTCTCAGCTGCTCTAGCATTCTGTACTCGACTGTAGAAAGCAAGTGCCCCCTAATTCAGTAAAAAAAAAGTCTATGTGCTACAGCTAATGGTCTTTATTCAGACATCAAGAGGGAGATTCTTGGAGGGAAGATTTCCTCTATCTTCCACTCCAAGAATGAAGAATATGCTAAGTGATAAACTATATTGTATACCTAACTTGAAAAGGAATATGTTAGTCCCTCACATTCGACCGTACTTTGTCTGCCATTTAATTTGTGGGTTTTGAGACCGTCTCACTACATAACCCTGGATGTCTTCGAACTCACTATGAGGCCCAGGCTGGCCTTGAATTCAGAGATCGGCCAGCTTCTGCTTCCCAAGTTTTATTACTTTTATGTTTTACTTTTCTCCAGACAAGTTTTCCCTGTGTAGCTCTGGCTGTTCTAAATTCATTCTAAAAACCAGGCTGGCCTCAAAGTCAGATGCCTGTTTGTTCTGCCTCCTGGACAGTGGGATTAAAGGCATGTGCCTGGTGCCTGGCCTCCAAGCCCTGCTTATTTTTAACCTGCACTAAATTTAACAAACTAGATCTTTCCGGGCCGATGAAGACCACTCATTCGTTCACTAAATGTTGATCCATCCAGCAGTAATCACGTCGGCACCTTCTGTGTTTCAAGTGAGCAGAGCTCATCCTCAAGATGCGAGTGAGTAGCCGATTGTAACAAAATGGCACAATGCACATCACCATTACAGACAGTGGGCATGACTGGACATTTAAGAAAGTATTTCTGAGGAGAACAAAAATAGGACACAACTAAAGTGTGAAGGACAGTAAAAGAGTACTAGGCAATAAAATTGGTAGGATAACCCCCAAAGAGAAAAGTGTCAGTACTGACATAGACAGTTGAGAATTAAGTCAGTGTATTACAACCCAAAATTAATGCCAGTAATGGAAGGCACTTCAGTCAGGGCTGTAGACAGCCCCATGGTCCCTGAAAAACAGTTCAGAGGTAAGCCAGCAGGAGCAAGCAGGAAAAAGCCAGTGAAGAGCTGTGCTTTGTCCTGACTTCATTTGTTTAGGATAGAGAGCTGAGCCTCTAATGGAACGGAAGGGAGATGGACTGGAGTAGACTAAGAAGATGGGTCAGCCTCAAGACTGAGGGGATAAGACGTGTCAGAACCTGAACAGAGGCGATAAAGACTCAGACAGACAACGGGGCAGGACAATTTAAACTTGCTAACAAGTTAGTTAAGTCCATGGGTTTTCAGGCCAAACTATCTTTTACTTGCTTTCCTGTCTTCAGTTAGCATTGCATTTTTTTTGTTTCTACCTTTTCATCTATGAATGGGAACAATAATTACAACAAAACTTCATACCCATATTATTATATGATATTGGGCAATAATCAAAACCTTTAGAATGCTTAGTATTAAAAAAAGGAAGAGCTAAAAGCAAGCTACAAACAAGAGAGTGGAAGCAAACTAAAGCTGGTGGGATGCCCCACGCGCCCTACGAAGCTACGTGGCATTTTAAACAGCGGTGCTGGCCGAGATATATGCAGTTATAATATTGACCTTGCATTCTTTAGCCTTGATGCTCATTTTGTAGATGGCAAAAGCAGAACTTCCCAGCAACACTTCTCCAAGAGCACTCAGTGCCACCCAGGGATGGGCACTCAGTCTTCCAGGGCAAGCCTCAAGATTGCCAGCCTGGGCTTGTTACTCTATGGAAAGCAGGTGTCCACATGTGAAAAGGTCACAAATGACCGCCTGTTGGTGCTGCTGTGGAGAAACACTGAATGGGCTGTTACGAGCAGGCCAGGAAGGACTTGTACACAATGCGTATGAGGGTTAACAGACCACCCAGCATTTGCCTTAATTACCTCTTCTAATGCTGGTCAAATGGATGACCCTTGCCCTAAAAGTCAGTAAATTTGTCAAACAAAAAAGAAACTGCTACTTAAAACTTTGAAGCTTAGCCTCTTCTTCAAAGACTATCCCGCAAGAAGCCAATGTCCAAGTATTACTACTAACCAAGTCCTCAGAGAACTGATAAGCAGAAATCAAGCCCCAAGCTAAACTTAAAGAATATGCTAGCGTAATTTGAACAAAAAAAGATGGTTCTGGGATGATATCATTGTCAAGCACACAAATGAGGTTGCCTGAAGGTTTCCTTTAAGTAACTATCCAAAAGTTCCAAATAAGCCAATATACTGTATATACCCTGAGACCTGATACTCCATTATCCTTCGAGGTTCTCATTTAAAAACGGTTTTTCAATTATGAGACATGAAAATTTTATGGTTTTAAAAATTACATTATTGTTTTGTTGTGCTAGGCAAGACACTGTCTCTGTACTACACTTGCAGCCCAAATTTTAGATTAAAAGATAGGAAGCCAAATGGGCATTTGAAGCTACAGGTAAGCAAGCCATTCAATCTCTGTAGACTTACTTTACTCCTCTGTAAATCAAACACAAGTGCTTCCCACACTGAGCTGTGCACGGTGGCACCTGCCTATAGCCTCAGCACACAAGAGGCAGACAAGTAATTCTTATCTTTGAATCGTCTAGTCTCCTAAGAACTAGAAAAACTGAAAAACAGCTTAAAATGATTAGAGATAGATTATGATAGACAAATTTAGCAGAAACTGACACAGAAGTAAGACAAATTAAGCTTTTACTCCTGTGCGTATGAATGCATGAAAACACGGCTGACGAGAGGATTTCAGCAGCCGGGCAGGCCAATTACTGCAGATGTTGTTGACACTCTCCGTGTCAGTGAAGTAAATCTTTAGGAAGACTGCTTCCAATTCTATTTCTCACCACCTGATTTTATCATGTTAATAAATAATTCAAATAAAAAGTAAGTCTTTAGCCTAAATAATCTGCAAACCAGCAACCTCCCGCTTCCCACAGATAGTCTTAGCTGTTACCGTGACCTTTATTTGAAAGCCAGCAACAATACCACCATTAATATTAAACTGGAAATTACAAACAGCACAGAACAGAAGCACTTCTTGTAACAAAAAAAATCAAAAATTAAGTAGTCCACATATCTGGATTTTGACCTACAGAAAGCATAGACAATATGGACCTAAGAATAAGCACTCAACCACAAAATGGTGAGGCAGATGCTTTCGGAATTCTCACAAGCACTGCCATTTAGCTAGGGTAAGAGGTCAAAAGTCGACTTCTATTCCTACAAGGTAAGACCTGACATCACCTTCAACCACACTACAGAAATGTATCAGAAAGACAGCGTTCCAAGTGCTCAGAGAACTACCAGAAAATGAGGCTGACAATGAACAACAGTGTCAGGACACAGGAAAATGGACATGGAAGCAAAAGTTGAAAAGTTATCATGGGTGTGGACTTCTTAGAGAATATTTTTAGATATTTAAAATTAGTTATTACTATACATTTTGTTCACTTAGTAAAATCATGAGAGGGATATACATATAAAATAGTACATTTGGAAATCTGTATTATAAACCACCAAGATAAAGGTAAATATTTATGTATAAGGCCAAATGTGTAAACATGTAATGGCAGTTTGAACCTGGGTAAATGAAAATCAAGAGCTGGTATGTGGAAGCAGTGTGACTGCTCACAGTGGGATGCACCAATAATACAGTTACAGGTTCTCATTAGGTCAGATTCCAGACTGTCTACTTGTAGGACAAAGGAAGCTAGAACTGAGAACTCCTCCATTCCCCATCTGTCAGCAAGCAAGGCTGGGGTATGAGTACGGCTCAACCGGACATTCCCAAGGTGAAGTTTTCCAGGCCTTTTGAAAATTACTTCTGAAGAGGTGGCAGCATCAAGCACCTAGGGTGCAGGATTCATATGCTGAGAAAAACTCCTGAGGCTTTACTTGACTTTGGCTCTTGCCTTCTTCAAAACCTTGCTCTCCCATTTTGTTCTTTCTGGGAACTAACCTCCAACTTGACATTTGGTTTTTTTTGGAAAAGAGAGCATTTGCTCTGTGGATGTGGTTCTCTCTTTCCACCTCTACACGGTCTCAGTACTGGCCCAAACAGGGGGCTCATGCAACAAGCATCCCCGACCTCAGATCCTAATCTAATACATTATTTTTTTCTAATACATTATTTATCTTCTCCTATTGGACAGTAAGCTTCTCTTGTTAGGAACCAAACACCTTAAGTAAATACAAGTCACCTGTGAAGCAGACAGCATGAAGTCGTACCCACCTGGCGTTCTCGTACTGTTTTACTGTCATTAGTGTGTCTTCAATTGTTTTATTCACCAAGGTGTTCACGCTAGCAATGAAAAAATTAATGGCCCCAAGAAGAGTCTCTCCATTTTTAGCCAGCAGCTTCTGTGTATCTGCATTATAGCCAAATTCTTCCTAAAACAAAGACGACATCTTAACTGGCCACTAATCACTGGGCATGACTTTGAAATTGTAAACATATTATCAATGGGAAAATGTTTGGGTTAGAAATCTAGCAACTGAAGTTTTTACTTTTTCTGCTAATCTTTAAAAATGTAAGAATATAAATCATAGCTAGCTACATAATTACTAAAAGTTTAGTAAACCAAAATTATCATTAGCCCAGACACACAGCTAAATCTAAATAATTTTAAAAGCTAAATTACTTTGTACTATACAGATTATTTTTGTTTCCACATTTTGTTTCTATTACACTGTAAGCACAGCTGTGTGGGAAAATACAGCAGCTTATTAATCAGAGAAGTTAGAACTTTCAGGACCAAATTAGGTAACAATTGGCTAAAACTTTCAGACATAAAATAGATTGCATTCTTTTTTGTGTTTTGATTGAATTTCTTCAACGTATAAATATTGACAAGACACATTTCTTTGTAAACTTATGTGGTCCAGGTGCCTTGCAAGATCAGGTCTATCTGGGCAGAGAGCTGAGAGGTTCACTCAACACCAGCCTTAGCTCATTCTAATAAACCATGTCTCAGCTCAGCCAACATTTCAGACAACTCCTTCATATGTGGCAAGAACAAACTCTTCATGGCCAGCAGTGCAAGCTTCCCAGTCAGAGCAGATTAGTCAGACGCACATCTGACCAAATAAAGTCATCCTATTTTACTGTAAGATGTATCGTCCAACGTGAATTCTCCAGTCTGTCATAAAACACTTCAATTTTGGCTATAAAAAAAAGGAGTAACAAAGTTAACTAGTAGATGAAAATTTAATGCAGTGCTATGCTTATAATTACATTTCCAGATGATAAATGATGTAATAATTCAGTAAGTATCAGGAGAGTAAAATTACACTATGCTAAAAACATTTTTCATTTAAGAGAGGTTCATGTGCTTTGCTCCGACTCAGTCTTCTGAACTGTGTAGACGACTCCAAGTGTAGAAACGTGTAAGAAGAATAGCGCATACCTGCAATCCTAACACTCAGAGATGGCACAATACAGGTGCTCCAAAGTCAAGCACACTGACGCTATAGGGCAAGACTTTGTCTCAAAACAGACTGACAATCAGTGGGGAAGCAGTCACTCATTCTATCATCACCATAGCATCTTTATAACTATAGGTAGAACGGCAGGGTGTTTCTGACATTTTCTACAAGGTAAATCATATGAAGTATAAATAAATGTTACTGCATTTAAAATATATGGGATAGAACATTTTCTTTAACTTCTCAAAAATTTTAAAATATTATAATTGTACTTATTTTCTCTGACATTAAGAGGTAAAAGCCAAAAATTAAAAAAAAAAAAGAGGAAGAAAACTATAAAAATTAGATTTATAACTGGGCGTGATGACACACACCTTTGATCTCAGCTTTTGATAGGCAGAGACAGGCAGATCTCTGCAAGTTTGAAGCCAGCCTGGACTACAGAGCTAGTTCTAAGACAGCCAGAGTTACACAGAGAAACCTGGTCTCAAAAAAAAAAAAACAAAACAAACAAACAAAAAACAGAAACAAAAAACCCTAGACTTATATAAGCATAATCCTAACAAAAACTAAGGAGCCCTTCTTACCTGCTGTGCAATAGAGCAGAGAACACCACCAACAAGCATGCTAACATGGATGTGGACGGGGAGAGGTGTGGGGTGGATGAAATGCTGAGGGATGGGGACAGGAATGAGGATGAGGATGAAGGGGAGGGGGCATGCACACAGGGCCTCAATCCTACACACACTAGAGAATAACAAGAGAGGGAGAAATACTATTCCCCAGGGAAAAGCAGTGAAACTGTCTACCCAAAACCAAGTGGCCTATCCCAAAAACATATATTCAAGGAACATTATACAGACAAAGCAGGTTGTATTATGTATTTAAGAATACACACACACACACACACACACACACACACACACACACACACACACACACCCAGATGATCAAGAAAGGGTATATGGGACAATCTGAAGGAGGAAAGGGAAAGACAGAAACAATCTAGTTAAATTATAATTTCATCAAAAGGGGGAAAAGCCCAGAGACCTATGCAACAGAGATAGAGACCCTTGAAATAAAGCCAGCCATGCAAATTCCGTAAATCTAAGAGATCATGAGTTTCTGTATTTTTTTTTTTATTATTGTGCTGTATCAATGTCTGTACCAAATTTCTTATCCAAGTTTCTAGGAAAAAAATAATTTTCTGCTTTAAATGATCTACTTCCTCAGGTTAGACATCTATGGGGTGAAGGGTTATCTTTTGTTGCAGGCGAGACAAACAGCCAGACATCAAGAGTCGTGAGATAGTAAAAGAAGTTCTCAAGGAAGTCTCCGCAGGGCTTGGGAAGCAGCTCTGCTGGTAGAGTGACTGCCTAGCATTCGTCCACCTTGGGTTTGATCTCTGAGTTCAGTACATAACAACTGAGCACACATACAAATCCCAGCATTCAGAAAGCAGAGGCAGGAGGATCAGAAGTTCAAAGTCATCCTGAGTTGTGTAGGGAGTTAAGGCCCAGCCTCAGCTAGAGACTTTGTCTGAAAACAAGAAAAATGTTCTGTTCCACACTTAAATAAATAAATGCTAGGAGAAAAAAAGACCTTTATTCTATACTCTGTCTTAGAAATGCGGACTATATACGCTATCTGAGCTGTAGCCCAGACCTAAATCTAATTTACTTCATAACTTTAGTAAGCACATACCCCAAGTCCACTCAAACAAGTGACTATTTGTTCAGCTTATTTCAAGACTGGCAGAGGTTTGCAGCGTAAGTGCCTACTTACTCTGTATCCCATCAAAGAATCATAAATAGTTATGATCTTTCCCTTCTCTCTCACCAAGAACTTTCTCCTAGACCCTCTAGCTGACATCTATTCTGGGTAGAAATGGATCACTACATTCAGGGTCATCTGGATCTCCTTAAAGATTGTATATGATGTAAGCTGGGTGGGGGTGTCACGTGCCGTACAACCAGTGCTCAGGAGGCAGAGGCAGGCGATAAGAGGCAAGCAGAGGCGCCTGCTGTACAAGGCGAGTTCCAGGACAGCCAGGGCTACACAGAGAAACCCTGTCTCAAACAAACAAACCAAAACCCAAAAACCCCAACAACAACCAAAGAAAAAGACCAAAAGATTGTATAATGTAGTATCTTGAGAAGAATATCCCCAGGCTCAAGCATTTAAAAGCACCCTGACTGCTCTTCCAGAAGTTCTGAACTCGATTCCCAGCAACCACAGGGTGGCTCACAGTGATGCCCTCTTCTGGTGTGTCTGAAGACAGCTACAGTGTACTCATATAAAATAAATCTTATTAAAACCTTTTTTTAAAAAATGCCTCAAAATCCCATTACTTTGGGGTTTGAGGATATAGGCCAGTGGAATAACACCAATGGTCACTTGGTTCAATGTCCAGCACCCAAACAAACACAACATTGCCAATTTTACTAAGAGTTTAGCAATCATAAATGGAAAAAAATTACCACTCAGAATACTTCTATTAGTACCCTCACACCCACAATCCCTAAGAGGTGTTCTCAATAAGCTTACGTGGAGTTCTAGAGACTTCAAACTCAGGTCAGCAAATGCATCTCCAAGTTGCTTTTGGGTATGTACCATCTGGAAAAGCTGCGTCGACAAGGTCTGAGCCAGTTTCAGAATGTTTTCATATTTTTTCTTATTATCTCTTAATATGTCAATCTGAGCTTCAAGTTCAAGGTCCACGGTTCTTGAGCCACGGCCTAGTTTCTCAGATATAATTTGCCGAGTACACTAAAAGCAGAAAGATGCACTTTATTTAAGAAGAAAAAAGAACAATAAAAAATTACAGCAAACCAAAATATTACACTGTGCACTACACAATTAGTTTTATACCTAGAGTGAGCGAGTTAGCAAGCTGAACTACTATCCCTGTTCCCAGGACTGAGGAAATGCATTTACAGGCCTGTCTAAGTAGTAACTATCACTAAGCTAAGAAATTGTGACATACATCTAGCAAGTTTATATACTGCCAAATGAATTATCCACATAATCATATTTCAAGCCCACTGCATTTGGGTAAAGTATTTAAAGCAACAGGGATATCAGACAGTTTTGCAGAACAGCATGAAGACCTAAACAGAGAGAAAACAAAGACCGCCAAGATGTAACTCTCCTACTGGTCACTTTCTACTTTCACCTAAGTGATCTCTGCTTGTGTAGGAGGGAGAATGAAAAGAAACAGTAAGACCACAAGAGGAAGAGGGATTAGACATTCCCCAAGGTCAGCACAGTAGTTAGCTGTTATTCTATTTTGTCCCAGAAACATACTTTTTAAAAAAATGTACCTAATTTCAGAGAATAAGAAAGTAAACTTGCTAGTAATAATTTTTATGAAAATAAAAATATTTTATTGTTTAAGGAATAATTGTGTAAGGTATCAATGTATTCTTCATCATTAAAATAAAAATATTCTACGAAGGTAATAAAAACCCAGATGTGGCTGCACACTGGAAAGCTGACAGATCAGGAGTTCAAGGCCAATGTAGAATACGTGTGACCCTATCTTAAAAAACAAAACAAAACAAAACAAAAAAACAATACAAATGAGCAAACAAAATACTCAAGACAACAGTAACAACAACAACAAACTTTTAACTTTGGTATAACTTTTAACTACGTTGTTTATTACATCTTCTAAAGTTCCTGGATATGGGGAGTGAGGACCCGAGTGAATGTGTGCATAGCCCTGTCAAGGACCCCAGAGCCTCAGACCCAAGGGAAAACAGCAAAGCCTTTCCCTAGGAAGGAGGCTCAGAGAAGGACAAAGAGAGTATGAGCAGAAAACGTCCATCACAGGTTTCCCACCCAGCCTGTTCCCAGCCTAAACGCTGGCTCCCCAGCAGAGACTGTTTCTCCTGTGATCAGCTATAGTGTCCTTGATCCAGCTGTACACCACAAACCCTGCCTCCTTGTTTATAACCAGTTTCCTGTTCAACTCCATATAACAAGCAAGCTGAGCTTCTGAGGTGCTGGAGTGTCTTCATCAGAGAGACATGTCCCCCTACCCTAGCTCTCTGCATGTGTCTATATGTTTGTCCTGTTCTTAGGCTCTCATCGGGCCAAGTTCCCAGAGGCATGGCAAAGGACGAGGGAAGGACCAGCAGCCAGCAGAGGTGCTTCTAGTCAGGCCTAACGATCTGAGGTAGATCCCAAGGACCCTCAATGGTGAAACGAGAGAGCCAACTCCAGCAAGTTATCCTCTACCCCGACAGGCGTGTGCTATGGCATGAGTACATACATGCACGCTTGCACACACACACACACACACACACACACACACACACACACACACACACACAGACAGACATACACAGTCACTCTAAATAAATAAATAAAACTGTTCTAGGAGAGGAAAATCAAAATAAAGTTTAACTGTACATTCTTAAGGAAAATCTAAATAATCAAAAATGAGAATACTAGAGTGTGTGTGCTTGAAGTATGGTAAAGAAGGTATATAGTTGTTACTCATTTCCTCAGTATTTAGAGCCTCAGGAAGTTTCTGGCATGAGACATTTCTGAAACTAAAATACAAAACTGAAGACTATAATTCATTACATAGCAGGTTTACAAAGAGAATCTAATTTCTCTATCCTTCAAAGTCCTTGAAAATGGAGACTACTTACAATAAACTGACCAAAGTTTCCCACATAAAGAAAACAGTCAGAGTGTGATTCTAGCACTGTGAGGAAGAGGCAGGCAGACTTCTGAATTTGAGACCTGCTGATCTATCAAGTCCCATGCTACCTACCAAGAGCTTGCACCTACCAACCCCTCCTGCACCTCCCTAGTAATCATTTAGAACATAATAGCTTCCAAATGAAGCCAATGTGCTAACTTGCAGAGCTGGACGGCTTTAAACAAAATCATTGACCTGGCAAGATCTCCTAACTATGGCGGTGGGTGAAGTGGCGCAGCACAGGGAATGCACTGGGCACTATCCTCCTGGCTCAAGAATTGACACTATAGACTGTGTACTCTGATTATTTAAACAGCACAAACAGCTTAGCTGTGATGACAAAAATAGACATTTAGGTACAAGGAAAAGAACAACTTCACAGAAAGGTTATTAAGACAAAATACAGAAGGACGCCTCAGAGGGCAATCAACAGAGGATGTGGGTCAGCCAATGAAAAGGTGGGGCAACACTGGCGGGAAAACAAGGACGGAAAACTGAAAGACACGGGCTTAAAGGTAGCAGGAATGTTAATGGAAACGGCTTCAGAATTTAAAGTATGACTTTAAAACAGTATTTCATATTCAGAAAAGCTGCTGGCTCTCAATGCCTGAAACTGAGACAATTTAATCTTTGGGGAGGGGACAGGACAGGGAGAGAAGTGAGAAGAATGAGGGAGGAAGATCGAGAACAAATCAAGAGAGAAAAATATTTCAAGAAGGACAATACAGCAAGGAGGCAGGAAGGACAGAGGGACAGAACAAGCACACCAGAAGGAACTTCCAGTTTAGGTCTTGAATCCATCCTTTCAGATCAATTTCCTTACTTCCTCCTATCTGAAGACATAGTTGAACAGGGTACTCTGTTCTCTTTATTTTTTTATAGTCTGTTTTTGTTTCTTTTCCTAGTCTGTAATAGAATTTTGGGGGAAACATTTTTTTTTTTTTTTGCTTGTTTGTTTTTAAAGAACGAAGCTCAGTGTGGCATGAAAATTACACAAGTGAGAGGAAGGGGAATTCCAACAGCTGGCACCGCACCCTCACACAGCGACAGGAGCAAGAGAAGACAGACACTTATGGCCAGGATCTGCAGACAAAAGCAGGGAGGTAATAACAGGGAAAGTGGGTAAGGTCATATGGCTGCCTCAGATAATGGGATCTGCTGAGGAATTTAATGTAACAATGACCACACCAGTCTAAGATAATTGGCTGGTAAGCTGTAACAATAGTGAGACAGTAATAAAGATCGGTACCAGAGAAAGTAAGAGAAAACCAAGGGAGAATCTGCGGGGTTTAGTGACTGATTAGATTCTAGGTTCAACAAAAGGAAGGAGAGGGTTCAAAGAACAACAGTTGCATTATGAGAGAACAGAGGCGCGGATCATACCCCTACCATGGAGAACAGAGGGCAAGGGCGTGCAGAGACGCCCCTGCACGAGAAGAACGGTGTAAGTGGGCACTGCTTTTACACACTACCACCAGCATCTCTCAGGTCACGTGGTGGCATGAACTAAATTACTTTTGGAAAGACTCATGTAGCACATTTCAAAACATTTTATCTTATTAAGAAAACTTTGGGGGCTAGAAAGATGCCTCTGTAGCTACGAACACTTGTTGCTCTTGAAGAGGACCCAGGTTCAGTTCTCAGCATCCACGTGGTAGCTCATATCCATCTATAACTCCAATTCAAGATCTGATGTCCTCTCGTTAACAGGCACCTAGCACAAACATGGTGCATATATGCACATGCAGGCAAAACACTCATACACAAAAAATTTTTAAAATACATCTAAAAAATGAAGAAAACTTATTATACAGTCTAACATATACAAATTCAGTATCTCACTCTGTTAGAAAGCCTCTATTTTTATAGAGGGTTTCATGTCATATTTTAAAACAATTGAAAGAATAATTTCATTCTGCTTTACTCTTGAGAAGACACTTTAGAGAAAACTGCTGTGTGTAAAAACGTAAACAATTTTGACTTGCCAACTCAAAACACAAGCACTGTAGCTTATGCTGTGGCCTGTGCTGCTGGGGTTTCTCATCTTACATGTCCAATGACTTCTAGTGTCTGAGCCCTAGTAAGATTCAAAGTTCACGTAGATCTGTGGTTTGGACAGCATGACATGTGCTGTTTATCTAAAAATGACTGGTTTTACTGAGATCTTTAGGAAAATAACCACCAATGACTCCAAGGCAACGCCA
This sequence comes from Rattus norvegicus, assembly GCF_021556685.1. Taxonomy (NCBI): domain Eukaryota; kingdom Metazoa; phylum Chordata; class Mammalia; order Rodentia; family Muridae; genus Rattus; species Rattus norvegicus. The sequence goes on from NC_141535.1 coordinate 171,642,412, forward strand.
AGAGCCATGCTGGACTAATCTGGTGCTGCCTGTACAGTTCTCAATGACTGCAGGATCACAGAGCTGCCAGCTGTGGAGAACTAGTGTGCTCTCTTAACCGTCAGCTGTTATAAAATACCAAGAAAAGATCAGGTTCAGGGGCATTGGCCTATAGTCTAGGTAACTCAGGAGGCTGAAGTCGGAGGATCCCTTGGTCCCTGGAAGGGCACCCCCAGACTGGCCAAATTACCAAAAAAGAAGAGGGAGGGAGTACAACCTTAGCAGTTCTATGGTTAAAGACATTCCAAGAACGTGTGTGTGTGTGTGTGTGTGTGTGTGTGTGTGTGCGCGCGCGTGCGTGTGTGTCTCCACAGTCCTGAGTGGCCTGGTGTCTGTTTCTCTGTCTTCATAGTCCTGAGAGTGGCCTGGAACTTACAACAGTCTTCCTGCTTTGGCCTTCTAAGTGCTGAGATTATAGCATGTGTCACTACATGCAGGCTGGGTTTTTGTTTCTTAAAATAAATGAATGAATGAATAAAATATACAATCTGCCAGTGTTTTAGTCAGTCCATTTCAAATTCTTTTGTACTAAATTTAAAGTATATAAAGTAATGGAACAATATATGAATAATATATAATGAATATGAATTACATATAAATGAAAAGTCATAGAAATAATTTAAAAATTACAAACCTTATATGTGTTGAGACTCCATTTTCTAACAAGTTCTAACTTCTCCATTGCAGGATTTTTAATTTCATCTGCTAAAATAACTGGTCCACCTTTTGTGTGTGTTCTTTGGCCACCTGCATGATCATAATAAAAGACAAAAGCACAATCCAGATAAACAAAGGACATGAGGAAACTTGAAGCCTGGTGCTATTCAAACTGAACTACTTAAATAAAAAAATGCAAAGGTTCCCACTGTGTGAAGGACTAGAGCCTCCTGTAAACATGTAGGATAATTTCATAGTCACAGATATTTCTGTCTACTAAGTAAACATAGTTTGTCTTACTCTAAGAAATTCTGCTGCAAATTTACCTAAAAACAAAAACAAACCAAACGACAAACATCTGGTCTGGGGAGATTACTTATTCTGTTAAGTGCTTGCTGCACAAGCAACAGGACTCAAGTTCAAACTCTCTAGCACCCGTGTCTGCTGGGGAGAGCTGAGGGAGGTAGTGCAGGCAGTGACCTCAGCACAGACGGTGGTCCCCGGGGTTCACTGGTCAGTCACTGGCTGACTCGATAAGCTCCAGGCTTGTGATAGACAATGGCCTCAGAGTCAGAGTCAAGACAACCAAGGTCGACCTACAGACTGCACACGTACATGCATACATGTGTGCCTGGGAACAAACACCAAAACTCAGGTTGAGTAGACATTTTCTTCTCCCACTTATTTCAACAGCCAAACTGGCCATCACACACTTAAGGATCAGAGAAATGCCAAAGCCCAACCACCCAAAACAAAAACAAAACAAAACAAAAAACACCACAAAAACATCTAATTTATAAAAGTCTCATAAAAATAGTGTTAATGTTATACAAAAAAGAAATGTGTAGTTTGTTTTTTCCGCTTCTTTTTGTTTCATGTTTTGGTTTTAAGAGTGTCTCCTTAAATGACCCAAGTCAGCCTTGAACTCCTTAGCCTCAACCTTGTCAATGCTGAGGCTACAGGCATGTACTACTAAATCCAGCTCATTTCTCAGTATTTTGTTGCAATCTACAATCTATCTGTATGTATCTGAGACTGACAGGAATACATACATGGCTTTTTCACTTGACCCATTCTCAATAATACAATTGTCAAAGCTCCCTTTTTGTCTGGCAAGAGGGCAGAGCTGCGAAGCTAAGAAATAGAATCAAATAGGTAGATCTATACCAACCAGAGAAAAGAAAGAATGGATTAAAACAAATTATGTCTTACTATGCTTTTAACCATTAAAATAATTAAATTTCAGATCTGAGCACAACCTAATTGCGTTGAAAAGGCAGGCGATGGCTAGAAAAGTGATTTTTCTTATATATTACTAGAGAAAGCAGTGGCAGCAGCCAGAAGAGCATATGACTACACACAGGGGGGCAATCATGAAAGTGAGGTAGGCTGGCTTCAGCGGGAGGAGACACAGTGGATACCTGCAGGAACAGTCAGATCACCTGCGTGCTGGGTCAGCTGACTAGCTGCCACCCTGCTGGGAGACAGAACACATGGCAAAGGTGGTGCTGAGGAACCTGGAAAGGCAGACATTGAACTGTGAAAATAAATCCACTTCCTCCTCCACATGCTGGACAGTTTGCACAGATCTACTGACAGCTCCTTTAACATGGTCAAATGCTGCAAGTACAACTACAATGAAAACGCTTGCCTCCTTGCAAGTAAGGACTAATCGAAGATGCTATGAGCCTGAGCTCTATATAAATGTTTTATTAGCCTATCAAAACCATACAAAGCACCTCACTACATAAAAGAATTGGTTAAGACCATATCCAAATGAGTTTCCCTGGAGTATGTGATTTTCAAAACCAAATCATATGAAAGTCCTTATAGTTTAGGTATATACCTCATAATTTCCCAGACTTTATATGAAGAAAAGGCTTAAGAGTAGAAAAAAAAATACTGAAGCATTTTTTTAATACTTCTGATAAAAATGTGAATGATATTCTTTATAAGAATTACAGTTTTTATAGAAACTGTTGCCAAAGTTTCCCAATGATAAACCAAGTATGATAAGTACAGACTACTGCTGTTTACTCTGAGACTGCAGGGACTCCACAGCATTCTGCTGAAATGCAGACACTCAAGCACACTGAACCAGGAGCTGCACCCGGGGTGAACTCTGGGTACTGGGAAGTTTCGGAACCAGGGCTGTCATGTTTCCCTAGTGATCATAAGACTCATTCATGGAACTTTAAGAAATATTTGCCACTCTCTCAAGATCCACTGCAAAAGGCACCTGCTGCCTTTGAAGGCTACTTGGGAGATTTTCAAAGTTTAAGAACAAGGGGGAAGAAAACAAATTTCAAGTAAATCACAACCACGTTATAATTCTAATTCTAGGTATAAAATTCTGGTACTGTCTATCACATAGTGTTAGGAACACACTGATAACTTACTTATAGCTCTAAGTCTCTGCAGTCTTCTGAACAGTAATAAGTTCTCAGAAGGCAGAGGCATTGCTCCTAGGCTGACACTTGCTCCTAGGCTGACACTCTGAAGGTTGACCCTGGAACCCAGGTACAAGTAGCTAACTCTCACAAACTGCTATGCACATTCACACTGGAGCAAACACATCCATATGCATGTGTGCACACAAAACAAATAAATGCTACCCATCACTGCTGATAAGGCCTAGTACTAAATCAAGTTAAAGAGAGTAATCATTAAAAACATGGGAAATTCTTTCAGTACTTAGCTGAGAATATTTGATTTTTCTCTACTTACTATACCTGTGAGTGTCTACATGGTATATCTGTACACATGTGAGTGTCTACATGGTATATCTGTACACATGTGAGTGTCTACATGGTATATCTGTACACATGTACACAAGATGGCCAGAGGACGCCAGTGTCCTCCTTCCTCATCTACCCGGCACTGGAGTCACAGGAACAGGAAGCTACACCTGGCGTTCTCATGGGTGCTAGAGACTCAAGTTCAAATCCCCATGTTTACAAAGCAAGTGTCCTCACTCAGTGAGTCATCTCTTGAGCTCTGGCTGGGACATTTAATGCCTATGACATACTATCATTTTAATAGTAATCTTCCCAGGTTTCCTGGAAAAAATTATGTAAAATTCATTCATGACAGGAAAGAATCAATATCCACTTTACATATAATTACAAGTGTACATACCCTATACACACACACACAGAGTTCTGATAAAGACAGCCTTTAGCTGTAAAAGTATGAAAACCTGCTTACATTGAACTCAAGCATATGATAGACCTAAATTGATTGCCACTATTTTTGAAAGTAGAGATAGCTATCTCTTTAAGTTTCTGAACTACAAAACTTAAAACTAGATTAGCTGGTAGACATAAAATGGTCTGAACACTTACAATAAAGTCCATGAGAAATGAGGCTCGGGAGGGGAAACAGGCCCACATGGGAAAGTATGGAACCTACACCGGATCTATCTCCATTATCAAATTACATTCAAAAGGGTACCTAAAGGTCCACACCACACAAAGACCACACTTCCATTCCCCAGGCCTGGGGCTCCCATAAGGAAGCAGTGAACATGAGAGGACACGAGGGCAGTCCCATGTCTGAGGACCTTGACAACAGAGCCCTGTTGCTCTGGCTGTCACAGTTCATTAGTCTCTGTGAGAAATGACGCCACCACACAACCTGACGTGTGTATCATACATGTAGCCAGAGACACAGCTTCCAGACTAAAATGGCAGATGAGATGTGGTGCTAAAGTGGGTGAGATTTCGGGTGTCTGCCTTGCCTTCAAAGTCACCTTCCATTTTTTCCTATATTCAGAACTGCAAGCCTGTAGACTGGTGTAGTTTAAATCAACCCTCCCAATTAAATTAAACTATCAAAAGTGCTCACTAATGCCCACAAAAACCTCTTAGGAATCCAAAATCTTAAAGCTGGGCATAGTGGCACACACCTCTTATTCCTAGGACCGAGGAGAGGAAATCCTACCAAGAGAGGTAGGATTGTGAGTTTCTGCCAACCAGGACCATACTGCACGACCCTACCCCCTCGAAAGAGAAAAACAGGGAAAAACAACTTCAGGATCTTTCTAACTGACTTATGTTTGGGGGAATTAGGCAATTTCCTCTCAGCAGAAACCTAGGCAGGTGCAAGAATTAGAACTCTCATTAAAATTATAACAAAACGAAGCCTTGGGGAAGCACCTCCCTGCCAGGAGCTGAGACTTACTTTTGACTCACACTGTTAGTGATTCTGCCACATTCTGTTGTAGACCAGATTTCAATCTGTTGTTCATTTTAAGGCTAAATTTAGGTATAAGGGGTTTTGTTTGTTTGTTTTTAACTTTAGGAACAAACAGAGAAGTATGGCATTAATCATCTTATAGTAACTGTTCAGAGCTAACCCTGACCTCAGATTTATTTCCCAGGTTTTCCGTCTGTCATTCTTCCCTTGGTCACTCCAATTATCTGTACATCCTAAAACACGTGCCCTTAAGTCAACTGTACCTTTCCAATAAGTACCGAGCCAGTGCGAGCACACAGAGTTCTCTTATGGATACACGGATCAATAATCATGTTAGGTTAAAATGAGCTTTATAAATGCAGTCCAAAGAGATAAGTTACTTCCATTAGTACAAAACACACTTGTCACTCTAACTTGAGTATTAGAAAGAATTTACAAGGGGCTGGAGAGATGGCTCAGCGGTTAAGAGCACCGACTGCTCTTCAGAGGTCCTGAGTTCAATTCCCAGCAACCACATGGTGGCTCACAACCATCTGTAATGGGATCTGACGCCCTCTTCTGGTGTGTCTGAAGTCAGTGACAGTGTACTCATACTCATACACATACAATAAATAATAATAAAAAAGAAAGTGTTTACAAGCAAATAAAACTAACTGACATTTTAATGTTTGCTACAGATTGTAATGGTCATTTTAGTCCAATTACTCTATAATCCTGCAACTTTCAGGGGAAAAGATTAAATCAAATGTCAGATGAAAAATTTCATTAAAAATAATTAAAATATCTAAATAGCACATTTGATTTTTTTTTTAGTTGGTGACGTTTAAAATTTGGAAGTGGGCTGGGATGTAGCTAGTTTTAGTGCTAGAACATTTGTCTGAAATGTTCAAGGTCCTGAGTTCAACTCCCAACATCATGAAAATTAATAAATAAAATAAAATTAGTAAGTAGTAACTAATCAAAAAATTGTGTCAAATTATATAAAGTAAGCCAATATGTTAAGCAATCATAATTCTAGGCGTTTAGTCAACCCTTTCGAAGGCAAGAAGCCTGCATGAGAATGCTGTAACACTTGAGAGCGAAGAGGACACTGCGCTCGCCTGTCTCTGGGAAGGCCGCCTCTGGTGCTGCTCCTTCTTAGATACTGTCTGCTTTGTGTTTTGAGATAGGGTTTCTCACGGGCTTGGGAATCACTGAACTGACAAGGCTGGTGTCTCTACCTCCTAGCTCTGGGGCATGCCTGGTATTTAAACATGGGTCCTAGGGGACCAAACTCATCTTATACGCTGAGGACTTTACCAACCAAACCAACTTCCCAACCTTAAGACTTCATTTCTTATTGTGGGGGGTAGGCAGTCATGGTGTACACATGGAGATCAGAGGACAGTTTGTGGGATTCAGATCTCTCATTCCACAATGTGACAAGTGACTTTATCTGCTAAGGCATTTTATAGACCTAAAACTCTAATTTTTAACAGCATGCATTGATTTTCATTTTCAAGAGCTTTACAGATATATACTGTTAAGATACTAACATATCTTGGGAGGCAGAGGCAGAGGCAGAACTCATATCTCTGTGAGGTTGAGGCCAGCCTAGTATACAGAATGACTGACAGGACAGCCAGGGCTACACAGAGAAACCCTGTCTCAAAAAACCAAAACCAAGCAAACAAAAAAGATACCAACAAATTTGCTTCCTTTCTAGCTTTACTTTGAAATACAATAAAAAGGAAGGAAAAACAGTATCACTCATTCATTTCCCCAACCTACAGTTCAGAACGTAATACTGGAATTAGAAATAATGTGCTTCAAAATCTAAAGTGCCCTTGACTAAAGAGCTAGCCAATAATATAGGAGAAATATTGACCAATTTACGTATTGGCAAAGCAAGATCTACTCTATCAAACCACAAGACATTAAGAAAATTAACCAAGTTCACACTGAACATTAACTATGGCTCCTTAATTACAGCTCTACATCCAAATGTTTGGTGGTTTTCCTCTATTCATTTACAAAAACGATTCTCAGGGAACACCACAGAAAGAGTGGGGTAGGAACTAGGGTAAAGTAGTATCTCCTGGACTTGACAGGGTCACTGTACTGTGATCTCTGACAGTTGTTGCCTATGCCAGACCTAATCAGTTGACATTCCAGTATAAAGGAGAGGGACTCCTAAGCTCTTACCCCTGCTGAGGAGCTGTGAACGGTTGACGGGTGTTAGGGAATAGTCCAGATTCTACAGATCACGGGCCTTGGTAGGCTGACCACACACTAGTGGTTGGTCCCACACCCATGTGTGTATATGGAAGGCACATTCTGGACTAAGTGTTTTAGTTTGTTTGTTTCTTTAAAGGGGAAGTTGGGAGAGGTTGAAGAAGATCTGGGACAAGTTAAGATAAGGAATAAGGGGAGAAAGTCAAAATATATTGTATACATGTATAAAATACCCAAGAATGAAAGCACTACATTAAAAACCCATTGAAAAAGGTTATAAGCAAGGTCACTAACAAGAAGCAATTTTTCTTCTGCATGAACTATACAGATATATACATATGCATGTATATTTACATACTTCCTAGTTTGCGTGCAGCAAAGAGTTACAGCAGGTCTTACTGCCTGTCCTTACAAAAGACTATTTACAAGACCAGCCTTTGTCCAGATCCTCAGAAGATAACTTTGAAAAGTTCCCTTCAGAAGGCTGGGATCCCAAGACCTAAACTGTCTACATAGACAGTGTGGCTTAGGTGGAGTGTCTACAGACTTCTGTTACGTCTAGAACCCTGACAGTGCTCACAGGATGCCTGTGTGCAGTCCTTATAAAAGCCCTGGACACTAAAGGTCCAGCGATCTTCCCCCAGTAGCCACACTTTAGGTGTGGAGCCAGGACTCACAGTGAAAGGCTTGAGCAGTCTCTGTGCATAAGACCCTAGGAAGACATCGCCTTCCTGACTGCCTGTAATAAGCCATAGTGTGAGCATCAGCCGAGACCAATGTCAAGGTGACCTTGAAGTTCTCCTATATGGCAAGCATAGGAAAATAGAAGCTGCATTTTCTTACTTCTTTTGAAATATGAAATCTGTATTTATACAAATCAATAGTTACAATTTTGTGGTTACTACCTAAAAGTAGTTTACCTCCTAAAATAATTTCCCAGCTTCATTCACAATACTTGGAAAGCATTATTAAAAAGTGTTGCACGAGTAGCGAGCTGAAGGGGCAGCGTGAGTGGTAGTGCCTAGTGCGCGGCTTCAGCTGCATCCTGGGAGGGAGGGTGACAATAAAGTTATTCATTCCAATTTATTTCTATGAAGATCAGCAAGATAATGCTTAAATTATTAAAATGAAGAGAAAGAGTATGTTTATGGGCACCTTTCATCAGAGAAATAAAGAGCTTAACTCTTGTCTTCTTTAACAGAAGAGGCGCTTAGTGAACTGCCATCCTCTACTTCAGCCATCTTTATAACATGTGGGTCCTTACCTTGGGATGCTCCTGCTTCAGTAACCCCCTCTTTGGTACTGTCAAAGCCATGAGATGTAATTTGAGTTTCTGAGAGTCCAAGTCCAGATGGTAATGAATGCTTCAAATCCTTGGTAACATTTAAATAAAAGGAAAAAAACTTGGTAAAAGATTTCATAGCACATAAAATTTCAGAATTGTGCCTTTTACTACATTTTATGCTATTTTTCTCTTTCTACACATTATCTCCTTAAACTGCCGTGGCATTCTGTGGTGATCGAATACAGCAAGAATGCTACTTAGGAGATACAGTGTATGCCACATGTGGTACGCCTTTACGCTGGTCACAGTTTAGGATGTCAGGACACACAAGTTTGCAGAGATGGGAAAGAGGGTAAAGCAGGATGTACCTTGGCTAAGACCCTTGCAGAAGAGGAGGCGGGAGACTAGGCCGCTACCATCACATTACTGTCAAAGCAGGGAGGCCAGCAACCAACAAAGGGCCGATGCAGCTAATGTCTCACTGAGAGATAGAGGAGCAGGAAAGAGAAGAAGGCCAGATCAAGTAGGAAGTTTAGTCCTAACTGAATTAAAAAGTAGGCTCTAAATAGGAGATGTGCTTGGTTTGGTGAAAGAACTACTTTAAGAATATAAATTTGGGACATATATAAGAACAGCTTAAAAGAATCTGAAGCTAAAGGCAAGACCAATCATAAACTGCATACCATTCTATCTCAAGTAAGGCCAGCCTAAAGGTAGAGACATAGACACCACCCTCCCCCACCCCATGAAATTCAGGAATAATTAAAATTAAAACTTGTGATGAAAACCTGCTGCATGCTTTGTATGAGAGCAAAGAGAACATCTGATATGCACAAGTCAGTGGTAAACACACAACAGAGTCTCAGTAACTCTGTCAACTCTGCTACCAGAGGAGAAATACGTTAAGTGACATCTGTAGCAACAACATGATTTGAAGACAGCATTTTGAACGCTTGCCTGGAAACCCTCCTACCTTCAGTGTCCATTATGCTTTCTTGCTCAAGTTTCTGCATGTTACCACTACTATCAATGTGGAGCTTGGCCGTATACACAGAGGGCCAAGTGTTTGCTACAAATCCATTGTGAGAGCTGTAACCATTTCCTGAGATCTCTTCTATGGAGGAATCTTCTCTGGCGACTAAGCATAAATGTGTGCCTTTTTCTACTTTGGGATCCCCTCTGGAGGGATCCTTAGGACTCTACTGAGTACCCAGGTCTAAAACCTACAGAATGGCTATACCATAATGTCCTTAGTGTAATCCTAAGTATTTAACGAAATACAAGGTTTAAAATGTAGTTTTCTTTTAGAGGCAGGATTTTGCTAGTCTACCTCATGTTGGCTTTAACTCTGCAGCATTTCTACTTCAGCCTCTTGCGTGCTGGAACTATACCCACATCACTAAATCTGGCTTAGCATACACGACTTAATTCAACACATGGCAATTAAAGCCATTTCCACCCAGGGATATCGTTGGTCTTTAATACTGCTTATGATTGTCCTTTCTTTTATACTCTGCTAACCCATTTTTAATAACTGAAATAAGTCATTTTTAAGATTTCTCCCAGACCTAACTCTTCCTATGTATCAACTGACTTCCTACTGGCTTTCATAGCATTGTAGACTGGATGCAAACCTAAATGTTTACTTTACTGTAAGAAGTGACTGTGTGCTTTATTATTAAGGCATCTTTGCTTAGTTCTGAAAAACTTTATTCTACCTATTCAACCTTAAATCTTATAACTTTCTAGCTAGATTAGCTACTAGAGATTTATCACAAAAATACATCAAATGGAGGAAGCATGTCTGAGAACAGCTTCTTCTATAGTCCTCAACCCTGGCATTTCACCAGACTGGCGTCTTCACTGCTATTAGAGCAAGGTGTGTCTCAAGTGACTTGTTACTAATAGTGACTGAAATGAAAGCATTCATCAACTTCAGTGGGAAAAATATTTACATTGTGGTAAGGTTGAAGTCATCTCTGAATTACAATATGCTTTCTAGACTGAGAGATGAGTTTCAGAAAGGAAACAGGACTGCTTAGCACTTTGGTTATCAGGAAAGAATTAGTTCTGATACCAAGTGGATTCATTACTTTAAAAAAACCCATAGCATTGATCAGTTTGTCATAACGCTGTGACATGTGCACTGGAGTCAGGTCAGACAAACCTCAGCAGGGAACCTGGCTTAGTTACTTATGACCATGTAGTCCCAGGCAGCTTCTCTAACTTGCTGAGTTTCTTTATTATGAAAGGGAGATAACTGAGGGTTAATAATTCTTACTTCACAGATAGCACACAAAGAGAGTGAAGGACAATACCCTCTCATATTAACTTATAAACAGAACTCTGTTGAATGTTTAAAGTTGGATCAACAGAAGATTACATGTTTCACATAATTTAGATTGAGTGATCTCTACCCTATGAATGGTAGACAGAAGAAGACACCGAAGTCATTAGTGTATCTCCTTATCATCTCCAAACATGGAATTACAGGCACTCATCCTTGACCCACCGTTAAGTAATATATTTAACAATGCATCTCAATTATATTAGGGCATGCCTGCATTTTAAAACAACCATATAATTAACTTCTAATATTCACTGCTCTAAAGAACACATCTACAAAGAGCTTTAAGTCTGAGAGCTTCAAGTTTTAAAATGTTACACACTAAATGGGTGCAGTGGCAGATGCCTGCTAAACACAGCTACTGGGAAGTAAAAATAGGGTACAGTGAGCCCAGTCTGATGGCAAGAACCCACCTCAAAAATAAAGATAATAACAAAGGTAATATTATATAAAGTAATAACAAATAAAAGTAAACTAAATTTAAAAAGTAAAAATAAAAGAATATAAAATGCTAATATATGTAACAGAAAATGCCTATGAATACAAAAATACAGGAAAGGCAGCCTGTAAAGGGTAGGAGTATGTTTAATACTAAAAATAAGAACTGTATACTGAACAAACAAAAAGAGAGGAAGAGGCCAGCAGACAGACTGTGAATTTTATTAATAGTAACTTAATTCAATAGTGACAGAGACACTGTCATAAACACTCTTCTGAAAAGAGATGGAAAGATGAAGTGGTCTTGTCCTTACAGACGATCTTTGAAGATACTCCCAACCAGAAACCTCTAGACTCCTAAGAATATTGCTCTAGACGAGTGTAAGGCACACAAGCCCCTGCTGTATATACATCAAGTCCAAACCAAACAAATACAGAAATCATGCCTCTTGTGTAGCAAAAGAAAAATATGGGTCTTTGGTCTCCACCGGTTTCTTACAGCACCAGATTTCCAGTTAAAGTCACCTCCGGAGGGGCGAGGGGCGAGGGGCGAGGGGCTCTGAATGCCCTCCACAGTGACTACTTACTGAAAACAAAGGGATGCCAAGTGCCCCTCACCACTAGTGTTGGGACAGAAGCCAAGACCTGTATACGTGAGACAAAAATCTTCTGCCACTGAGCTATACCCTCCGTACATGTTTGAGAAATCCTTTCTTTATAGTTTACTTTACCCTGCAATATACGATTAAAATATAAGTTTTCAGAACTCACGTTTTATTTAAGTTTCTGCTGTTTTAACTTAACAACCTCATTTAATTTGATCGTCATCCTGCTTTATGCTCTTCATTTCCAGGTTCCCTATATCTTTCCAAGGATGTCATCGCACATAAGTCATGACAACGTTTAGACATGTACCTAAGTGAAGATAAGCTCTCCTGAGGGAAAATAAGAGGACTTGAAAGTCTAAGTACATTCAAATGTCACTGACCCTTAATCTGCACTATCATCTTGATAGGACTCAGAGTTAGCATAGAAATAAGCCCCAGGCCATGTCTTCCAGGGTAATCCTGAGGTAATCCTGTGGCGTCACTTCATCGGCCTACCTAGCTCTGTATGAAGAGGGGAGCAAGCTGAGCTGCTTAGAGAGCTGCTGCCATGACTTCTCTGTGCTGATGGACTGTGAGCCAGCATAAACGCCGGCCTGACGTGGGGCACGTCATCTCAGAGAGAAGAGCTAGTTCAGCAGGGTACCGATCGCACAGGACCTGGGGCAGCTGAACTTACCCGAGAGAGCACCAGCCACCTGGCCATTCTCTTAAAGAGAGTGCTCTGGACAGTCTCAAGTAGCACAGTGGGTGCTGCATGTGAGGTGAAGTAGGAAAGGACTAAACAGAAATGGTAGAGATCTCAGACTGTGGACACCTTTAAGTGACACAGATGCCATTGGTAATAAAATGGATGGCCTCCAGTCAACAGTGTGAGTACCTCATGGTGGCCAGGGTTCCTTGACTCAGAAAGCAGCAATGTTTCAGGAACCAGAGCTCTTGCCATTATGTGAAAAAAGTGCAACATCTGAATGAAGTGGTATAAAATTCTGAAAAGAGACAGCAGCTTGATGGTACAAAATAATTCAGGTCTGAGATGGACAACTCATTAGATAATACTCAGGAGTCTGAGTGTGTCAACCTGAGGGTGTTATATTTCCTAAGTAATATAATATACCCTCAGTGTGTACAAAATTTTGAAATGTGCCTTCTTCGTATACTGTCAGTTTTCAGGTTTTTTGGTGTTCACTTATAAGGTACTACATACCTTAATAACTCACTGAATGTAAGTGACTATATTCAGTCCTATATTTTACAAGGTAAGCTCCAGAAATAATTTGTTTACAACTCAATACCAAATCCCCACTTCACATTTTTAAGTTACTGATATTCAATTCAAACTTAAAATAGCTTAAGTTTCAACTCTACTGAAGCTATAGGTCAATATTGAAGTCTTTAATACATTTAAAAATAATTTTCGGGCTAGAGAGATGGCTCAGTGGTTAAGAGCACTGACTGATCTTCCCGAGGTCCTGAGTTCAAATCCCAGCAACCACATGGTGGCTCACACCCATCTGTAATGGGATCCGATGCCCTCTTCTGGTGTGTGTGAAGACAGCTACAGTGTACTCACATATAATAAATAAATAAATCTTTAAAAAATAAAAATAAATAAAAATAATTTTCAATTAGCCTAAAGCAAATATATTGCCTTAAAAACTTCAAATAGGTGTCTTATGCATTTTAGTACTTTTTAAATGATACAAAATCAAAGTATTAGATTTTACAAAGTCATAAAAGAGTGCTCATTCAAACCCTGGGAACTTCTCTTTGTTTTGCATAATTTGATACTAGTTAAAAAAAAAAGAATGCAAAATTTTAGAGGTGTGTGTGTGTGTGTATCTGTGTGTGTGTGTGTATCTGTGTGTGTGTGTATCTGTGTGTGTGTGTGTGTGTGTGTGTGTGTGTGTCTGTGTGTCTGTGGGCTGCTGACATGGGTACTGGGATCCAGGCTCAAGTCCTTGCTCCAGAGCTGCAAGAGCTCTTAACTGCTGAGCCATCTCTTCAATCCCAAAATGAAATTTAAAACCTAAATTCAATTTAGAACTTGGCATAACAATTTTCTTTTGAATAACAATGTGCTGTTTCACAAAGCATTCAATAAATGTTTTAAGACAGACACTTAAGGATGTGGAGGACACCGATACACATGAGAAGAACTGCAGAAGAATTCATTGTCCCTCCTTGTTCTGGCTAGAAGGGAAGAGATCTCAATCAGCATAGTCTGCAAGGGTCCTCCAGGGATTTACACTCTGCAGCAGCCCCTGCTCCTGTGCTTACACCGTGCTGCTTTCCACCTGTCTATATTAAATAGTCTGGTGTCATCAATGGTTCTACTTTCTCTAGCAGAGTCTAGGTCTTACCTCTCTTCTCTTGGTGACTATTCTTGTTTTCCTTGTCTCTTGTCCTGTCAGCCCTGCAACGGAATCTTTACACTGTGGTGAGAAACAACTTTCTTTGCCCTCCTCCCCTCCACCCTCCTGCCTTTTTTCTGCAGGGTCTGGCTACAGAAGTTGCTAAGAAGCCCAGGCTCCCTTCTAACTCACAACCCTTCTGCCTTTGCCTCCCCAGTATTAGGATTTAAGGTGTGTACCACCATGTTGAGCTCAGGTACAACGTTCTAAAATGGGAATCTGGTAACCCATTTTTAACCCATTTTTACACTGTTTATGTGGCTCCACTGCCTTTTACATAAGCTAGTTCCTTAATAAATATTGCTCTAAGATTTTTCAGGGTCTACTTATCTCTCTAGTGTCACATACACTTTAGGCCTCCACCTCCAACACTAAAATTCATAACTGTCTGCCTCTCTCTCTCTCTCTCTCTCTCTCTCACACACACACACACACACACACACACACACACACACACACACACACACTTTGGCAGGTGAGTTGTAGATAACATGGTCTTTAGCCCCCTTTAGACCCTCTGCAGGTACTTTGAGGGAAGTAGTCCTCATTCTTCTTCATCTGTCTAGTTTATCTTTTAGCTCTCAGTGTGGTCACACAACTCCTCAGGTACTATTTCCTCCTACCACATATCAGCAAGCTTTATTTGACCAAGTCTATCATTTTCCCAAACATTTATTTAAAGAAACAAAAACCCAAAAAACCCAAAGACTGTTTATACACAAAAGCAAACAACAGCCCAAGCAGCACAGGTAAGGATGCAAAACGAAGTCAATCTAAAAATGGACTACCTCTCCCCTACCCCAGGTCTAGAAGTCTTATTTCTAGGCAACCTCTAACAAAACTAAATGTTCGTTCATAAAACATTTATGAAATATAAGCCTTTATTACACACCAAGCCTTTTTGCCAGGATTGGAAATATGGAAATGAATGAAAATTCTTGCCCCTGACTGAAATTACAGCCAAGTCACAAAGGCTTCAGGAACAGCTCCGCAGTGCTAGCAACTCTGCCTGAGCACCCAGGCTCCCCTGCCTGTCGTAAAACAAAGTGGTGAGACACAAAGGTCTCTAACGAGTTCCTGCTCAACCAGTGCTCTGTAATTTAAGTCCTAATGACTGTGGATTATAACTACCTAACTTTAATAGGAAGTTTTGATAGTGTGCTATATGCATGCACTTTCTAAAGCGTTCAGAGCTGGGAAACATCTAAACTATGCACTTCTGTTTTGGACATTCCACAGGAAAAGTCCATTTCCACTGTACCTAATGAAGTAATTCCCTAACCTGATAAGTACAGCTGAACTGACAAGGAGCTTCAACCATGTGTATTTGTTTGCTTCTCTTTATCTCAAGCAACAACTTGCAATATCTAGTTACTATTTAAGAAACAAGGTAACAGCAGCCATCGTATTCCATTTCCACTGTTTTGGGTCAGTCTTATGTCCTCCAGTCTGGTCGTGGACTTACTGTGTAGCAGAGAATGACCCCGAGCCTCTGGCCTCTGGCCCCTAAGCAGAGGATAAGCGGGTTTATACCACTTCACCAAGCTGCTCTTTAGCAATTGTTAAAGCAGCCATTGTAAACAATATACAGCTCGAAACTGCAGAGTAACCTGACATCTGTGAAGTTTAAACTTTAAAGAACAAAAATTGTTGTACTTAGAAAATAACAGTATCTTTGCGGAGGGGTAGAGGAGGCCCAAGGTAGTAAGCTCACTGTCTCACTCTTCTCTAGAGGTGTGTGTACAGGAGCAAGGACGGCAGTGCTGGTGCAGTTCTAGGATGAGCGCGCTCGTTATAACCTCTACAGAAACACGAATGTGGAGGATGGCCTCTCAGAACAAAATAGTCTGAACTGAGAAACCAAAATACAAACTAGAACAGTTTTTTGTCTCATTGCTTGTGCCACAGTGCCACCAGCTGGCCAACCGAATCATTGCAACTCAGTAATTTCTGAGTTCCTGTGAGACTAATTTTAGAGACTGTATGGCTGGTTTTGTATGTCAACCTGATACAAGCTAGAGTTATCACAGAGAAAGAAGCCTCAGTTGAGGAAATGTCTCCATCAGATCCAGTTTTAAGGTATTTTCTCAATTAGTGATCAGTGAGGGAGGACCCGGCCCACTGTGGGTGGTGCCATCCCTGGGTCCTGGGTTCTATAAGGCAGGCAGGATGCGTGAGCCAGGGGAAGCAAGCCAGTAAGCAGCACCCTCCACGGCCTCTGCATCAGCTCCTGCCTCCAGGTTCCTGCCCTGTATGAGTTCCTGTCCTGACTTCCTTTGGTGATGAACAGCAATGTGGAAGTGTAAGCTGAATAAACCCTTTCTTTCCTCCCCAACTTGCTTCTTGGTCATGGTGTTTCATTGCAGCAATAGACACCCTGACAAAGACAGTGACTATCATGCCAAGGCAAGAAAAAAGGTACTACAAGATTCTAAATGAACACCCATAAAGGAAGAAGTATGTATGTATCTCTGAAATCTGCTCAGGGATCCAGCCCCATGAGACTGTTTTGCTGTTCTATAAACATCTATAGTCTAACACCAGTTGATGCATTTCACCCTTTCTTTCTAAAATTTCACTTTTATTAAAAGATTTGAGGTTAAACACAATTTCCTGTTGATTAACTTGAAAAACGAAACAAGAAAGCAACTAACATTTAGGTTAGCGTATGCCTAATAGAGCGTGAGTATAAATACATTGGAAACTGTCAAAAGATGCCTGGAAATATTGTTTCCACTCTTGAGGAAAGGCAGCGAACTAAGGTTAATTTTAAATAAAGCATATCAAATATGTAAGAGATTCACGACACACTAAAGAGTGGACAGCAGCAAGCATTATGGTGTGAGCTTCTTTATGGGAGAAGGTAGGATCCACACTCCCATTCTTTTTCTATGATTTTGAGGTTTTTGACGAAAGTTTGAAGAAACTTTCACTACAAAAATGAGATCATACATACTTCCCTTTCTGTATCTGACTTACCTTACTTGGCATAGACAGATACCTTCCCGGTTAGCCCATGCTATAACAGAAGACAAGACTCTTCACTCATTCTCATAGTCATATTCTCCCTCACCATCTCTCCCTTGGTGTTGAGACCAAGTATCACGGTGCAGCCTAGACTGGACTAGGACTAAAGTCTCAAGAATATTTACCACCATGCTCACTCATGGTTTCCTTGGTTTAATGACAGATGGTATTCTTGTGTGTGTGTGTGTGTGTGCGCATGTGTGTTTGTGTACAGAAATATGTGTATGTGTATTTGTTTTCTGTACCTAGTCAACCTAACAAACACCTGGGTTGTTTCTATAGCTTGTCTACTAGAAATAACACTGTGAAATAACTAGAAATAACAACTTTTGTTTTATTTATTATACTCCCTGAGATGAAACTGTTTCTTTTCTACTTCAACTATCTGTTTTCAGTTTTTAAAGGAATTTCTATACTGTTTTTAAAATAGCTGTTTACCTCCACTGGTTCATTTATTTAACTGTTTGGGAAGGATTAGGAGTGTGGCCTTCTGAAGAAGTGTCACTGGGGGTGGGCTCTGCAATTTCCCAATATTCTGCAGCATTCCCAGTTAGATCCTTCTGCTCAGCTGCTGTCCAGCACCATGCCTGCCTGCCTGCCGTCACATTCCTTTCCACTCTGAAGCCCAATAAACCTTCTGTGGGTTGCCCTGCTCTTGGTATCTTAGTGCAGCAACAGAAAAGCAACTAAAACATCCACAGTTATGTTTAAAGATTCTCCCTAATGCCCATATGAATGAATATAAATTTCTACAAATTACTCAGAAAAAGGTTCACACCTAATTAAAACACTGGCACTATAGAAAAGTCATTTCACAAAAGACAATACCCACACGGTGGTTCAACTGTTCAATGTCATTAATCATCAGAGAAACGGATAATAGGTTATCACTCAACCTCTATAAGAACAGCTAAGATGGAATTAATTATACGTCAAATATGAGGAACTATCTAAGATGCTGAAAACTAGAACTCTCAATCGCTCACTGCTAGTGAAACTGTCAACGTCTGTGTACACTGTACACTTCTGCTCCTTCAGAAGTTGACTGTGTACAACAAACATCTGTACAGACGTGGGAGAGGCAATTTTATTCATAATGGATAAGGACTAGACATATCCTAACATTCACTGACCAAAAACAGATTACAAACAGAAAAATATCATTTAAAGACCAAAACGTGCTACAAACAACAATACAAGTGAGCCGCAGATGTTTGGTGAAAGTGAGTTCACAAAGTCCCAACTGTACAACCCCACTTATAATCAAAGGGGCAGTAAAAAGCAGCCCACTGATGAGACATGCTTGCACATCTTGTATTTGGGGACTGAGAAAGGGGGTCACAAATTTGAAGACAGCCTAGGCTACATAGGCTACATACCCTGTCTCAAAACATCAAACCAACTAACCAGACACAAATAAATAAATATATATATAAATAAATAATCAGTCAATCAATCAATCTAGACAGGTTACATTAGTGGCGCCCCTCCCAGAAAGGGGGAGCATACTGCCTAGCAATGAGGGACTGGTCCGAGTTCCCGGGAACTCTGAATCTTTATTCAGTGGTGCTTTCCTGGAGCTATCTATACACTTCACACTGGAGCGTTTCCCCTCTGTACGAGCCAGACTCCAATAACAACAAGTTTTAAGGAAAAAGAACAGGCTGTGGTGACTTTTCCAACCTAACTTCGATTTTTTATTTTACTTTTGCACTGAGGACGTTGACCACACTCCACCACTGAGGTTACTCCTGCCATGCTTTGAATATAGTGCGTGTTCACTGAATACAGGTCTGCTGCTTCCATTAGGTATTTCTGTTGTTTCTGCTGAGACAGAATCGTACTACTCTGTAGCCCATAACTTACTATGTAAATAAGCTACCCTAGAACTTGCAGCAATCCCCCTGCGTCTGCTCCCAATGCTGAGATGGTTCACCTTCAGACAGGCTTTGAGGGCATCAATCCTCCTGCAGTAGGCATTCTTTCATTGCTCTATGCCCAGTGCCTTGTGTGATAGATAGCAGCTACTTAATAAATATTCACAGAGTAAATTTGCTAAAGTAGATATCAAAACTTGGAAGAAAAATGATTAAAATGTTGGTACAATGAGTATTTGTGCTAATAGGTATTTATTAGGTAATTGGCAGCAGGTGATGACAGTAACCTGAGTTTCCTTATCATGCAGGTTTATCTTAGAGGTAAAAGATTTCATTATGTGCTCAGAATCTTAAGTCTTCCATCAGTTACCTTATTTTATACTACACATGCTCAGAAACCAAATTAAAGTACTTGCCAAGTAAAATAAATAATTAGTGTACATGTGGTCTGTGCCTAGTAAAATTTATGCTGCCATTTATGCTGTAATGTTAAAGTGAGGCTTCTGAGAGGCAAGAACGGCTTTCTCATGAGACTGATTCTCTCAAGAACATGTTGTTATACACTATTTAGCAATTCTGTCTTCTCTCCCTTCCACATGCACTCCAAGTTAGCACTCACAAACACCCTCTCCCCATGTGATGTTATCTGTCAGGTTACAGGACAGCACAATCCTGAATTTCCCTGCCTCTAGAACTGTGGATTAGTTAAGCCTCTTTTCTTTATAAACTATTCACTCCCAAGTATTCTGTCCTGGCAGTGGAAAATACTAAGATAAACCTCAGGCTTGAAGACTACCACAGAGTCTATCTAAAACAGTAGTTCCCAACCAGCATGAGTGTCTCTCCAGCCTTACAGACGCTGAGCGATGAAGAGGAAGCTGCTCGGTAGAGAACGAAGCTGCCGCTGGCGCCTACAAAGACAGCCCCACAACTGACAGTGAGCTGACACCAACTCAGAGTCCTGAACTAAAATACCATAAAAGGACAAAAGATTTCATTCTTAAGTAGGACACAGAAACATATGGGAACTACAAAATAATTTAAAACTTTCAACCTTTCATGAAAACACACACACACACACACACACACACACACACACACACACACACACACACACACACACAGAGCTAGGCATGCTGCTGTGTACATTTAATTCCAGAATTCAGGAGTTCCAGGCCAGCCAGGGCTACACAATGACATTCTATCTAAGCAAGCAAACAAATAGCATAACAAAACAAAACTAACCTTTTAAGACCACAGAAACCATATTAGGTAAAGTTGTACACTTGTATCAAATGTCATTAGAAGAATGTTTCATCTCAGAAATACAAAGTATCACTATCATTTCTGACTTTCAGGCACATTACTCATCTTACTCACTATTAATATCCTAATAAAAGTAAATAGTTTTTGGAAATGCTATCAAGGTTACACTGTTAGAAATGACAGAGCTGAAATTTGAACCCAAATTATTTCCAGTCTCATACGGTTTTCTTAGAATGCATTAAACTGAACTTGGACGCAGAGCAAAGTTAATTTCACCAGGCTAAGGTTGTCTCGCAGTGGTAGAGAGACACTATGCTTACCACAGTCATTTCAGTTTCTTTCTGAGTTAACTGTGCCACTTTCAGACGCTAACAGCTTTGGTGGTTCTAATGAGACATGTCCCACACAGGCTCATGTATTTGAACACTTGGTCCCCAGTTGATGGCACTGTTTGAGGAGGTTATGGAACCTTTAGGCAGAGCCTGGGGACAAGCTTTGAGGGCTTACAGCCTCACCACACCTCCTGTTCTAAATTACACTTCCTATGTGTGGACAGAAATTTGATCAGCCAGCTTCCTGCTCCGACCTCTCGCCAGGACTGCCCATCCACTGCGGAACCACAGCCAAAATAATCTCTCTTCCATGAGCCCCTTCTGGTCATGGTACTTTATCACAGCAACCCAAAACAACAAATGACAGCAAAATCAAAACCAGCCTCCTAGAAATTATGTGCTTTTTAAAAAAGCAGTTAGATGGTGCTATATTTTTAAAGGACATATTGATATTTATAAATAATATTTTAAAAGTAAAATACTATGAAAGTTATGAAAGTAAAATAAAAACTATATAAAATTATATGCCAAAACTGCAAGATACATTTGTCATTCTGGTTAATGACATAAATTTTTAGGGTTTTTCTGTAGGTTCTCTATTAGTGAGCTAATAGCAAAGCTTATAGCACAAGAGCTCAACCCTGACAAATCAGTGCCACAGCCTATCCAATATTCCTCATGATAACCTCAGATTATTAGCGAAATTTGCCATGATTTTTGCATTAACAGAAAGTAAAGTGTTCTTACCCTATTATAGCCATGTTCGTGGGCATCACCAACTTCCCCATTACTAGTTACTGGAATTTCCGCTGCAGAATTTTTGGGGGATTCTTCAGCCATGGCAGACACCTAAATTAAAAAAAAAAAATTTTTTTTTTAAAGAGAAGAGAAAAATCTATACTAATGCAAAACTATAAAAGGCACATTTTAAGACTTATTCATATACACTTACTGTCTACCAATCTTTTTATAACTTGATATATTAGCCACATATTATTTCATATATATTCAACATGATGGCAATACAACAAAATAAATGTATGTGGATGCTTTCTTCGCACTCACTCTAAATTCCTTGATTTACAGAAAAGTTACAGGTGAAAAATGAGAGGGGCATCCTCCCTGCCTCTTAGAATATGGTAGGTCACCACTCATAATAGAAGAAATACTTCATAAAGTCATGCGTGGTGTATAACTTATACAAAGAGAGTTCACTTGCCCTACTTAATGGACTTCAAACTGAGCTATCTACAGAAAAACTTTTCCTAATATAACAAAAGTTTTAAATATGTGAACCAGAAGAACAAAAGTTTTATCCTCTGGGTGATGGTTCAAAAAGCAAAGCAGTAGTTAAAAACATACTCCTTAATTTCATAACCATATGAAGTACAATTTTTCAGAGATTAAACAATAACAGAACATCAATTATTACTGTTAAAGCAGTTGTACTTCAACAATGACTTTAAGGTTGACAAATTAATATGAGAATTTTATACAAAGAATCTTAAATTATTTAAAAATCACCAACTTTAAATTTTTGAAACCTTCAAAGTAAACCAAGCTATTCAACTTTCCACTGAGAACTGATGACCATCTTTCTCCCCACTGTTTCTTAGTCACTGATGTCTTTAAAAGTGTTACTTATCCCTTATATTTTAACATGGATAGCCACTAAAATAATGACCATGGGATAAGTATTTGTCAGGGACAGACAGTACATTCCAATGGACATGTGTTTTAATGCAGACACCTGAGTCTAGCTTCTCTCTCACTTACACTGTGGTTACCAAAACCATAATGAACAACTAATTATAACTGTGTGTATACATGTACAGTTAACCTACAGACCTAAATCAAAAATGCAACTAAGAAACTTATTAGCAAGACTCTGGATTTGATCATTAACACCGGAAAAAGAAAATCACTGAATATTCTCTGAAAGTTTTTTTAAAAAGAGATTTCAAAAACGAAAACAAAAAAAACCTTCTGGCCTTAGCTGGTTGTTGTTGGTGGTATACCTTTAGTCCCAGCACTTGGGAGGCAGAGACATGTGGATCTCTGAGTTCTAAGGCCAGCCTGGTCTACAAAGCAAGTTCCAGGACTGCCAGGGCTACACAGATACCCTGTCTTGAAAAAGCAAACAAACAAACAAACAAAAACCCCTACTGAGCTCTCAACTGCATGAGTCCTGTTTTCTAAGACATCCATCTAAACAAGCTTCCTCTCCTATCCTCAGTTGTCTAGTTGAGTGGAAATCGCTAACCCAACCTGAACGGGAGGGAAACTCCATGAAAATAGTCTTGAGGAGCTAGCTGCCTCTTTCTACCTAGAACCAGCTCATCATTTCTCTCATCTCTCACCAAAGACAAAGGCCCCTCCCGAATATCTGCTCGGCCCTTCCCCCATATGTGCACACCGGCATCAATCATCTACAGGTGACTCCTGCCTATTAGAGCACAGATGGCCCTGAGCAACAGATACCAATCCAATGGTAGAATAACCCAGCACCAGACTCTAATGTTGTCTGACCCCTTACACAGCAGGGAAAGGATTCCTCTATGCTTTGCTTATCAAATGACCTTCCTGGCAACCCAACATTCACAGATGTCACCCTAAGGTCTAAACTTCCTGCTGTCTCCCACGTTGTGGCAGCATAGTCTCCTTTCCCCAACTGCCTTGAGCAGAACTACTCAGAGACAATGGCACTTATACTCTAACTGTCCTTTGAAGTGTGCATCTGGAAACATGACTGGTATGACCGTGGTATGACTCAGGCCTAGGATCCACTCATTACCACAGCTACCAGAAACAGTGTGACAGCATTTGGTCAATAAATGATGTTTTACACAGAAAAAGAACAGAAAAGTCCACCTGCCTGTATCTCTCTCTATCTCTATGCATATATTTGTACATACATCCCATAGAATCTCAAATATGAAATGCGGATAATCTCCTTACTTTTGGCTGGGAACATGTAGATAAAGCAGGCCTTTTTAAACTAGTGGAAAGCTAGGAAAAAAGAGGAGGAGAAAGAGAATCCAGGAAAGGACAGATCTAGTAAGGTCAACTCAAATTCTGTCTACCTACATCTCTAACCCTTGAATTTTGTTGGAATTGACAGACCCAAAGGAACACAACCAAACAGAAAAGATCTAGATAAAAGAATCACAATCAAGAACAGTTTGTAATGTAATATCACAGTCAAAATTTTCTCCTACTGAGAAAATTACCCAAAGGAAATAATATCAGAGAGAAAACTAACAGACTGCACTCTCCATATCTCCGTGTTCCTATCTCAGTCAATGTTCTACTGCTGTGAGGAGACATCATGACAAAGCATCTCTTAGAAATAAAGGACTTAACTGGGGTCTTGCATACAGTTGCAGAGGGTTAGTCTGTTAGCTGCTGGGGACCACGGCAGCACAGAGGCAGACGTGGAGCTAGAGAAGTAGTTGAGAGCTACGGCCTCATCTACAGGCAGAGGAACACTGGACCTAGTATAGCTTCTGAAACCTCAAAGACCACCCCCACCACGCTTCCTCCCACGAGGCCACACCTCCTAATCTTCCTAGTCCTTTCAAACAGTGCCACTCCCTGGTGACTAAGCTTTCAAATATATGAGCCTATGGGGCCCATTCTTATCCAGACCACCACAATCCACAATGTCCAGAATACAAATCAAAACATAAAATAAAATCAAGAAAATTCCAAGAATATATTCCCAGGGAAAATCCAATCTAGTCTGAGATGCTGAAACTAATGAAGACCTAGAAGCTACTGTTTTTGATTAAAGTGAATGTTTACTTCTGCTGTTGTGGTTCTTCTTTCCCGTTGTTTGTTTGCTTGTGTGAGACAAGAGCTCTCTCCCAGACCTCAGGCTGAGGGTGATCTCTAAGTATCTTCGGCCATCTCCAAGTGCTGGGATAAAAGGAGTGTGTTATGACACCTGACAAAAAATGAATATTTACAACATTGAAAATCTCAGTGACAGGGAAAAAGAAAAAAAGCAAAACAAAAAGTAAGCCCATGGAATGAGCTAACACTCAGTGGCAAAGAATTTGTCCACTATGATAGTTAACACTTACTGTTACCTACGAGTCAAGCCTCTGGGCATAAATGCAAGAATTCATCTAGAATAGGTAAACTGAGCCAAGGGTGAGAAGACTCCAGAGCTGAAAAGGAGAAAAGGAGTTGAGTCTAATCGCTCTGCCTCCTGACTGCGGACACAGTGTGGTCAGCTCCGCCACTCCTTCCACAACAATCAACTAACTACATCTCCTTGAAAACTAAGCTAAAATACAGCCAATCTTATTGGATTGCTAATGTTTATTGTTATGGTAACCACACTAAGTAAGGCTGATTTCTCAAGTTTCTGACACGATCTCACTGAATTCAGAGCAAAAAAAGAGATGTTCAGTACAATACAACATAGCATTTCTGCTATTGAAATATAACATAACTTGAGCACATATAATAGAAAATATTTCAGAACCAGTAAGTTTTGTATTACCTTTGTTTTAAAAACATTTATTTAGTTGTAGGTTTCAAGAATCATTTTTATTTTTTATTTCTGTGTAGCTGTGTGCATGCATGCCATACATATGTGGTGCCCATGGAGGCCGAGAAAAGGGATCAGATCAGCTGGATCTGGAATTACAGGTAGTTTTGGCCATCTAATGTGGGCACTGAGAGCAAGTGTTCATCACCAAGCCATCGCTCCAGACCCTAATCTTAAATTCATACAGTTAAAACTTAAGAAGTAAGAGCTGGCTTACAAACTTTTTAAAACGTGATAATCAACTTCTGCAGGCCAGCACATCCACTGTCTACACTGCTGAATTAATTCCTGGTAAGGGAATGAGTATATGGCACGTACTAGCTGGATCTATGGAAACAAACTTTTAAAAGTCAATACACTTGTCTGGCGATGAATGGAAGCTGATCACGCTTTCTATTTTCTACTTTACAAGGGGACACCAAGTCGTGCCTCTTTTCTTTCATGTTCTGACAAGTCTAAGCACATTTTAAGTTCATTGTCGTGTTAAGGAAGAGATCAAAGTTGGTCAAATACTTTACATGACTATTGTTTTTTTATGCTGGCAGAAAGGACATTCATTTTTATAGTAATTGATATGTAATTGACTCATATGTAGTTAATATACTTTTAAAACAGGATTAACCTTATAATACAAAGAGTAATGTAAAATCAGAAAACTGAGTGGGCCCGACCCAGAGAATAACTATGCGGTGCAGCTCAACAAGCAGAAGACAGAGACTAGCTGCTTCTTTAAAACAATTAATGATAATTCTAATTATGCCTATGTGTGCTTATAGATTCGGGTACCTACAGAGGCAAGAAGAGGGCATTATGATGGGGCTAGAGTTACAGTGGTTGTGAGCCCCAAATGTGAGCCTTCTGCAAGAGCAGCAAGAGTGTGGAGCCTCGGAACCACGCCTACAGCTCCAGGCTCTAGCTTCTTGAGTTCTTTCAATGGAATAAAGCTAGGGTAGATTAAAGGGGATATAATTAATGACACTTTTAGAGTTGGGACTTTATCCCTACAGTATACAGCAAGGCCTCAAGAAGCCATGGTTCCCAACCTCGGAACTCCCTGGGAAGTTTGTAACCCTTCCAGGGAGATCACGATTTAGTGATGAGCCCCTCTGAGTTGCCACATGGATGACCAGGAATTTCACATGCTGCTTCTTCAACCGGAAACTTGGCTTCTCTTTGAACCAGGGTACTTAGAACTTTGTCCTGTGAACTTAGTACTGGGCAACTTAGTACTTGTACAACATGTCAGATAGCTTTACACATGCATTAGAATGGCCACAACTCAGGCTGACAAAACCAAATGCTACCCAATGTGCGAAGCAACAGTATTTGTAAAATGGATGAATTTCATATTTAAAGTTTGCGTTAAAAACTGCCTATTTAGCTTAATTTTTATTTAAAAAAATGGTAAATTCCCACCAAAAATGTGTTGACACAAAGAAAACCTAATAAAATCATGGTAGGAAAGTATTTAGTAATAATATTAGTTAGTGTATACCTATCCAATAACTTCATAATTCTATTCCTAAGAAATATACCTAAAATGCATATGTTTATTAGAGGCAAGTATAAGAGCGTTCATAAGCAATTTTATCTTAAGAGCCAAGAAATAAATCCAAGTACTGATCAAATAAAATGGTAATACAGTCATATAAAAGAATATTGTATATCAACAGAACAGTATAAACTACTGTTATAAACGTCAGAGTTAATTTTCCAAAACAAAGCTAGATTCAAGGAGTAAATATTACATGACTGGCTCAAAAAGGAATACTAATAGTAGTAGCAATGATAAGAAAGAAAGAAGCAGTACCACTGGTGTCATGAGTGGAAGAATCCTGAGTCCTTGGAGGAGTCAACATTTCTTACACACAAAAAGTACAAATGGGCTGGAGAGATGGCTCAGTGGTTTAGGGTGTGCAATGCTCCCACAGAAGACTTGAGCTCAGTTCCCAGGACCCACATTGGGCAGAATCTGATGCCCTCTTCTGGTGTGGCACAACACTGTACACACACACAGCTTAAAGATAACTGAATAAAAACAATTAAACCCTGCAATTTATCAACACTAAATCTCCAAGCTCAGCATGATAGTGAATGCTTATCAATTGGGAGGCAGAAACAGGCAACTCTCGGTGAACAAGAGGCCAGCCTTATCTGTATGGCAAGTTTTAGGCTGGCTACAGTTTAACAGTGGCACCTGTGTTAAAAACAATGGTAATAACAGAAACTAAAATCTCAGAAGCTATTTAAAAATTAAAAAATGCAAGTCACAGACTGGAAAAAAATGTCACTCTGTATATATTTGAGTGTGTGTTCACCCATGTGTGCATGTTATCTATTTTACACCGAAGTCTGCCCCCACACACACACACATACAATTAAAACAAATATCCTCATTTGTATATATTTGCTCATGGCAGCTTTATTCATAAAACCTCCAAAATGAAACAAAATGTCTGCCAAGAGTTTAATGAATAGAATAAATTGTGGTCTATCCATACCATGGTATATTCCTTACTAAACAAAAGCAGTAACTAATTGACAACACACACCATTCCTGCTTAATCTCATAACATGTTGAGTGAAAAAGCTGAACAAGCATGGAAATCATATGCTGTAAGAGTCTGTTTACATAGAGAAGCCATTCTGTCATGAGAGATTAGCGGCTGCCCAGGAGAGGTGGGGCAGGGTTGCTGAAAAAGGGCACAAGGAAGTTTGGGTGATAGCATGCTCTGTACGGTGACAGTGATTGGGGACTGCCACCTTATGCATTTGTCAAAACTCACTAGGCTTTACATCTGAAACAGGTGTAATTTGGATGTAGTCATAATTCAATAATCTGATGATTTATTTGGGGGAAACAAGATTTTGAAAGTCACATTTCACCATTTTTTCCTTTCAGAATTGTTTATTAAGTCATAAATGTCAACGGCTTCCTATCTCTACACATATGCTTGCGTTTTTTAAAGGAAAAACACTGTCTTAATATACCATGATTCTAATAGTTTTCAAAAGTCTGAGAAAATGGTCTCATGGATCACCTGAAACAAATATAAAATTACCAAGGAAGGAATGCTTCTAAACTCTTACAAATAAATACTAGGAACAAGCAAAAGTTTAAAAGAAGACACTGTCTTGAAGGCTTTTTAAAACAATTCTGCCTACACAGTAAGATAAGGTTATTAAACAGTCCAGGCCATTCAGAACTCTGGAGTCTTCAGCCACATCACTTCAGATTTGTGCATACTCAAGACCAGGGTTTCCTTAGCACTGTTTTTTGGTCTTGTTTGTTTGTTGTTTTTGCTTTTTGTTTGTTTGTTTGTTTTTGGAGACAGTATTTCTCTGCGTCCTGGAACTCACCAAATTCACAGAGACAGCAGAGAGCCTGACTCTTCGGGGATTAAAGGCATGCACTGACGCTGCCCAGCAAGCACTGTGGTTTTAATAACCTAAAGATGTTCTTCCCAACTCTCATCCTCTCCAATTTATACACTGAAGCCCACAGGAAGAAGCTCCATATTGGCTCCTCCCACTAGACACCTCCACTTCCACTCCTAGAACCTGAGATTCCTGCATTTCCTGCCTAGGTAATGCTTTTCTCTCGTCTGTGTTGTGACCACTAATGGTATGATATTTTGCAATACAATTTATTTCCAGGATCATGGTCATAAATGTAGCAAAGTCAAGGTCCCTCTTCCTTCCAGACTGCCTGTCAAGAATTATTTCAATATCAATTTTCCTATATTCTTCAAAGTACTCTGTAAGGTGGTGTTCCTCAGGATCTTCTCTAACCCCACCATCAAACAGCTTCTTCAGTTACAAGAGGTGCAAGTTTTCCAGACTCCTCTCTTAATATGAAATGTTTGCCTCAACCACTCTCCCATCTATTACCGAGGCTTTGCAGTCTAGGCAGCATCAACCTCCACCAAGGACGAGAAAGCTACAAAATCAAGCCCTATTACCTTTTGCTCGCAGGATGCCTCATAACCAGTCTGGGAACTTTCCCCACTGCTCCTAGTCGCTTCTTAAACCTTCTGTGGTTTCAAACCAACAAGAGTTTACAGAACGATTCCTTTTCTACTTCCTCTCCAAACAGTGTTTAAAGTTTTCTCCGTTGCAGACTCAGTTGCTTCAGGCAGATTTACAGCAGTTGAAGAAGATGAGAAAGACTTCCAAACATAGGCAAGGCCTCACTGTGGTGCTGTGAGAACTTCCAGTGTAAGAAACTCTGCTGCAGGGAGCACCTGCTTACAAAGCAGCACACCAAGCGACACAGGACCCACAGCCTCCCTTATTCACGCTGCACCATTCCTTCATTCCTTCCTTGTTTGTTTTGTTTTGTTTTTCTGCATAGCCCTGGCTGTTCTGGAACCCCCCTCTATAGCCCAGGCTGGTATTGAACTCACAGAGATCTGCCTGCCTCTGTCACCCAGTTTCTGAGATTAAAGATGCCCAGCTCCCATTTCACCATTTTTTAATGGTAAAGGATTTGTTTTTCCTGGAAGTCCAAATCCCACCCACAGCAAGGTATGTGGTGTCACTCTGACCACTGTGCCCACCTATAAGGGACTGACTTGTAGCTCTATAACCCAGCAGCAAAAGAAGTTTGTCAACTTGCAAAATGTTTCAGCAACAAAAAGAAAATAACAACTCTCCTATACCACTATAAAAACGGCTGCGGCAGCCTAAGTGCCATTTATGAACAATCCAGAACCTGAGAATCTCAAGTAATTCCTCCAAGCGAGCATTCAAACATGGAAATAGCAAGCAATGGCAGGGTTTGAGATGCACTCAATCAGAGGAAGGAATCCCACTACCATCTCAGATCTCTGAGACAGCAATGAAGGCGTACTTTCATTGTAACCCTTGGCCAGACTTCAGCCAAGGGTTATGGATGTCTCATTTGTTCATCTGTTTGGCTGGCCAACTGTGGTTCCCTCTCAATATTGGGAAAGCCTCCATACTTTAAGACTGGGTGGGTGGGGGGGCTTTAGGAAGCCTCTTTTTCTGACTAGCTGAGTGGGAGCTGGCCTCAGACTCAACAGCAGATGAATGGAAGTCTTCCAGTATTGCTATGAATGTTTTCAAGGTACTCTGAAATGGTTTATCAACTCCCCAGATACCAGAATGCTATGAAGCTGGTTTCCTAGCTTAAAGGTTCCTTACTCTGACACCAACACTACTTGCTCTAATACCAGAGGGAATTGCTACAGTGACTTTATGTACTAGAGGTCAGCACTGAACTAAGAGCACTACATGAATTATATCACTTAATGCTCACAGCTGCCTTAAGATAAATATGATGCTCTCAACTTATAGCAAGGACACTGAGCCCTCTCTGGTTAAAGATTTAAACTAAGTAGTGCACATCCTCCTGCAAATGAAGCTCTGTAAGAGGAAGAACTAACAATGAGTACTGTGTGTCAGATGCTCTTCTATGTGTATTTTACATAAGAAGTGGTTGAATTCTCTCTGCTTCATGTATGTCAACACATATAACTACCTCACAATATACCATTTCTTCAAGGATGACTGAAATTAAATGATGAATTAAAATTACCAAATCAAGTATATCAACAATGCCAAGGTTGAGAAACTCAGTAGACAACCTGGTATGTAAACTCTCCAGACTAGCAGGCCTAAGTTACCATCTATTTCCTCTTTCTGAGAAAGGCAGCCATTGCAGCTGCATTAGAAGACACACTCCCATGCGGTCGATGAGCCAAGGAGCTCTCCAGCAAGCTTTCCAGACACAACAATAGTATGGATCCAGAAAACAACTTAGCTTGTCCCCTGCTCACCTCTCCAACTGCTCCTAAGACCAAAACCGTCCCTAACTCTCTTCCCATTAGCCAGTTTGACAACCAAATGCTAAGTTCATCTTTACCCTAAGGATACAGAGTTAACGCTGCTCATTATCAATTCAATTCTTTGTCTACACCCTTTCTAGAGCCAAGACCAGCTTGTTAAATGTTCACATAATATGTGCCTAAATCTTGAAAATAGGTATCTGGATGTTACAAAAGGGTTTCCTTTTGACCACTGGGCCCTGATAGATAGATTGTTAGAGACGAGAATCACTGACAAAGTTCATCCAAAAGTTACCTTAGTAAGGCAAACATACTAGAAACAAGTTTACGCACATAAAATTTAATTTCTAAAAAATGCTTAGAAAAACTTAGACTCTTCATAGAGAAGGTCTACAGCTTTGCCAACCATATAAGGCATTTATCATTGTTTGACAGCAGTTTATTCATTTAACAATTTAACAGTTTAATTTCAAACCAATGTAACTGTTCGGCCTAGTTTACCACCAAGCAAACAAAATTAAAGGTATAATAGTAAACGTAACATTTTCTCAGATGTTTCCTAAATCTACCATATTTTATAAAGTTTTCTGAAAAGGCAATAAAAAGTACCCCAAAATACTTCAGTGTTTAGGTCACTGCTTATGTTCAGTTGGTTTGGGTTTGTTTTGTTTTTTTTGGGGGGGGTGCTTTATAGTAGTTGTATTTCCTACCAGTTTTATAGAATTAAATTAATTTCAGTTAATTTTAGATAAAAAAGTAAGCAGAGAGCAAAAGGAGAAGCTGCAAATATTTCAGCCCAATTGTTCTAGTTCAGGCTTTGACAAGGAGGGTCGCAGTGCTTAGTGGACTAATTATACATCTCAAGACAAACCATATTTGTTCCAATACAACAGTACAAACGCCTTTTGTGTTGGATGAAATTACTCAGATTTTTTGTTTGCCTGTACAAAGACAAAGCAATTCTAATAAGTTCATAATTTAAATACTCTCTGAAATTTCCTCCACCACAAAGACAAACACAATCTATTAAAGTGAGAAGTATATGTATCACAAAGTGTCAACTCAGCATGGCCTCAAATGAAGGGGCTAAATGAAACTGAAGGAGAACCAGCTCAGGAACTAGGAGACACTGACCTCAGGCCAAGCTCTGCCTTTCCATACTTCAGAGATGTCACTTCATCCCCGTAACCTTTGTGTACTTCGTCAGGAGGAGATTACTAGGGCTGGTGACATGGCTCAGCAGGTAAAGGTTCTGGCCACCAAACCTGAGTTTAATTCATAGAATCCACGTCGTAGAAAGAGAACCAACTCCCACTAGTTGTCCTCTGACTTTCAGAGGTGCAGTGGCAGGAACACAAGTGCACACCCACCCACACACCCACACACACGCACGCGCACACACACAAATAAACTAAAATATAATGAAAATGGTATTATTAAACACCCCAAGATGTCATATGGGTACCGGGTAAACAAGTGCAGGGGCTGAGAAGGTAACTCAGTGGAGAACACTTGCCTGGGTTCAGTCCCCAACATCCTCTGGTAACACTGGTAGAGAATCAAATAGGAAACACTATATACCATAAGCACTATGTTAGACATTACAGTCAACCTCAGACCAATAGATAAATACTAAAGTCATTCTATCAACACTAGTGTTTCCGAAGTTGATATACTTCCTGAGTGCTAACATGTGTTTCACACTGACTTCATGTGATAGATTTTGGTCAAAGCATAGGCTGCCTGTACAAGGTCTTTGTAAAGCACAAATGAATTCTGTGATTACATGTAGAATCAATACCTAAAATATATTGTTATGTATCTATAAGTATACCCCAAAAAGTGAAACTGAAATCCAAAAACATTTCTGATCTTCAAAAACATGTGAATTCAAAACAATTCCCAAGCAGTTCATATAGGAGACATTGGGCCTGATTTTACCCAAGTAAATTCTTCATTGCCGTCCCACTGGAGTGGGCATTCTAGAGTTTTCTACATCGGACCATAATCAAGACAGAATTAAATTACAGATATAAATATTAATGCATACAGCCTTTTCCTCCTCACCTTTAAGTTATTTTGATAATTCCATGGCTTCAATAGATAGAGAATTTTCAACCCCATTATTATACATAAAGGAAGAAAACAGATATGTTAAACCCAGACAATTATTGGATCTGAATAAATATATGGGAATTTTGTCCATTTTTTATTTGTTGCAAATCAACAGTGAACATCATGATTTTGAGCTTCCCACTGTCCATATCCTTGTCTGATGACTATCTTCTGTCCGTCACTGTCATGCCTACTCTGCACCGGTCTCAGTCATTAGCTCCCTCTTGAAACATACTCCCCTTCCTTTCTCTGTCACACCATTTACAGCTCAGGACCGCCACTCGCTCCTCACATAAACCAATCTCACATTTAGTTTTTGCTGCTTCCCTGCCTGGAAGATTCTCACTCTACATTTCACATGACTCTCATCTCATCAACTTTCTACTCAAACTTCAGATCCTCAGACGGCTACCTTTAACCAACTTTGTAAATGACCTTTTTGACACTTTTTAGCCTTTTATTATGTTTCATGGCATATAACACATTATACTACAGAATAAACAGTCAGCATATCTGTCTCTATCTACAAAGTAAAAGCCAACTCTTCAACTTGACACTCAGAATTCTTCCAATTATTTTTTCCCACTAGTTAGACTTCTTTAGATTTTGTTTTTTTTTTTTTTTTTTTGGTTCTTTTTTTTTGGAGCTGGGGACGGAACCCAAGGCCTTGCGCTTCCTAGGCAAGCGCTCTACCACTGAGCTAAATCCCCAACCCCCTTTAGATTTGTTAAACCAAACCCATCCTCCGCATATGTATTTCCCAATCTCCTCTCCCCGTCTTCAGGAAGGACATCACCCACATGTTCATCTCTATGCACATTTCAAGAGTGCAATGTCATTGTCGCTGACATTCCTGATCCTATTCCTTTAAACTGCCATGACCTTTAATCTGTGTTACTCGATAGGCACCATTATCTTGATTTTTTTTCCCAATTTCATCAATTAATCAGCATACACTTTGAACACAAGGTCTACAATCCATCTACTGTTTAGACCACAGAACTATACAAAAGAAGAATGCAAATAATTGTGCACTTTCCGTGAGTATTACAAGTTGTTATATAAAATTACTAAATTAAGAGGAAAGCAGAAAAGAATTCAGGCTATAATTTCAGAATAAAACACAACTTGTTTTCTTTGTTGTAATTTAAGGAATATACTGTTTCTCACCTTCTTGCTCCTATCATTCCATTTTTATTTCATTTCTCAAATTGTCTCAGCTTTTCCACTTAATAACTCTGTTAATCCTTCCAAGAGGCAAAGTCTTAATATGTAAATGTGGGAGGAAAACCTAAGGAGACCATAGCGTAAACCTAGTCCAATGCCTGGCATCTGTGAGTCTCTCAGCGAATGGTACAACTGGACTACTGTTCTGCCTGGCTTACCCACAAAACATAAAGCTCCAATTCTATCCACATTATTGAAAATGACAGGATCTCATTCTAAATGATAAACTTTAAAACTACAGAAGAGTCCCAAATCACACTATAAACTCCTATAATGCTTTTAAGCCAGGGTGTAAATTCAGCTTATTTTTACAGTTAAAACTTTAAAGATTACTATTCTTGCATTCTCTTGGCGACTGCCTACTCGGTTATGACTAAGACAAAGAATTCTTAACAAGGAGGTAATGATAATTTGCTTTGAACGATCCATTATTTGACAGTTGCTTCCTTCAGATCACTATCATCCAAACTTTACTGTTTACTGAGTAGAGAATTTCTACTTCAGCATCTCTCAGAGCACCTTCCACAGACAGGAAACTCACAGTAGCAAGCAGCTAACAATAATCCTAGCACATAATGTCATGGAGCCATCAGTGGCTAGGCTGTAAACCTTCCCGGTAGCTCACAAATGCCTAGCTTCCCTGATTATCTCTCAATGGTATAAACTGAGAGATAAATCACAGAAAGTCAAACCATGAGCAGGAGTAGATTATAGTACACATAATTCTTCCTCTCTCAAGACTGCACTGTCAGATGACAACCAGCCAAGTTACCTTACACTACAAAGAACCTCCACACAATCAGTCTGGTGCTACACACCAATAATATCAACAACTCAGGAGGCTGAAGCAGGATGAGCTCAAGTTCGAGGACAGCCTGGGCTATGAGGCAAAAACTGGTGAGACTACAAGGCAAAACCTGGTGAAAGAAAGAGGGAGAGACAAGGAGCGGGGAAGAAGAGGAAGAAGAAGGGAAGGTAGGCAGGAAGAATTCAAGAAAGAATCTTGAACCTTATACAAATAACACCTATTTCCCAAACAGAATTCATCACCATCAATGTTTAGACAAAAAAAGCCAATCATCACCAGGTTTGGGGGCGCATAGCTTTAATGGTCTAGCGTGAGTTCAAGGACAGCCAAAGCTACACAAACCCTGGTTGAAAAACAACAACAACAAACACTCAAAATCCTGTATCAGCATGTCACAAATAAGTCTGGGAATACAACCGGGCAGTACAGCAGTTGTCTAACCTACAATCAGATTTAATCCCCACTCCTGAAAAAAGCACCCCCTTTTTTGTGTGCGATATTTGTCACAAAAATTCAGGATATTCTGCTTAACTGAAGAATAATGAATCTTTACAAGTGGGAGATTAGTACAGAAACATTGAATCTGCAGTCAATGGGTCCCATGTTGCATTCTTGCCTTACCAAATCCTCTAAGTCAGTCACCTGTCTTTCATCTGTCTGAAAGTTTAGTTTATTCAACTAAAACAAAAGAAACAATTGCTCCAATTATCG
Source organism: Rattus norvegicus (assembly GCF_021556685.1). Lineage (NCBI taxonomy): Eukaryota > Metazoa > Chordata > Mammalia > Rodentia > Muridae > Rattus > Rattus norvegicus. The sequence continues at coordinate 171,678,339 of NC_141535.1, forward strand.
AATCGAATGATTCTACAGATCTATGAACAAGAGAAAGCATTGCTTGTGCTTAATTATGTGCCAAAAACAGCTATACTGACTGGAGCTCAATTTAAACAAACTCACTGCTTAATCTTCCGCCCCCATTTAATGACCTACAATAGTCAGTTCTCTCTTTTCTTTCCTTCCTTTTCCTCTCTAATTAATCTTTCTCCCTAGTTTGATGAGATACAATAGTTGACTTATGGTATTTCACCAGAATCAATTATAGATTGAGAGAGAGAGAGAGAGAGAGAGAGAGAGAGAGAGAGAGAGAGAGAGAGAGAGAGAGGAAGAAGGAGGAGGGGGGGGGGGGACGAGGAGAGAAGAAACCAGGAATCAGACTCTATGTCTATCACTGCCGGCGTGCTGAGTCTCATGATGAGTCTCAAGCATGGCATTCAGTCATTTTTTTAAAAGCTCTCTTCCTGGGTTCAGATGCACATTCAGTGAGTAAACATTCATGGTAGTAGATAAGCCAAAATGGGAGCCACCTATGACACCGAATACTACTATTATTTTTTAGAAACACTTTCATATTTCATTATACAAATTAAATAAAACCTGTACAGCTTTCATTTTTATTTTGATGTGACAAATAAGCTTTACCTTCTAGAGTCTGAGACCGAGCAAGTATTTGTTAGAGTGGATCTAGCTATGTGATGTTTTTATTTATGAATTAATTTCAATAAAGCAATTTTAGTTTTGTTTTTTTTTTAAAGCTATCCTATAAAGGTTTAGGTCACTGTGATGGTTTGCATATGATTGGTCCAGGGAGTGGCACTATTAGAATGCGTGGCCTTGTTGGAGGAAGTGTGTCACTATGGGGGTGGGCTTGGAGACCCTCCTAGTTGCCTGAGGATGCTCAGTCTGTTCCTGGCTTCCTTCAGATGAAGATGTAGAACTCTCAGCTCCTCCTGCACCAGGCCTGCCTGGATACTGCCATGCTCCCACCTTGATGATAATGGAGTAAACCTCTGAACCGGTAAGTCAGCCCCAATTAAACCTTGTCCTTTATAAAACTTACATTGGTCATGGTGCTTATTCACAGCAGTAAAACCCTAAGACAGAAGTTGGTACCAGGAGTGGGGTATTCCTGTGACAACCTGACCATATTCCAAAGTCCTGACTGTAGGACTTTGGAACTTTGAGCTAAAAGAGCTCTGTGGGATGTTCTATAGGAGCTTGGAAAATAATGTTGAGAACAGTGCAGAAGATGGAGGCCTGGCTTGTGAAATCGGAGAGGGAATATTAAAAACTCTTTTCAGGGCTGATGCTGTTTTGATTGTGAAGTTTCTGTGGTTTTGGCTAGCTAGGGCTGAACAATCAGCTGTGATTAACAAGATACCAGAACTATTAAAGGGAACCTTTGCATTACTGGGACTATTGATGCTGGTCAGCTGGAGCTAAGAAGTTAGTGGTGATTAAGAGGAGACCAGCATCATTGACGTGAAATCTTCTGGGAAGTGTTTTCTGAGAGCACAAAGAGGCTGTGTTCCAGAGATAGTCACGGTTGTATCTCATGCTGTGGCTGGAACTGGGAGTGTGTAAGAGTCACCCAGGTGGTACTGGTTTTGAAGGCATGAAGGGGTCATGAAAAGCAGCTGAGGCTGGGCACTGTGAGAGGCCATGAAAGACCATGTGTGAAGGTGCAGCCTCAGTTGCAGTTGATGGCCCAGGACTGAAGGGGTCATGCAAAAGAGTTGAGGCTTGGCACCATGATGAGAGCCTGTGAGAAGCTATTGGTGAAGCCTAGTTGCAATAGAAGACAGCAGCATTTTGGAGATGCCAGTACCATGAGATGACCACCAAGAGCAGCAGCAGCAGTGGAGAACAGGCATCTGGAGCCTAGAAGATAAGGTGTGTGCTACAAAGGGCAGAGCTGGAGAAGTGACCCAAGCCCTTGGAGGAGCCTAGAAGATCATGGGTAGATCCCAGAACATCGGACAGTTAAGAGTTTGATTTTGCTTTTGATTGTGACTGTGCCCTCATATTTTTCCCTCTTAAAGGAAGGAAATATTTTAGTGGAGCCCCCAGTTAAGAGACTTTGAATTTTAAAAAGACTTTGAATTTTAAAAGATATTGGATATTTTAAAGGGACTGAACTGTTAATATGTAAAGACTGTGGGACTTAACTTAAGACTTATTAAGTTATTGAGATCTTGGGGATGAATAGGAAAATAAGGGTTGAGGCTTAATAGCGATGTATTTGTGTGTCAAGTTGACAAGGGGTCAACTGTACTGGCTGGTTTTGTGTGTCAACTTGACACAAGCTGGAGTTATCACAGAGAAAGGCTCCTGAGTGGAGGAAATGCCTCCATGAGACCCAGCTGTAAGGCATTTTCTCAATTAGTGATCAACGGTGGGAGTGCCCCTTGTGGGTGGTACCATCCCTGGGCTGGTGGTCTTGGGTTCTATAAGAGAGCAAGCTGAGCAAGCCAGGGCAGCAAGTCAGAAAGCAACATCCCTCCATGGCCTCAGCATCAGCTCCTGCATCCTGACCTGCTTGAGTTCCAGTCCTGACTTCCTTTGGTGATGAACAGCAATGTGGAGGTATAAGCTGAATAATCCCTTTCCTTCCCAACTTGCTTCTTGGTCATGATGTTTGTGCAGAAATAGAAACCCTGACTAAGACAGTCACCAAGAACAAATGTTTAAGTTACTCCTTATTTTCAAACAAGCCTCTCTCATTTTATCTGGTCACTATGCACGAGAGTTTATTATTGAATGGTGTACCTTTAGACAACTAGTCAATCTGGACAGTCTGAGGCCTTAAGATGGGCTGACCTTACAAAGCAATACAAACAGCACCCCAATCACCTCAACTCTAGACTGGACTCCTCCTGTGGCTGCTGCGCTGAAGCATCATTGCTGCAATCAGACACACCTAAAAGTGAAATGTGTTAGTTACGAATTAAACACTCAGTTAAAAGACTGGCATCATTCACTGACATTCTTATAAATATTGCACAGCATAATTAACTTATTTGTGATCAGAATTTGTTTTACAAAACTATCTGGAGCTATATGAATTATCTATTGATTACACAGGTAAATGCTTCTAAAAAAAATCAGAAAAAGCATTTATATAGAATGAAGAAAACAATTTTATAAAACCATGTATATGCATGAGAAACTTCAAAAGACTATCAACTTGAACTGACAGATAAAAACTGATCAAATATCTAAAGCCAAATGTTAGTGACCTTAGGTCTCCCAAAGCAACGCTGCACACTAGAACTCACACCTCTTGCCCAGATACTGGAAAAGTCATCTTCAATCCTGGTAACTGATGTAACTGCTTGCTGTGTAAGTGAGACACAACTCTCAGATTTCATCTGATAAAAGCTTAATGAGCTATTCCTGCTTCTAATGTATCTAATAATAAATACATGGAGAATGTCACTACATAAAAGAGCTCAGTTAAGCACAAAGGTTCTAAAAAGTACTTTCAACCCAATAGGGAGACAGAGTATTACAAGAGTATTACAAGACATGCTAGACAATAATGTGCAAGAAATGGGTTTCTACTCTCAAATTGGACTAGAAAGAACATTTTTATTGTTAACAAACAAAATCAAATACATTAATAAAAATACAGTCCCAGAGAGACTGCTCAGCAGTTAAGAGCACTTCCAGAGGTCCTGAGTTCAATTCCCAGCCACATGGTGGCTTACAACCATCTGTAATAGGATCTGATGCCCTCTTCTGGTGTGTCTAAAGAGAGCTAATGTACTCATAAAATAATAAGTCTTTAAAATAAGAAAATAATACAAAATGGCTGTGTGGGATTTATCCCAAAAGCACAGGATTGGTTCAATTAGAAAAATATATCAATATAATCCGTCCTCATAAATTTAACAGGGTAAACACATAGCCATGTACACTGAGACAGAGTATAGCTGGCAAAATTAAACACTCGTTCAAAATTAAATACTCAAAGAAACAGAAATATAACTGAAAGTATCTTAATATGTATGTGTTCTGTATCTTATTTAATATCTATCTTATTTAATAAAGAAATAACAGGTGTTTCCACTGATATTGAAATAAGGCAAAAACTCCAGCCATTTTCACTATTATTTGGCATTATGCTAGAAGTCTTGACCAATCCAACCAGTCAAGAGTCATAGTAAAGAACTTTATCTCTATTTGCAAACAATAGGTAGTACATGCCCCCCAAGAGAATCAAATTGAAAAGAATTCACTGAAGTAGCAAGATACAAAATATTCAAATATCAGCCTGCGTATATAACAATAATCAGTGGACCAAATGACAGAAAAAAATCCCATTTGTAATAAAAAGACTAAGTAGTAATAAAATAAGCAATGTAGAAATGTGCACTATAGCATTCTTTGCAACCATAAAACACTGGAAACCATCTATGCCTATACATACAAAAGCGATTAACTACACCTAAACTAGGCAAGTCCAATTATTGACACTGTGAAATGCTGCTATTCATACGGTTCATGCTTAAGAACCTTGTAGCTAAGTTTTTAAAAAAAAGTCCTGATGTCCTAAGTTTACAGTTTTGTGCTGGGCCACATTTATAGCTATCTGTGGCCCACAAGCCATAAGTTGGACATGTCTGAAACTTTGTAACTGCTCATTGAAAAACCAAAGTCTGACAAGCTCTGTTTTGCTACCTCTATCTAAGAAGGGGAATCTAGGAAAACACAGAGGAAGCATGACTCAGAAACAAGGTGGATGGTTCATCTGGGGTGGGGGGATGAGGAGAAAAGGGAAGGATTGGGAACTAGAGAGCTAGCAGGATGAAGAAGTACTGATACCTCTAGTTATCATTTTAAAACTAACTGACTCAGAGCTATAATGATGCCCACACATCCTTGAAAATAATTTTAGTGAAAACTGTAACTAAACAGGGTGGAGTGGAAACTGAAAATCAGAAATACTAAGAAACCAATCTGTTGTAAACAGATAACTAAGAAAGCAGGGAGGAAAAGGAAATCAAACAGCGTGCACAGATGAGCAGGAAGCATATGTGTAACCCTACCTGTGGGAGAAGCAGGCAAGAGGAGCAGCACTTCAAGGTCAGACTCAGCTGTGCATAGAGTTTGAGTCTACCTAAGGGTTAAATGAAAATCTGTTTAAAAGGAAAAAAAGGAAAGAAAGAAAGTATAGATATTGGGAACTACATTTTAAATTGTCACAGGAAAGCTATAAGAAAGGAAAATGCTAACACGAACCCTGTAGTGTTGGTCTGGAATCAATCCTTTAATATGTCTGCATATATGTGGGTTAGTTTTCTAGCCCTGTATTAAGGGGTAAGAAAGACAAGTACACCTGCGCCCATTCTTGGTCTCTAAACAACATTCTCCAATGAAAAGAATAAAGATTCTGGGACAAACACTCCACTCTAAGGATGAATCAAGAAAAACAGAAGCGACTACAATATCATCTAGAGTCAGAAAATAAGTAAGTTTTCCAAAAGGAATGGGAACATATCCAAAGAAAACAGATGTCAACCTGAAGGAGCCACTAGTTGCTAAACTTGGCTTAAACTGAGTAACAGCAACAAAATGGCAGTAGTGGATTTAAGGAAACCGACTAAAACAAACAGGGGAGGTCCCTTAACAACATAAGCAAATACATAGGTAAAGGGGAAAAGACCCTCACTTCAAGACACTCAGGACTGGAAATACAGAACAGAAACAGATGGTGAGATGGCACAACGGGTTCAAAGAGCTTGCTGTGCAAACTTGAGGTCTGATCCCAGCAACCACATAAAAAGCTAGGCATGGTCACGTTGAGATGGGGGAGGCAAGGATTGCTGAAGTATCATGACCTCCAGCCCAGCCTCGAGCTCAGTAAGAAGGCACTGGTCTCAAAGGAATAAAGTGGGCAGTGAGTGATCAGAGACCTGATATCCTCCGCTGAGTTTCTGAGAACACACAGCAAGCTGGCACACACCTATGCTCACACACAATCCATATAATCACACAACTGGCAGGCTAAGGCATCAGCACCTCAAGTCTGAGGCTAGTTTTGGCTCCATCTGGAGTTCCTGGGGATACACAGTGAGACCTTTGTCCCCAAAGGGGGTCACTGATTGAGGAGAACAGGAAACAGGATCATCAGATAAACACCACAAACACTACAGACCAAACCCACTTGATAAATGCTAAAATTAGAGGGCAAATTTTTTAGGAAAAAAAATGGATCAAGACTGGTTTTCCAGATTTTCTCACAATATACTTACCAACTAAAAGAGAAAAACAGTAACTTCACAGGGGAAAAACATATCAAATAAACCCCCTCAAAATTTACAGGCAGAAACTCAGTAGAAAAAGAGTTCATGGTAAGCGCAGTTTAATATAGACAGATACCGATCATCACCATATAAAATGTTAAATACATTAACACACACACACACACACACACACACACACACACACACACACACACACACACTATTTCCTTGCTCTATCTCCTAAGAGGCCATAGAAGCAGTGACAGGCAATGTTCTCAGCAATGAGAACATACGCAGCCCAGACACTGGTTTCTAATAGCATTTTCCAGTAAAAAGAAGGGTCACTCCAAGAGAATGAATAGTTCAAGAACCAGGGAAAGTAACACCCTAGATGATCCAGGAGCATCTTGTAGAAGAGAAATTAAAACCAAATAAACAACCTCAAAAAGTGCTTTTAAAAAAGCAATCTGCATAATGACAAGGTATTTCAAGAAATCAATTAAAAAGGCTGGAAGAACGACTAATAAAAAGCATCGCGGAATTATAACCCAAAGTGCAAACATGTATTCATTTTTCAGAACAGACAGTCTGGAGCGGCTGTTCAGCAGTCAAGAGAGTACGTACATATATTGCTTTCACACAGGTCTGGAGACTGGCCCCAACACCCATGTCAGATAGCTTACACCCACCTGCAACTCCAGCTCTAGGGAGACTGAAGTTCATGGGCACCTGTGCTGACTTATGTACACATACCAATACACACACACACACACACACACACACACACACACACACACACACACATATATATATAATTTAAAATAATAATATAAATTTGATAGAAGTGATTGAATCAGTAAACAAGGAGAAATATTCCCCTTACAATTTATTTCCTTAAAGTTTATATGAATACTCCTCCCCTTTAGGAGGTAAAAGTTAATTCTCCACTCTATCTTTGCACCATATAAAGAATTTTTCTTCTATAATAAGGCAATATTCAAAGGGAAGGGTTCAAAAAGAGTAGCTCCACAACGGACAAAGTGAGACCACGCAGTGGTAAAGCATGCCTTTAATCCCAGCACTTGGAAGGCACATACAGACGGATCTCTATGAGTTCAAGGCCAGTCTGGTCTATAGATCAAGTTCCAGGACAGCCAAGGCTACATAAGAAACCCTGTCTCAACCTCCATTCCTACCCTCCAAAAAGCAAGAAAATCTTTGAAACTTCAGTGCCAAGAACACCTGATGACTGGATGGGATCCTGGAACAGAAAAAGGACATAAGGGAAAAGCTGACTTGATGTAAATAATTGTGTCACACTAATGACATATGTTAATATGGAAATGGAATATTCAGCTACCTCTATCTCCTCTTTTTAGTAATTCTGTAAGTCTAGTCAAGGGTTCATTATAAATAATCTAAAAATATTATACTATTTTATAAACTATTAGTACTTTATTATGTGAATTAAGAAACCAGCAATTTAGTTTGCAGTTTAAGAATTACTATTTTAACTACTATAAGTGTAACAATTCAAACTCAAAAATCTTTAAAAGAAAAAAAAATCAAACAACAACAAAAAAAATCTATGAGCTAAAGTCTTTAATACCAGCAATTTAGAATAATGAATAAATATTGGGTCTGGGGTCATGGCACGTACACCTACACACACACTATATATATGAATTATTAATAAATCAGGAGTTGGAAAGACGGCCCACTGTTTAGAACACTTGCTGCTCTTGCAAAAAACCTAGCACATAATGTACACGCAATACAGATAAACAGGCGCACACACATCCACAAAAATATAAAGCAAAAAAGCTATTAAAAAAACGTAATGACCAATGGAGGCCAGCTTGGTTGAGCATAGTTTCATGGAACCTACTTCAAGGTAAGGCTGAAGAATTACAACTGTTAAGGAGTTTTCTTTTTACTCTAAAAGCAAGCAAAGTCACAAAAGGGCTAGGGAAAAGGGAGAGAGCGACAATCAGTATGTCCATAATAAATCAATGTTCTCAGGATGGAGAAAGGATTAAAACAGGCCAAAGCCAGCCTAAAGGAAGGCTATAAACAAGTCTCAGGCAAGGTGATGTTGCTACGCATTGTAATGCTAGAAACACCGGGAAGAGGAAGGAGATCCTCACATACACAAGTGGTGCTATATCACTTGCCCCCCAAGTTATCACTGACTGGTGACACAACCTACAGCTGAGCAGAAGAGAGGTAGGCAGGGTTTTGGTTCCCAGGCTTGGAGGTCTGAGGCAGGAGACTGCAAGGGAAGAAAAGCAGAGAAGGTGGAAAGAGGAGATCTTTACACCATGGGGTAAATGATCCTGAGAACTGGCCCTGAGGGCTGGTCAGTTAAAATAAGAGCAGCCCAGACAGAACATGGTAAGTCACAGCTCAGGATTATTGATAACGTTTTAGATACTAATACCTTAGAAGGTAGATATCTGCCCAACTCTAGTGCTGATTAAAGGCTTATTATGAATATAAAACTTCTGTGTCTTTTATCTAAGAACTGAACTATCCAAGGCAGGTGGAAACACCCCATTAAAAATCAACAACAGGTGACAGTGTGCAAACTAAAGCAGTGCATGGAAGCAGGGAGAGCATGGTCAAGAGCATGAGAAAGAACGTTACTATCTGCTGACATATATGACACTGAAGGAGGGGCTGGAAGGACTGCTCCACATCTTAAAGATTTTATATGTCAGATAATGTCATCACCCACTGAAAACAGAAACAAGAAAAAGAAAAGCAATGTTTGGGAGGTGGGAAAGGAAGGAGGAGAAATGAGTCTAGCTTGAAGACATCTTCAAGTTTCAAGGGAAGGCATCGACCAGTTAGCAAGGAGTACAGACTTATAGCTCAAAGGAAACAGAAAACCTACATGCCTTTAGTAAAGCTGACAGCTTTATCCTAGAAAAAAAGCTAACAGCATAATAATCCCAAACATGCAAGAAAATCATTAGACTTTGACCATCTGGATTTAGTTTTAAAGCCAAGAGAGAACACGGCTATATTTTGTCAGCTAAAACAAAGCTGCTAAACACCATGGGGAAACAGAAAATCTTCCCATCTTGGTTCAGTAATATAATAATTACGTAACAAATCACAGTATTTCAAAGTGTTTACCAGGTTGGAAAACACTGCTAGAAATGTTCTAAATCTGTGCTGTCCTAAAAGGCAGGCACCAACCCAAGTGACCACTGCGCACTGACTTGTGGTTGGTACAACTGAGAGAATTTTATTTAATTTCACATAACTTAAACAGCCACAAGGTTAGAGGCTATGGTATTAGAATGAAGAGGTTTAAGGCTTCCTAGTGCTAATTAATTTGATCCTCAACTATATTTTGAATTAACTGTGAGGGGACCTGAGACCTATGGGTGGGGATGGAATACTGAAAGTAGAAGAAATTTTCATTCCATCTGCTTATTATATATTTGGGAAGTTTACTTCAAGACCATCCTGTATAAGGCTGGAGAAGTAGCTCACAGGTAGACTTTTGTTTCACATCCTTTTTCTACAACCCCAAAGTAGCACTCCTACCAACCTGCCTTCCAGTCACCGTCTTCCCAACCTCAGCATGCTCTGCAATGTTTTCAATATCCACCAGTAGCGTCAGCTTCCACCCAAGGCTATATGAATTTAAGTACTTTGCCAAATTTAGTTCTCCCTCTATCCCAAATGACCATGCTGAAATTCAAGGTTCCAAACTCACTAGGCCAAGGTTAGATAGTCTCCAATCTTACAGGTGATAATACACACAATCCAACAAACTTGTATCCATCTCCAGAGAGGCCCTATCAGCTACTAATCTATAGGCCGTTTATCTATGTTACAATATAACATTCAAGGAGGTGTTCACCCGCCAAGGAGTAATAGAGGAAAAGATCCCTCATGTCTAAGATAATCAAAGAAGATATCTCCAAGTCATTCCACAGATTTTACAATGGAGTTTCCTAGAAGTTACCTAAAGTCACACACCTAAGGTCAACCCTGCCTCCACCAGAATTATTTTAAGCAAATTATCTTAGCTCTATGGGTCATTTAGGTTCAGTAAACTTCATCTACAACAGTAGCTCTCAACCTTCCTAAAGCTGTGACCTTTTAACAGAGTTCCTCATGTTTTAGTGACCCCCACCAAGCCATAAATTTATTTCCATTGCTACTTCATAACTGTAATTTTGCTACTGGTATGAATCATCATCTAAATATCTGTGCTCCGAAGGTCCTAGTCCACCCCTGTGAAAGGCTCCTGGGACCCTCCCCCCAAAGAGGTCATGACCTACAGGTTGAGAACCACTGATCTAAACAATGAGGAGGAGGGAGCATCCTTATAAGGTTGCTAGAAGGATGAGTTAATCATGAAAAGCACTTGGCACCATGGACATAGCAAATAAATGTATTAAATATACCTGTCACTTCGGTGCTATCCAGAATCTAGCTTCTAAATTTGCTTTTATTTCACAAGCAACTAGCTTAGTTAGCACTGTCTGCTCCACTAGGTGAGGATGCTACCCTGAGGGAAAATCATGACATTGTTGAAGAGAAGACAACTTACTATAAGCTGCGCAGGTAACACTGTGTGAATTGAACTTCAAAATGTTACAATTTCAACTTCCAAACACTTCACAGCCAAACCAGTAAGTAAAATGTGCTCCAAAGACTTACATAAAGCTTGGAAAGATCCTCATTTACAAGAAACAATAAATAACATACATAATACAGAATGAAGAGAACGGGGTATCAAAAATGCTGAAGCCATGTGGACTACATAAGACATCTTTGCCCTTCCTTAGGGAAGCCCAAGGCAGACATCTCTCTCCAGTTAAAAACAAGATAATGAAAGCCTAGAACAACCATCATTCCAATGCTTTCTTCTGAGTTGTACCCAGAGGACTGGTGATAGTTAGTATGCATTAAATAATGATAAGCACATCAGTGTAGAAAGCCCCTGTATTGACAAAGCAATGGACACAGCCAGCTATCCCTAAAAAGAAATCTCAAACCCACAAATCAGGAACTGACTTGGTTCCTTCTATAGGTCCAGGAAGGAATGTAGAAACATGGCAGTTTTTTGAAGTAGTGAGATTTCAGTACCAGGCTGTAATCCCTGCACTCTACTCTGTACAGCACCCAAGTAGGCCATGTGCAACTCGGGGAAACAACAGCTCCATGAATAAACTGTTTCGATTAGCTTCAACAAGACATTAAAACATACTTAATCTTGCTGGACATTACACATGTCCTTTAAGAAGTTGATAAAAGACTGCCTTTACCCAGAACACATATACAAACAGCACAGAATTTCAGGGGTAGGAATAGAAACCCCCTGAAAAATCACTGATACCTAGACTGAGACCGAACCCAGGATTAAGGCAAGCATAATCCAAGAAAAGTTAGCATTTTGTCAAACAGGAAACAAAGTAACTCAGGCAGAGCCTTTAATTCAGAAAATCATAGTGGAAATGTGCTGTTTTCCTATATACTAAGTGTTAGACTTTGTAGTAAGTGTTGGTCACAGTGAAGAAGGAAAACAAAAACGGAAATTAAAAGCAAATAAAAATAGAACAAATATAAGAAAAGAGTACAGCTGCAATACTTGCTCTGAAAGAGCAGCAATGAAATACAGCCATTCCTGCAGCCTCCAGAGAATTGACCAACCATCATCAGTCTGGTGCACCTTTCTTCAACAATCAAGTTAATCAGATGGCAAATGTGAACACACCTTCGCAGTTGTGAAAGCAACACGTTGATGAAAAGCCCTGCAATTCTTTTTCATTCTTTTTTTTTTTTTCCTGATCAGATAAGAAGCAAGTAAGTATACTTCAGGAAGGACACACAGAAATCCTGACAGGGTGATTAAAAGGATCTGCAGGAAGTGTAAAGTATAAACCTTTTGAGATCAGAGGATTCAAGAGGAAAATAAGAACAAAGCCAAGGAAGCAATAACAGGGGAGAAAGTCTAGAATCTAAACACTTAAATTAACACACACACACACACACACACACACACGCCTCCTTTCCTAGACACGTAAAGTGTAGTTAACTTGGCAATAAGGAACGCACCAGAAGGCAGGGCCACAATTTCCTTCTCCAAACTCCAGCATTCCTAGGACGCCCTCACTAGCACTCAGGCTTGGGACCTTTCAGTCGGGGCGCCTCCCTCTGCACCAGTGTCAGGCAACCTCTCCGAGGGCTGATTGCTACCTCCCTTCCTCTCACAGCAGGAGAGAGGAAGCAGGAGACTTAGGGAAGAACGGAGGGAAAGGCGGCCCACTTGGACAGAGTCCAGAAAGACCCGGACTCTGCCAACTTTTCCCACCCACCGCCAGCACAGTCAAGCGGTGCCGCCCCGGGGGCCGGTGCTGCCCTATTTCACTCCAGAATACACTCAGAGGAATGGGGCGGACTTGGCTGCTCCCAGGGATGGAAGTGCCCAGGAGCAAGTTTGGCGAGAGTAGCCGTAGGCGACTCGTCCGTCCGGGAGCATGCCACCTCAACCCCATCCTTTCCGCCGCGGCTCCGCCCTCACCTGTCTGTCAGCAGGGAAGCCGGCAGCGCTCCGTCGCGGGTTCTCCCGGTTGCAGCAGCTCTCGGGAATCGCGTCGGCCTGAGGCAGGAGGGACCGGAAGCGCGACCGGGAGCTTTTCCTTCGTCTCCTCCCCCACGCCTCGGGGGCGGGGAGCAGCTGCGGCTGTCACAGGCTCTGGACAACCAACCGCCGAGGACACTTGCACCGGCGACCTCTCAAGCCGGCCTCCAGCGCTTGCACCCTACCCGCGGAGCCGGAAGTGAGAGGCCGGAAGTGCGGGGTCTTGAGCCCCGGACAGCCTCTCTCTAGAAGCCAAGCCGGGACCCGCCACGTCTCTATGGTGCGCGCGCCTCTCCCTAGGGGCTGGGTCCTCTGGACTCCGCCCCGGGCCGCAGCCCTGTGAACTACATCCGGGAATCCGCACGGGCCGTTGCCCGGGTAACCCGGTTGCGGCGTGGAGCAGAGTCACTAGTTTGCAAAGTGCAACCCACCAGCCAGACAGTCTGTCCTTTTCCCACACTCATAGTCCGTGCCTGGAGGGTGGAGGTGGCCGCAGCTCACCACCGCGCAGCCGAAAGTTTGTCAGCCACGGGAGAGACCGGGCGGGAGGCGGAAGGGATGGAGCGAAGATGAATGTACACCCGCTGACAGCACGGAAGCCCGGTCCTCGCTTTCCTAGGTGTCTCTCTAGTTCTCCGCGACCAACGCACTCGTACCAATCTGTGCAGAAAGACCGGCATCCGTGAGCGTGCGGTTGTAGCACTGTTGCTGTGCTCCCCTTCCCCGCTGCTCTCTGACAGTGGCTCAGGGTACTTTTCTTCGCTGCTCTTCTCTTGCCAGCACCCAAGATCTGCCTTCCTGCTCATCCCCTCTTAATTAGATCGCCGTCGCCCTGTCCACAGAAACATTTCAACTATCCCTCTCTCAGAGCTCTTCTTGGCCGTTTCCTACCAGTCTTTGGGGTACCTGCGAGAGTCTTTCATATCCCCAGCGGCGCTATATAGAAATGTGCCAGAGCACATTTCCATTGAGTTCAATATCCCTGTACTGTCTTCCTCGGACTGGTTAATAGTAACACTACATACAATTATTTACAAAATGCACCACATACATTTTAAACCTAAAATGTATTGTATTGTCTTAGATTGCCAGCACATCAACTCTTACAAAAACAGTGTTGACATGCCCAAGCATAAATCTTGTGTAAAAGGGCCTTCCCGTTCTGAAACTGATCTATAAAGGGGGGCGGTGTGCCAATTCACTCAAACCGTAACTATCCTGCAGTATGTTGTGAAGTTTCCCACTCAAAGCCATCCTCCAGAGTTGGAACCCATTAGTCTTCGCTATTATTAGAAAGGGGCCCCTGTCTAGTGCAACTCCTGCTCTCATTCTGTAAGAACTGAATAAGACTTGTAGCTAAGTGCAAATGTCATCTATAGGGCTTCTGAAGGGTGACTTGGAAAAGATGTCTAGCAATGCCCAGTTGTGTATGAATGGTGTGGACAGTTAGTATTTATCAAAACTGGGTGTCTCCTTAAGGATGTCTGATGATGTCTCTTTACATTTAGGAATACTTGGCTTCTTGTATTGGTCGTTTGTCCTTAAGTGGTATACTTTCTCTGAGAATTGCTGATAGTTTTTAGGATGGCTCTGATGGACTTGGAACTAAGGCTAATTTTATTTGAAAAAGATGCTACTAGTTGCTTATTCTAAGTAACAGTAAATTTTCACTTCCTTGCTTTTTTCTTCTTGTTTTCTTTCTCTCCTTATCTTTATTTTTGTCCCTTTTTGCCCCCAAAGAATTCTGTCTACCCATTCTGCTTAGAATGAATAGAAGATTCCTATTCCTCTCAATTGACATATATGATCAGAGGGGTAAGAGAAAAGGATTTGCTGTCCCATATAATCATGACATGGAGATAAGGTATTCAACTTTTGCAAAGTTATTTCACGCGTTGTTCCCTGGGCTTGTAGAGAACTTTGGTAGACCGCCTGCCTTTAATTCTATAATCAGGAAGAAAAGGAGATAAGGCACAGATGGTGGCTGGTGCTCTTACTCCATTCTGCCTCAAGTAAATGTCAGATTTAGATTTTGAATGTTGCATACTACTTATCAGTGCTATTTTCTCAAGAGCAAGAAATTGCTACATCCAGATCTTATCTATGCGAATTCTGATAATGTGTCAAAATTTCCAGCACTCTTCATCAGTAGGTTTCTCTTCCTGGGGAGATAATTAGGTTACTAATCACACAGTGTAATCTTCAGGAAACTCTTAAGAACATATTAAGAAGTTCCCAGATGAGCCAGTTGGTGGCGCACGCCTTTAATCCCAGCACTTGAGAGGCAGGCAGACCTCTCAGTTCAAGAACAGCTATAGAATTCCAGGATAGCCGGAGCTACACATAGAAACCCTCCAAAAACAACAACGACAAAACAAAAACAAAAAACAAACAAACAAATAAAAAACGACGACAACAACAAACGCCCAAAGAGCAGACAGTGCTTTTGGAGACAGTCCTGTCCCTTTACCTGAGCCAAGTGAGAAAGCTGGCCCTGGTGTTATGGGTTCAAGAAAGCTGACAACCCAGCCTGACATTCAGCTACTACCTCCAGATCCAGGGCTTTGAGTTGGCCCACCCCAGCATCTACTCCACCTAGGAATTGTTGGACTTTGCGAAAGGGCTGGCCCTGCATATCCAAAGCTGCAGGTTCTCCATGGCACAGGGCAACAAGGGAATATCTGAGAGGACCCCCAGTGAGGATCCAGTATTGATAGAGTAGCAGAAGCCAGAGGTCTCAAACCAGATCAATGACTCATTGTAGTGACTATTTGCAAGAAAAGCTGTTTGGGAGAAGGGGTAAACTGTGTGTGACACCTTGACACTTCTCAGCTCCCATTGGAGATTTTTGTTTTATGGGGGAGGTTACAAGGGTGGAGGGCAGATGGAGGGACAGAGAGATGAGTAGGACTGGGATGCCTGATGTGAAATTCACAAAGGATCAAAAGAGTTAGAAGGAGAAGAAGGAGGAAGAGGAAGAGGAGGAAAGGAGGAGAGGAAGAGGAGGAAGAGGAGGAAGAAGAGGAAAGGAGGAGGAGGAAGAGGAGGAAGAAGAAGAGGAGGAAAGGAGGAGGAGAGGAGGAGGAAGAGGAAGAGGAGGAAAGGAGGAGAGGAAGAGGAGGAAAAGAGGAAGAAGAGGAGGAAGAGGAAGAGGAGGAAGAGGAAGAGGAGGAAGAGGAGGAAGAAGAAGAGGAGGAAGAGGAAGAGGAGGAAAGGAGGAGGAGGAAAGGAGGAGGAGGAAGAGGAGGAAGAAGAAGAGGAGGAAGAGGAAGAGGAGGAAAGGAGGAGGAGGAAAGGAGGAGGAGGAAAGGAGGAGGAGGAAGAGAAAGATAGGAGGAGGAGGAAGGAGAGGAAGAAGAAGAAGAAGAAGAAGAAGAAGAAGAAGAAGAAGAAGAAGAAGAAGAAGAAGAAGAAGAAGAAGAAGAAGAAGCAGCCGCAGCAGCAGTTCCCAAGCAGACAGGGTAAAAAGTAGAGCTGCTGTACTTTTGGAAGCTTTCTAGTATACAACTTCATTCAGTAATGTATAAAGTACACTGGGTGAGCTTAGTGTTATTACGGCTTTAAGCACTGGAGTCACTTATTCATTATTTCATTATATTGTCTGTTACTAATGATAACAGAGGAACCTTCTCATATGACTCTAACTTTCCCCCTCTAGACCTCCAATAGGCTTTGGTAGCATTCTGAATAAATTTGACCTCCTACCCTGGTATGCAAGACTCGCCAGGGTCTGGACCCAATATTGTTTGCTGTTGTGTAACCTATCAACCAAATCAGTACTCTGGGAACGTGGAGTAAGAGTGCTCATTTAGCTGACGGTATCCATCAGGTCAGGCAGATGAAAGCGTGATTACACAGAGCTGCTTGACCTGTTCCTAGCCCTGTGATTCTGTCGTGGATATCGTCTCTGCAGAGATGCTCTCAGACCTCTCCTCCACCTCACACCACACTCCTACCCTCGTGGCCCTGAGCTCAGCCCTTGCTTCCACCACAAACCCATTTCTGTCCTCCCTGTGAGAGTTCATTTCTGCCACCTACTTCCTGCGGCCCTTAGTTTGAACAGCCATTGGTCTGCCTTGTGCTGCTGGCTCTTCGTGTCTGTTTTCCCCATTCATTTTTTAAAGAAAATTGATTCAACTCATATCACCAGGCTTGTATGGCAAGGACTTTAGCTACAAGCCACCTCATTGGCTCCCTCAGGATCCTTTTTGGCAGTCTGAACTTTGGACTCGTTTTTATTCTTTCAGAACCATCAGGAAGTTAACAGTGCTTGGGTTACAGAAAGGTTTTCTGTCGCACACCCCGAGACTTACCAAGGACCAGTGATTGCTGCTATTTAAAGTAGTGGCATGGGCAGATTTACGTGGGCATACTTGCTGTCTAGTTGTTAAAGACAAAACATGAGTGCGTTTTGAGTCTGAGGAATGGTTGGGACTCTGCAGAGGGCTGTAAACTGTGGATAAGAACAGAGTGATTTATTACCCCAGATATTCTGAATGGGAAGGCTGCCAGTGCTGTGTTTCCCAATGTGTTAGTTTTACTTTACAATCTGGTACAAAAAGAACATTAGAATTAAAAATAAATAAAAAGGAGAAAATGTGGGTGGCTTGGCGTAGTTTTTCAATGTACAGCTATTTCTTAATTTACTTAATTGACCCTTTTTGGCATATTTAGATTTTTTTTTCTGGTTCTGTCTGTAATGTATAACCCAAAGAACACTATCTGCCGTGGGGAATGCTGTCTGACCTCTAGCAGCTCCCACTTTACCTCATTCCCTTTCTGTGAGAATGATGGGAGAACTCTCCCATAGTCATGCTACATTACCAGCTAGGGGATTTTTGCCGGTATAATTAAAGTAGCTAATTCATCGGCTTTGAGTTACTAGAAAGGGAGATAGTCTGTGTGAGTCTGACTTCACCACATGAACCCTTTAAAAGCAGTTAGGAGAGGAATCAAAGAAAGTCAAAATGTATAAGAGACTTGGACAGGAGGAGTTTTCTCTGTTGGGAAATGAAGTCCAGAGGCAAGATATGACAGAGGGCTCAAGTGTGGAGAGTGGTTCCTGGCAACCACCATCAAATGCAGGACCTTCACTCCTACAGCAGCAAGGAGCTAAGTTCTGGATGACCTCAGGGAGACTTGGGAGCTAGTTCTTCCTCCTGATTTCTGCTGTGTGAGACCCTGGAGACCCAGCTAAGCTGTCCCGGATGGGGTTCTGACCTATGGGCATCTATGATAATAAATAGGGGCTGGACTGGAAGAGCTCAGTCGGTAGGAGTACTTACTGCCCTTGTAGAAGATCTTGTAGACCTTTGCGGAGGCTCAGCTCCCTCCTCCCAGTGGTGGCTCACAATTGTCTGGAACTCCAACTCCACATGGAGTTCTAGATAAAGACTTTCTAGGTTAAAAAGTTATGACAAAATATTTTAAGTTTTTTCTCTCATGTTGCTAATTTGTCTTCCTGATGTGCCTTGGAACAGCCTATGTGACATACCCTGGAAAAAAGATGCTAGGGGAAAAAACTAACATCCAAGACGATTTATATTTTTCTTATCACTTGTAGGATTCTTTAGGGCACGGCCTATTTCTTAGTTTAACTGTTGGCATCACGAAAATATTCTCTAACTTGTAGGATAGCACTTCTCCTCTGCAATGTGTTCAGGGGAAAATGAATTCTGAGCTTAGTTAAGAGGATGAGCATCCGTAGTAAATATTAGTTACTGCCATTACTCCTTGCAACAGCCAATGCCAGCCATTGTCTGTGGGAAGTCGAATAACATCCTTTTTAATTCATTAAGCAATATTGATGTTTATACTTTTCTAGGGGAAAGGTCTAATTTGTCTGGTTTACATCATACATTTGATTGTTTTAGGAATGTATTATATTTTATTGTGGAAATGTTAACTTTTGTTATTGAAGGAACTGACACTGTTCACTCACAAAGGAAGTTGACTATCTTCTTAAATAAACATACTGCTCATTTCGATTTGAACTGGTCTCTATGGTTGTGTATACAGGCTGAGTATTCATTATCTGAAGGGCTTCACAATAGAATTTCAGAGTTTGAATCTTTGTTTTTTGAGACAGGGTTTTTCTGTGTTGCCTTGGCTGTCCTAGAACTGACTCTATAGACCAGGCTGGCCTCAAACTTACAGCAATCTGTCAGCCTCCTAAATGCTGAGATTAAAGGTATATGCCAACACCGCTGGGCTCAGAGCTTGAATCTTTTTTTTTTTTTTTTTGGTTCTTTTTTTTTGGAGCTGGGGACCGAACCCAGGGCCTTGCGCTTCCTAGGCAAGCGCTCTACCACTGAGCTAAATCCCCAACCCCTCAGAGCTTGAATCTTTCATTTGGAGTATTTGCATAGACTTTAAGGCTGATCTGTAAGCCCTAATCTGTAAGTCTCCTGGATTTAAAATTAGAGATTTTTGATCTTTGTTTTTTCTTTAGTTAGGATGAACCAAGAGAGGAAGTTAGCATTTCTGCAGCCCTTGTTGTTCATTTCAGACAAATAAAGTAAGATGGGAGGGTCGGGGAATCTCTGGAAGCTGATATCAAACTAGTAAGAGAAATACTTACATAAAAGATAGTCACAGATTTGCAGGGAATATGCAAGGAGTCCCCAGGGAAATGAACAAGTGCTCTTGGGAATGAGTCAAATGGTCAGATCGCACCTAGACAGCCTAGCTTCCCTAACAGTCAGTAAAGATGCTGTGGATGCTCACAGCATCCAAAATGGTCTGCTCTTCCTTAGAAACTTAATATTGCCCTTCAAATGTGTTGTTAGAGCTGGAGAGAGTTTAAAAAACAAACAAAGGTGGATCGGTGCTTAAGAACACTTGTTTTTACAAAGGAGCCAAGTTTGGTTCCCAGCACCCTCATGGCAGTAACCATCTGTAACTACAGTTCCAGGAGACCCAATGCCTCTTCTGACTTCCACAGACTCCTGAGCCCATGCCGCAAACATACATTCATTCATACATACATTCAGGGACACATATGGTCACAAAATAAAAATAAACATTTTAAAAAGTTGTTGTAAGCTGGGCATGCTGGCACATGCTTTTAATCCTAGCAAGTGGGAAGCAGAGAAAGGCAGATCTCTGAATTCGAGGACAGCCTGGTTTACAGAGGGAGTTCCAGGACAGCCAGGACTACACAGAGAAACCCTTTTTTTTGGGGGGGGGGTGTTATTGCAGGCTTGCTTAGTACAGGGAACCCAGATTGTAAACTATGGTCAGAGAAGGCCCTATCAATATGATTTAAGTATGTGCTAATATAGAAATAAAGTATAACTGGACATTAAAAGGACGAGATTAGGAACTGCATTCCAAACACACTATAACTGTGTTACCATTAAAGCCCATTTCTACCTACCTCCTCATTAGTTAGTTGGGATATATAGCAACAAAGCGATATGAAAACCAGTGCCACGATGATGTCATTATTAAGACCTTTTTTACAACAATTTAGGAAAAAAAAACCCTATGAGTTGTAATTTTGGTGATTAAAAATTACTCCTTTGAGTTGGACAACAGGGACAGAAGAATTTTAACGAGAACTTTTCTGTAAGCTGGGTATACCTACAACCCCAGCATCCAAGAAGCTGAAATATGAAAATTATGAGGTCAAGGCCAGCTTAGACCGTGCAACACAATCCTGTCTTAAAAACAAAACAGAACAAAAAGCAAGCAAAAAGATGCATCGTGTCACCTCGGAAGCCTGGAGACACAGCAGGAAGACCAGGGTGCCCACATAATAGTGTCCACTTATCAAATTAGCTTCTTGTTGTCTTGGCCACAGCATGCCCAGAATAGATAGATTCTGGCAAGAGAGCTGGTGTCTGGGAGCTGAATGTGACACTGTCTGGATCCCCAGGGCTGGTCTCACTGCTGCTGCTTAAGAAGAACGAGTCTAGGCAAGGAAGAGGACTCACCAGCTAAGGGTACTTGCTGCTCAAGCATGAAGACCTACTACGTGTGTTAGAGCCTAGCACCCACCTAACGGACATGCATATAGCTTCACGCACCTGGAACTCGGATGCTGGGTGTGGGTATGGAGACAGATGGCCAGCCTAGATGAGAAATGGTGGGCTCCAGGTTCAGTGAGACACTTTGTCTCAAGAAAGGAAAGGCAGAGAGTAAAGAAGAGGAAATCCAGCACCCTCCTCTGACCACACACACACACACACACACACACACACACACACACACACACAAACACGGAGCACACTGTTTCCAGTCTGTTTTTAAGTGCCAATCCTGTCCCCAAGTCTGCAATTTCGAGCTGAAAAGATTGAAAAGAGAAGGCCATGGTAATGAAATCATCAGCCCACGTTTGCTGGGCACTTTCTTCAAATGTGAAGTTATTCCGGGCATGGTGGTTGTGTACTGTTACACCTAGCCAGCACTAGAGAGACTGAATCAAGGGGGCGGCAAGGTCAAGGCCCAACTAGTCTATATGCAAGAATGTGTGTGTGTGTGTGTGTGTGTGTGTGTGTGTGTGTGTGTGTTAAAAGCTGTTCTGAGTGCCTCTTACAA
This sequence comes from Rattus norvegicus, assembly GCF_021556685.1. NCBI lineage: Eukaryota > Metazoa > Chordata > Mammalia > Rodentia > Muridae > Rattus > Rattus norvegicus. The sequence continues at coordinate 171,699,720 of NC_141535.1, forward strand.
AACTCACTGAGCCTTACTGAGTGTTCAGCACGGTGAAGTCAGTCCTGTAGTTTCTCCCGTTTTACAGATAAAACAGCTGAGGCTTTAATGGTTAAGACCAGATAAGTACTAAGTGGCAGTTACTTCTCAAGACCCCTCTTGCTCCAAAGCCCATGTCTTTAAACTACGGCAAGTCACTTTCCCACACATAGACCTACATAGGAGGCCTGAAAGGGTAAGAACCATGGTCAGTCGACTTCCTATTTTAGTCTAGATAATTTTCTACATTTTATCCCTTCACAACGTGTTTATCATGATGTGTGTTCTCAACACCGACCAATGTATATTCATATACTGTTCTAAACTGATGTAAAAATTACTGTATTTATTTTTAGTTTTGACGGTGCACAGGGTTTAGACTTTTTAATGGAATTATTCATCACCTGAATTGAGCATTTCAATGAAGTATTTCTAGCAGACTCCTATGAAGAAGACTGTCTCCCATGTGCTATTAAAAATCGAGCTCATGACTACTGTCTGTGGTTATTTTTTTTTCTTGTAGAGCCAGAGGGTACAGTCTGTGACCTCATGTAGAAAATAGCCATGAAGGATCTATCCGGGATCGTTTTTAGTGCTTTAGTTTTGGCACACACACATCTTCAAAGCAGATTAAATTTGTCCGGTGTATTTTAGAAGTGTATATTGCAAAGCGCAAGGAGGGATGCAAACCACAGAGCAGAGCTTTTAATGGAGAGGCCATTCAGGAAGTAATCATCTGCCTGGAAGCTTTGGTTACTACATTTCCAGAAACTTCTTCCTTTCCTTTTCATTGTCATTCAGAGCATGGTAGTGTCCGGTTGCCATTTTGCTCAACTACTGCTTTTCCCCCGTCATTTTCAAGACGTCCTTTTTTCCATTCTATACCTTGAAGAAACTAGAACTTAAGCCGGGATATCTTACATGAACATTTTTGAAAGTTTGTTTCTTATCTCTGAGCCTGCTGTGGAGAATTTAGTACAAGACTGAAGTATGCATGGATAAAATGAATCGTCTTAAAGGATTGCAGCTCCAAAAATACCCCAGCAGGACTGGGCAGGTTTGACATAATGACATTCCTATTTTAGCCTGACTTCTGGAACTCTGAAGAACTATAAATTGAGCCACACAAGATCCTAAGAAGGTGGTGCCTCTCCTAATCGCATATAGGGTTTTCTTCAGACTTTTGGGAAAGACGCGACTAGTTGTTTTCCTAGAGAATGAGACTGTTGGTACTTACCAACGTTAGTACAGGAAATGGTAGGTAGAAAGCCCTGGTCCACATCCTACTGAAAACTAAATGTGAAACAGAAACTTACACCAGGAGCTCAGAGCCAAGGTCTGCACGAGCCGCCGCTGAGATGGCAGAAGCCTCGCTGGATGCCGGGACTCCGCCAGTAACCGTGAAGAAAAAGAAAAGCCTGTCCATTGAGGAAAAGATCGACATCATAAATGCAGTGGAAAGTGGCAAGAAAAAGGCAGAGATCGCAGCTGAATATGGTATAAAGAAAAATTCATTGTCTTCCATTATGAAAAACAAAGACAAAGTTCTAGAAGCCTTTGAGTCTTTGAGATTTGATCCAAAGAGAAAAAGGCTGAGGACGGCGTTTTATACGGATCTGGAAGAGGCACTGATGAGGTGGTATCGAATTGCTCAGTGTCTGAACGTTCCAGTTAACGGTCCAATGCTGCGTCTAAAAGCTAATGATTTTGCCCAGAAGCTGGGGCACAATGATTTTAAGTGCAGCAATGGTTGGCTGGACCGTTTTAAGTCCAGGTATGGCTTAGTCTTCAGAGCACAACCCGTAGAAGCCACGGGTGTATCTACAGACCCTTCGGCTGTGTGGTACCAAAATGTGCTGCCTTATTATTTAAACGATTATCATCCTAAAAACATTTTCAATGTAAAAGAGACTGGACTGCTTTATCGAATGTTACCTACAAATACTTTTGCATTCAAAGGAGAAACATGTTCAATTGGAAAGCTGTGCAAAGACAGGATAACGCTGGCACTCGGCACGAATGTGGATGGCTCTGAGAAGCTCCCTCTGCTTATCATCGGGAAAAACCGAGCCCCACATTGTTTCAAAGGCGTAAAATCATTGCCTGTGTATTACGAAGCTAACAGAACGGCGCGGATGACTGCAGCTATATTCGAACAGTGGATGCAGAAGCTGGATGAAAAATTCCAAGCCCAGAAACGAAGAGTGGTGATTTTTGTGGATTCTCTTCCGGCACATCCAGAAGTGAAAAACCTAAAGTCCATTGAGTTAGCATTCTTCCCATCATGCTTGTCTTCCGGGTTTGCAGCTATGAATCAAGGTGTTATTAAAAGCCTTAAAATCAAATACCGGCATTGTCTTATCAAGAAATTTTTAAGCTCAGTTGAAAGTAGCAAAGAGTTTACATTTTCCCTGCTAGATGCGGTTGATACATTACATCTCTGCTGGAGAGCTATAGCGCCAGAGACCATTGTTAAATGCTATGAAGAAGCAGGATTCAGCTCTCCAAGGGGAGAAACTGACACAGCAAATGCAGAAGAAGATGCTGCTGCTCTTGATCTGACTGCCCATGCAGTGGGGGCAGGAGTGGAATTTCTTGAAGGCTTGTCCATAGAGGGATACGCTGCCCTGGATGAGGACCTGGAGACTTGTGAAGAAGCCCCAAAAGATGGTGCTGAGTGGGACGAAGAAAGTAAGCAAGATGTAACCGGTTTTTATACTTCCGATGAAGAGGAGGAGGACAGCGGAGCGCTAGAAGTGGACCTGCCGTTACCATCCACGAATGAAGCACTCACAGCTCTAGGCACTCTGAAAAGGTTTCTTAGAAGTCACGATATGAACGATGAACTTCACAGTTCTTTAGCAGACCTTGAAAACTTTATTAACACTTTGTCGCCTAAGTAGCCCCTCAGTGTTCATCTGCAGAGCAGTAACTTTTCCTCGGGTATCATATTCCCCAAGGAATGTAAACGGAAAGTATCTCTTAAACAAGAAAAGAGAAAGCCTAATAATCGTTGGCTTAACTGCAAAGCCTTTGATCTGCGTAGCGGGGGCTCCCTAGTAAATAATGACTAAGTAAAACTGCAAAATTCCGTTTAGCAGGTTTGGGGAGAAAATGTGTTTCAGAGGCTTTATACTTGAAAGAAACTTAGCATGTGTGTGAAAGAACTCCAGCTGGCTGACTCACACGCATGAAATTGCTGGTTTTCATTTTCTTTGTTTTTTTTTTAAGTTCAGATAATATTCTAGAATATTTTATCTTCGTAGTAAAAAAAACCCAGCTTATTTATTTTTATAAAGTCATTTGCATGCTACCTCTATCCTAATGAATTCTTTTGTTCTCTTTCCTTTTTGGTTGGTTTTTAAAGAAAGGGTCTCTCTGTGTAGTCCAAAATGCCTCAAATTCAGGGCTATGCTCCTGCCTCGGCCTCTCAGATGCTGGGATTATAGGTATAAATCACTATGCACAGCCTAATTAAGCTTTTGAGCATCATCTAGTATAAAATTATGTTCTAATTAATCTTCCAGACTGAAAAAATTATTAAAATATATTCTAATCTGCTATGCACCAAGATGATGAACAATGTAATTCTTGCTGCTTTCAAATCACTTGTCAAATTAAGTCAAATGAAAAGCTATCATTTTACCATCCATCACCAGGTCCTTCTGCTGGGCATATGTGTGTGCTTGCTTAGTGGGAAAATACTTGAAGGGAAATGTTTATTAAACTCATATTTATATTCGAATAAGGAGGCAATTGAAGACTCACTTAGAGTCACCAAGAAGAAAACTTGTGGCACTTTTTTACACATGATCTTAGCCAAAAGGCCGAGAAGCGATGTGGCGCTTTTTTAAAAATTTCAAGAGCTCAACTTTTAATCTAGTTTTGTTCTTGATTTTACTGAATTTTATTTCTTAGCACATTGTGGTATTTAGTTGTCTTCCTCCAATGTTTTCTTCTCTAAAAGTTTTTAGAGAAAGTGTTACCTGTATAATACATTAACATACTGTAGGAAATTACCTACTCACCATCTAAAAACAGCCGTTGAGCAAAATTTTAACAATGTGTCAGTCTTTCCCACTGTTCAGTTTTAAATAGCGTGTTTATTTAACTTATTCTACCTAATTTAGGTCCCCTTGAGAAGTATTTTATAAAAATACAAAGCATAAGGGGTTGGGGATTTAGCTCAGTGGTAGAGCACTTGCTTAGCAAGTGCAAGGCCCTGGGTTTGGTCCCCAGCTCCGAAAAAAAAAAAAAAAAAGAAAGAAAAAGAAAAAAGAAAAGAAAAGAAAAAAAAATACAAAGCATAGCGATTTGTTGTGAATTATTAATCTGTCAGAAGATTATACATTTAGAAGAAAATAATCTAACAAACCATTTTTATTTTCTATTGTTGTTTGCTCTGCTCTGAGGATTTAGTTGAGCCCTAAACTGTATTAATATTTTAGAAGTTTCCTTTATTATTAAACATTGAATATTTAAATTAAAAGAATTTTGTGATTTGATGTGTAATTTTAACTTTGCTCTTAAGAGCCTGTCTCTCAAGAAAAAAATTTAGTTAGTCTGGTTTTCATTGTTCTTACTTTATAAGTTCTTGCTGTTTCAACAGTGTTCTTTACTCATTCCTAGCTAGGAACAAACCTTGAATTGCATTTACGACTTTCTTCACTGTGCGTTGTGCCTGACTCCCGAGTGGAAGGTTTAGCCCAAGCTCATAACTAATGCTGCCTGTGGGATGGATTCATCCTGCCTGCCTGGCTCTTATGCAGACCAAGCCCTCACTGCAGACCTTCTTTCCACTGAATAAGAGACAGAATAGCTGGAAGAAGGAAGCAAGGAGAGAAGGGAAGTTGAAGGAGAGCTGTCCAGGAGAACAGTTCGCACCTCCTGTGCCAGTAGGCCCAGCTCCCTGTGGACAGGCAGAGCTGGGGAGTGGACATCTGCTTTCTTCAGGGTCACTGTGCAGTGGAGAGCTGGACTGGGCCTCTGCTGCACAAAGAACTCCTGAATGAAATACACCACAGAGCAGGTGAGTCAGCAGAAGGTTATGGGTAATGGAAGATCCTAGAGCCCTAACCAAACACAGCAGGGACAGCGGCATAGCGATGAGTTGGTGAAGCCATGCGGGATACTATACTGTAAATGGCATGATCATGTTCATGCATTCACCTCACTGAAGGAATCAGCTTCTGAATTAGATGACTCTTGTGTTTTACGTTAGAACAAAATCAAAGGGCATAGGCCCCCGCTTCATTCCATGTTTCCTCATTTTGTTCTTAGCTGTCACCTTTCAGCAACCTTTTGAGAGCTGGGACAGTTGTATAGTCTTATTATATCTCCACAGAATACTAAATATATAGCAGGCTCCTGACATGACCACATGTCTGTCAGATGTAAGAACTAAGTCAAGAGTTCCAGATAGTCTTGCTTCCTAAACTAGGAACAAATCAAGAGGGAGGACAGGACCTGTTTCCCCTCGCTTCCTCTTGTAAGTCCTTCGTGAATGCACAGTCACTGTGGAATGCTGGTGCCTGATGCCACACCTATATTCCACATTGCAAAAGATAAAACTCAGCACCGCGCACTGGTTTCCAGCCAGCATGGGAGCAAATGAGGAAGATCTGGAAGTCCTCCTTCCAGCCCCGAGAGTGCTTTATGCACTGTTGCTTACCCTACATCACAGAGCTACCAGCCCACTGTGTTGTTAAGCCCTGTCTCTATATAGCAAATCTTGTCCCTGCCCCTAGAGGCAATTCTATGGTGTCTGAATAATTGCCAGAAGAAAGTATAGCTTGAACCGAAAGGCGATTATACAGGTGGAGAGATCAAGCTTGATTTCTGCTGATAGAAATGAAGGCTTGTGAGCAGGTAAAACTAGTTTTAAAAGTGTATTTCTTCATTTCTGAACTATGTACACATTATGCAAGTCAGACCTACCATACAAGTGAGTAACCTTTTATAATGTCTGTTTGAACTTTGAACTCGAGCTGTGCAATATCAGCTTTAAACCCTGATGAGTTCATCATCGTCATCATCATCATCACCACCACCACCATCATCATCACCACCACCACCATCATCTTTATCACCATCATCATTGTTCCAGGGTTGACCATTGTTTCTCAGACCCAGTTGTTCAGTTAGAGGCCATATTAACTTTTGAGAAGAATAAATTGATGTCCCCTTACTTTCAGTTGTTGGGGTATAAGTGGAATCGACTCAAACCTGGTGACTAAAGATTCTAATAAAGGGAGGGGGTGCCTGATACTTAGAAGGGTTTGTCCTGTTCAGGGTGCCAAGTACTGAAGGTTAATGATAAGAACAGAGGAAAGAACGCCTTCCTTGTGACATTGGCAGGTTAGTGAAGGAAGCAGGCAGTGTTCAGTAATGACAGGAACACTGGAAACATGACATCTGCGTCTACAAAATCAGGCAATGTGGAGCTTTAACCTGGTCCCGAGACTAGGAAAAGAGTGAACCAGCAAGGTGTCTAGAGCCAAACCTGAGATTTGGACTCCTAGGATAAATTACACTTTAACTAGGCAAGGGAGAAAGATGGGAGAGATCACTGAGTGCCCTGTGAGCCAGGTTCAGGAGGAGAATGCCGCCATCAGTTAGGAACTGAAGGAAATGCCCAGTGGAAGTGGCTTGAGATAGAAGAGGATCAGTTAGCTGGGGTAGGGTTCAATACGGGGCCATTTTACACAGGGGTGGGGCAGGGGTGAGAAGAAAACATTCCCATCTTTGCTTTTGAAAGCTTTGACCATAAGCAGAGCTGTGGGCCTCAGAATAGAGTCAAGATGTTAGAAAAAAGAAAAAAAGGAGATTCTAGAAAAAGGGGCTTACCCTCTATGACAAGCTACTGCCACCATGAGGAGTTCAAGGGCGTCTGCCTGCAGAAGGAGGATCCTAGCTGGGCTTGTTAACTCCTTATTCTTTACATGGAGTGATATGGACAGTCAAGACAACCTCCCCTGAACATCCAGCTGCTCCCAACCAAATGCTGTACAAAACCGCCTTAACTGCAGGTGGCCTCAGAGAGGGCTGGGGAGGGAGGGAGAGCTTTCCTGAAGAGCAGGGGAGCCTAGGGGGTGCTCCATCTCTGCAGCTATGACAAAGCCTTCCTCTCTGCTGGGTAAAAGCAGCGTGGCCTTTTATGGGGGAGGGCACCCACACTCCTGAAGATAACCCCTTACCCATATGCCTGTAAAGAAGCCCTGAGTGAATTGGTTCTCCAGAGTGAATTTGGCAGAGTCATCCCTGTTTTGTCACCTGGACCTTGGAAAGAGGGATAGACTTTGTTTCCCCCAGGAAAGGACCAAGACCTCTAAACATTCAAAAACACTCCTTCCCGTTGTAGGAGGAAATGAATAGCAAGAGTCACTTTGAGGGTAAGCAGCAGGCCTCTGCACTCTTCAGGACAGCCAACAGAACATTGGTTCTTGCTGAGTCTTGAACCCACAGGCAAACAGCTGAAAGAGTCTAGAGAAAAAGTACATCCTTGATTGAGGATTACAGTCAAGGTCAATGAAAAGGGATGTTATGTGAAGGCCCACGGACTGTGGGAGCTGAGTTAGTGCTGTAGCAACCCAGTGATCCTGGGGTGAGCAGCTACAGAAGCCTGCCCGGCCTTGGCCTCAGATTAATGCTAGTTCAATACAGCATCCCTAAGAAAATGTCCCTTAAGATTGATAAACAAATACATAAATAATATTAGTAACAGTCATTACTTACTGATCGTGGCTGAAGTGACATCATGATGGTTTGGTGGCATATTAAAGCAGCTTTTAAAAATGACTTTTATCGGTAGTCTGTATCACCTTACTCCGCCCCACCCGATCTTATTTAGTTAACAAGATGCCGACTTCATCCCACGTACTGTCCCTGGTTATCAGAGAGCTCTTTTAATTTTTACTTTCTGTGCAAACCTTTACCACAAGCTTAGGCAGCCTTCCTTCTTTCCACAGCGTGTGTAGCAGACACACAGTCTGCTGAGTTTACAAACCTCTCTGCATCTGGAAAAGGTTCAGTTCTTAATTAACTGCCAAGCACTGCCTCGCTGTGTAGGAACCAGTTAAACACTTCTAGTGGGTTTTGTAGGCCGTGAGGCAGGTAATGCATCCTTAAGGAGGCAAACTAAAAAAGCTAACACTTTTCAGTGACTTAGCCATTCCTGTGAGGACTGCAGACATCCCAAGCTCTCAAAAGCAATTCTGGAGCCCTTGTCAGGTTCCCAAGGCCCTGGGCTCATTAGGCAGGGTTGGCTTTTAGACACTGCCTGTGCTTATTCGGAGGACGCCTTTAGTTTTTGAGGGGGTTAGCTATGAGACTATTAAACGACAAAGGGTTTTTTATTTTGCTTTGTTCTACTTGGAAATAGTTTGTTAAAAAAAAAAAACCTTTGAAACTTTAGACATACTCGGAACAGGAGTTTAACCTCACCTGTTAATCTCAAGATGTACAGATGAGAAGACATGTCTCACACTCTGGAGACTACAAGAGAGTTTTGCTTCAGATTTTCTCCAAAAAAGAAAGTTAAAATTTAGAGTCTCTCTCTCTCTCTCTCTCTCTCTCTCTCTCTCTCTCTCTCTCTCTCTCTCTCTCTCTCTCTCATTACTAGGGACTGAATAGAGACCTCATGTGTGTTAGGCAAGCATTCTACAACAGAGCTACAGCCCAGGCCAAGGGGTTACCATTAAGAAATTACTCATCGGGTTGAGGGTGCAGATTGGGATTAAAAACACTTGCTATCATCCACAGAGCCCAGAGTTCCAACCCCAGCACAATAAATGCATGCATTCATAGAAAGAAAACCTAATAAAGGGAGGAGAAAAACACTCATCTTCCTGATGTTCATAGACTTTTTGCTAGTAAAATTTACACAGAATATCCAAACAGGAGAAACACAAGCCTAGCCGCTCGCCTGAGCCTGAGCCTGAGCCTGAGTCTGAGCCGACATGCCAGACAGTCTGTTTCCGCCTCCCTGTGTTTTTAAACTCCCGGGTGTTATTAATTGATACTTGAAGAAAACGGAGCAGACTTTCCCTTTCCTACACTCGTGTCTTAGCTGAGCCTTCTTTGACACATTCCTTTTTCCTTTCTCCTTTGCCCGCTATTCTTGATAATGTTATTTTTAATAGTTTTCTAGTGTATTTTTACGAGGACTACTCTGATCAAATACAATTAAAAGAACCGTCTGAGGCCTCATACTCCCTGGAAGCTGAACAGAGAGCCGAGGATTTAGCACCAGGCTGAATCTCTATAATAAGGACTTGCTCATGCTGACACTCTCGGACACTGTCATTTAGAGAAGCACCAGAAATAAAGTATTAAAATTGTCAGCTCACGGGTACACGGCCTCATTCCTCTGAGGAATAGCATGCCTTCTGTAGTCAGAGGGAAAAAAAAATCAATTCGACCACAGGAGCAGTATTAGGAGGTGCTCCAGGATAGAGATGGCTGCCACAGACACTCGAACCTTTTTGGAGGGCCTTCCTTGGTGGCCCGCCATGTCGCGGGCGTGGGGGGGTGGTTGTGGATGTGCGCCATGTCGGGTGCAACCATGTCGAGGTGCTCCGTGTCAGAGTACACCATTTGGGTAGCGCAAAGTTTCCAGGAGAGCCAGACTTGTGCCTGTCTGGGTTTTACCATCTAACTAGGAAGGTGGAGTGAACACTCCAGATGATAAAAACTACACTTTGCCGTAGTTCCGACTCAGTGTGGCAGAGAGAGTGCAGGAGCAGGGTTTCCTGTGAGCTCCCACAATGAGAAACCCTCCTGCATAGCATCGGGCCAGGACAAGCAGCTTGCAGGGTACCAAAGCCTGACAAAGGACCCAAGGTAGGCTGGCATGGTCAAGGCACTTCAGCAGGATGTCTACAGGGTTTCATTTTATAGGTTCTGAGTCTTACAGACCAGGAAGAGTGTATGTTCTCTTTAAAACTGCCACTTATAGATCATAAAAGGAAATGCATGGTTTCTAGCTGGGTTTGTCTGTGTTGTAGATAAATCTCTAAAGCCCCACCTTGATTTCATGAAGTACCAATAAAGGTTGGGGGATGGGGTGCCCTTCCATTCAAAGTGTGTATGTGACCTTCACAAAGATACACAGACAAGAAAGGGAACTTAGGCCTGAGCCCAGCCTTTCAAATATATCTAGGGTGGGGCGGGATGAAAGGATTAAGTTGGAAATAACAGAGTCCAAAGGAGCGCTGAGGTCGAGAAAATTATTTCGGGGAGCTACAAATTTATATTAAGCATTTTAAGGAGTAGCTGCGAGGCAAGATGGCTCATGTTATTCCTTGTTTCTTGTCAAGCTGCCTCAGAGGCAACAACGTCTGGGGGACAGACCTTGAAGGCAGATCCCCTCTCGCAACTTTAATTTCCAGTGATTCACTCTCACTGTAATTTTATATTAATTAGCTAAAATATAAGTGTAAAAGTGAGTGTAGGTGAGGGGTCTGCAGAGGAGCAGAAGCAATAGGATGGGTGTGTGTCAGTGATACAGACATTGCTTCAATAGGTACCTGTGTGGTGCTTGCAACGTGCCTGGCATTGAGCTGAGCGTTGTATGTAAGTGAAGGCATGTACCACCCTAATAGTAATGCTACCTCTTTACAAAGTGTGAGTGGTGTTTAAATTGGTAGCTAATACACAGTGCCACACTTGTTTATCTGGGTGACTTGTGATGACTACATTGCATAATGATTAGGGCAGGTACTAGCCTGATTTTGTAAGTAGAAAAACTAGTACATGTTCAGACTAGATTGTAAACTCTTTAGAAAGAATCAGTCTCCCCTCTTCCCCTCCCTCTCTCCCTCTCCCTCCCCTTCCTTTTCCTCCTTCCCCTTCCCCTCCCTTCCCCATCCCCTTTCCTTCTCCCTGTCCACTATGGAATCTCACTATGTAGTCCAGTTTGGCCTTGAACTCATTATAGAATCCACACTGCTCCTGAACTAGAAGTGATCCCCTGCCTCAACCTCCCACACATATCACCAAGCTCAGCTTTAGAGATGTGTTCAAGGCTATCTGTTCTCACTCTGCCCTCCCACCTCCTGGGTGAGTGCCTTTCCTTCTTTTTTCTGCCTATCCAAAGTAAATGAAAGAGTTCATCCTAAACTCGGATTGTATAGAAGGTGTGACTCTCGAATGAGCTGATCTTTCTTATCCTAGGGCACTGAAGTCATCTACTTGTGGAGCTCAGAAGAGCATTACATTAGTGATGTGGGGGTTGGTAAGGATTTTACAACATAAGCTCAGTTAAAGCACTCTGAGCTCTCTAGAAGATTTCTTTCTAAGACTGACATCTAGACTACCCAGTTTTATTTCCATAAGGCTCTGGGGTCATCACTAGTATTATTTCCGTAGTATAAATGCATAAAGGGAAACAGAAATGGCTTAAAAAACCTTTCCTAGGGGAAAGGTTGAAGCCTTAGTGAAAACCTGGATCTCAAGACTAATTAAGGGATTGGTGATAAGTTATTCTCCGCTGGCGAATGAGCCAATTCAAGCCAAATTAAAGTATGCAAAGACAGGCTTTGGGGAAGCAGCTCTAGCAGGTTCACTGGTCCCAGGGAATGAGGCCAGGGAAGTCACGGTGGGGAAGGAGGGAGGGGGGCTTGCACATGCAGGGAGAGAGAAGGGAAGACGGGAGAGAGGGAGAACAAAATGTCTGGATTGTATAAGGAAGAGTTTTTGGGGGGAGGGGAAGCTCAGCCCCTTGGCTGGAAAGTTCAAGGCAGAGGGTGGGTATGCAACCCTGCCCTGTAACAAGTAGGGACTGAGGGGTGCTGGGAGAACCTGGAAACCAGGTTGGCTTTGGTATACACCCCAGCAGTTTGTCTCAGGTCTGAATTCCAACAGTTAATACCTTCTCCTTCTCCAAAAACATTCTTTGGATCCACCCGTTTGATCTCTCTCCCCAGGAAGCAAGTAGAACATGGTCATGAGCAGAAGCCAGCTTTGACGGGTTTTAAGTTTCATGTCTCTTGTAACAAAGTATCTTGATAAAAGTAGCCAAGGAAGGAAAGGTTTATCTGCCTTACAATTACCACCAGCCATCATTGCCTGAAAGTCACAGCAGGGACTCGAAGAGCTCATCACAGCACATCCACAAGCAGGAGCAGAGATAATGTGTCTCCTTGATGGTTCTTTGAGAAAATCAACAAGATAGATAAACCCTTAGCCAGACTAACCAGAGGACCCAGAGAGTGTGTCCAAATTAACAAAATCAGAAAGGAAAAGGGAGACATAACTACAGAATCAGATGAAATTAAAAAAATCATCAGATCCTACTATGAAAGCCTATATTCAACTTGAAAACTTGAAAATCTGGAGGAAATGGACAATTTCCTAGACAGATACCAGGTACCAAAGTTAAATCAGGAACAGATAAACCAGTTAAACAACCCCATAACGCCTAAGGAAATAGAAGCAGTCATTAAAAGTTTCCCAACCAAAAAAGAGCCCAGGTCCAGACGGGTTCAGTGCAGAATTCTATCAGACCTTCATAGAAGACCTCATACCAATACTATCCAAACTATTCCACAAAATTGAAACAGATGGATCACTCCCGAATTCCTTCTATGAAGCCACAATTACTCTTATACCTAAACCACACAAAGACCCAACAAAGAAAGAGAACTTCAGACCAATTTCCCTTATAAATATTGACGCAAAAATACTCAATAAAATGCTTGCAAACTGAATCCAAGAACACATCAAAACAATCATCCATCATGATCAAGTAGGCTTCATCCCAGGGATGCAGAGATGGTTTAATATACGAAAATCCATCAATGTAATCCACTATATAAACAAACTCAATGATAAGAACCACATGGTCATTTCATTAGATGCTGAGAAAGCATTTGACAAAATTCAATACCCCTTCATGATAAAACTCCTGGAAAGATCTGGAATTCAAGGCTCATATCTAAACATAGTAAAAGCCATATATAGCAAACCAGTAGCTAACATCAAACTAAATGGAGAGAAACTTGAAGCAATCCCGCTAAAATCAGGGACTAGACAAGGCTGCCCACTCTCTCCCTACTTATTCAATATAGTTCTTGAAGTTCTAGCCAGATCAATCAGACAACAAAAGGAGATCAAAGGGATACAAAGTGGAAGGGAAGAAATCAAAATATCACTATTTGCAGATGATATGATAGTGTATTTAATCGACCCCAAAAGTTCCACCAGAGAACTATTTAACCTGATAAACAACTTCAGCAAAGTGTCGGTGTATAAAATTAACTCAAACTAATCAGTAGCGTTCCTCTACTCAAAGGATAAACAGGCTGAAAAAGAAATTAAGGAAATGACACCCTTCACAATAGTCCCAAATAACATAAAATATCTTGCTGTGACTTTAACCAAGCAAGTGAAAGATCTGTATGACAAGAACTTCAAATCTCTGAAGAAAGAAGTTGAGGAAGATCTTAGAAGATGGAAAGATCTTCCATGCTCATGGATTGGCAGGATTAATATAGTTAAGATGGCCATTTTGCCAAAAGCAATCTACAGATTCAGTGCAATCCCCATCAAAATTCCTACTCAATTCTTTATAGAGATAGAAAGAGCAATTTGCAAATTCATTTGGAATAACAAAAAACCCAGGATAGCGAAAACTATACTCAACAATAAAAGAACTTCTAGGGGAATCACCATCCCTGACTTCAAGCAGTATTACAGAGCAATAGTCATAAAAACTGTATGGTATTGGTACAGAGACAGGCAGGTAGATCAGTGGAACAAAATTGAAGACCCAAAAATGAACCCACACACCTATAGCCACTTGATCTTTGACAAAGGAGCTAAAACCATCCAATGGAAGAAAGATAGCATTTTCAACAAATGGTGCTGGTTCAACTGGAGGCCAACATGTAGAAGAATGCAGATCGATCCATGCTTATCACCCTGTACAAAGCTTAAGTCCAAGTGGATCAAGGACCTCCACATCAAACCAGATACACTCAAACTAATAGAAGAAAATGTGGGGAAGAGTCTCGAACACATGGGTACTGGGAAAAACACCAATGGCTTATGCTCTAAGATCAAGAATCAACAAATGGGACCTCATAAAACTGCAAAGCTTTTGTAAAGCAAAAGACACTGCCATTAGTACAAAATGGCAACCAACAGATTGGGAAAAGATCTTTACCAATCCTACATCTGATAGTGGGCTAATATCCAAAATATACAAAGAATTCAAGAAATTAGACTCCAGAGAGCCAAATCACCCTATTAAAATGGGGTACAGAGCTAAACTAAACATTCTCAGCTGAGGATTATCGAATGGCCAAAAGGCACCTAAAGAAATATTCAACATCCTTAGTCATCAGGGAAATGCAAATCAAAACAACCCTGAGATTTCACTTCACACCAGTCAGAATGGCTAAGATAAAAAACTCAGGTGACAGCAGATGCTGGCGAGGATGTGGAGAAAGAGGAACACTCCTCCATTGTTGGTGGGATTGCAGACTGGTACAACCATTCTGGAAATCAGTCTGGAGCGTCCTCAGAAAATTGGACATTGAACTACCTGAGGACCCAGCTATACCTCTCTTGGGCATATACCCAAAGAATGCTCCAACATACAACAAAGACACATGCTCCACTATGTTTATAGAAGCCTTATTTATAATACCAGAAGCTGGAAAGAACCCAGAAGCCCTTCAACAGAGGAATGGATTAAAAAAATGTGGTACATCTACACAATGGAGTAAAACAGTGACTTCATGAAATTCATAGGCAAATGGATGGAACTAGAAAATATCATCCTGAGTGAGGTTACTCAATCACAGAAAAACACACTTGGTATGCACTCACTGATACGTGGATATTAGCCAAAAAGCTCAACTGACCCAAGATGCAATCTACAGACTACAGGAAGCTCAAGAAGAAGGATGACCAAAATGCAGATGCTCCCATTCCTTCTTAAAAGAGGGGGAAATATCCATAGGAGGGGATATGGAAGCAAAGTTTAGAGCAGCGACTCAAGGAATGGCCATTCAGAGCCTGACACACATGTGGCCCCTATATATATAGCCACCAAAACTAGATAAGATTGATGAAGCTAAAAAATGCATGCGGAAAGGGACTGGATATAGATCTCTCCTGAGAGACACATCCAGAGCATGTCCAATAAAGAGGTCAATGCTAGCAGCAAATCACCAAACTGAGAATAGGACACCCTTGGGGGGAATTAGAGGAAGTATTGAAAGAGTTGAAGGAGCTTGCAACCCCATAAAAACAACAATGCTAACCAACCAGAGCTTCCAGGGACTAAACCACTACTGAAAGACTATACACGGACTGACCCAGGGCTCCAACTGCATATGTAGCAGAGAATAGACTTGTTGGGGCACCAGTGGAAGGGAAAGCCCTTGGTCTTGCCAAGGTTGGACCCCCAGTGCAGGGGAATATGGGGGAGGGCAATAAGGGGGATGTATAGGGGGAATACTCATATGGGGGAGGGGGAGGAGTGGGAATAGGGGCTTATGGACAGGAAACCAGGAAGAGGAATAACCTTTGAAATGTAAGTGAAGAAATAGGTAATAAAAAATTAAAAAAAATAAGTGTCTCCTTGCTTGCTTACTGCATATGCTCAGTTAATGTTCTTCACTATTACACACGAGGTCCCAGTCAAGGAAAAGACGCTGCCAACCTTCAAGGTGGGTCTTTCCATCTGGGTTACAATCAAAACACCCCCCCACACACACCATATGCCCACAGCCAACCTGATCGAGATAATTCCTCAGAGAGACTCATTCAGTGGCAAATCGACAGTATATTTAAGTGTCACAGACAGCCCTACAGGTCTATTTCATTCATAAACTTAACAAATGGCAAGTACGTACCTACCCTGCGCTGGATGCTGGTCTGGGCATTGAGGATACAGCACTAAACAAGAGAGCTTCTTCCCAATAATCCTGGGAGGGGCTCATTGGTCCTATTACTGCAAACGAGAAGAGCTTTGGGGTGGGAGAGAGTTCAGGAGGGAAGTGCCATGTGAGCACAGGAACTGCATTCAACCCCCCCCCCCAGCATTCACTTGAAAAGGAGGCATGGTGCCAAGCCACTGAGGAGGCAGAGAAAGACAGATTTCTAGGGTTCATGGGCCAGTCAGCCTTGCCTAATCAGCTGTCAGCTCTAGGTCCCAGCAAGCAACAGTCTCAAAAGGTGAACAGTTTCTGTGTACAGACATGTATACACATACATATACACACAGACACACACCCCTGAGGTTCACACAGATTACTAGCTAAAAATTGGGGTTTAGATATTAATCTTATGAAGCCAAACTTCAGATCTTCCCTCTCAGGGAATATAATGCTATTTCTGTTTGGTATATATGTAATGTTTACATTTGGAAATGTTCGATTCATTTGGAAATTAGGAAATTGTTGTAATTTCTTTTTTAAAAAAATGTATTACAGATGTGTGCACACACATGCATGTGCTGAAGTCAGAGGAGGACAACTATGATGTCTATTCTTGTTCGTCAACTTGACTATATCTGGAATGAATTCCAGAAAAGGAGGGCTCACCTGTGAGAGATTTTTTTTTTCTTGGCTTGAAGTGGGTGAATCCACTTCCAGTCCAGACCTTTGAGGCAGGAAGACACACCTTTCATCTGGGCCATACCTTCTGCTGGAAGTCCATATAAGGACACAGAACGGGGCTGGAGAGATGGCTCAGCGGTTAAGAGCATTGACTGCTCTTCCAGAGGTCCTGAGTTCAATTCCCAGCAACCACATGGTGGTTCGAAAACCATCTCTAATGGGATCCAATGCCCTCTTCTGGTGTGTCTAAAAATAGCTACAGTGTGCCCATATAAACAAAATAAATCTTAAAAAAAAAAAAAGGACACAGAACAAGGAATGTTTTGCTCTCTGCCTGCTTGCCCTGACCTTGCTAGCACATCCATTCATTTATTAACACTACAGCCTACTTTTTTGGGAAGACCAGCTGACACAGCAGCCCTGTGAACTAGGCAACTGTTGGATTCTTGGACTTGCCATTTAAAACTAGCCAGTGTTGGGCTAGCTGGACTGTATGTAGCCTGTGAGTTGTGCCAATAAATCCCCTTTATATAAGTAGAGAGAGGGATTCATTCTACAAATTCTGTTACTAGGGAGAACAGTAGCCAATACAGATTTTTGGTACCAGGAGTTGGGTATTTCTATGACAGGCCTGACTGTGCTTCTGTTTGGAGGAATGCAAACTTTGGAACTTTGGGTTAGAAAAGCAGTTGAATGCTTTAATGGGTTGTATTTATAGAAGTATGAAAGACAGTGGTGCTGATGGTGATACTGTGGGAGCCTGGCTCAAGAGGTTTTAGGGAAAAAATTATGAGTATGTGGCCTAAACACTGTTCTTGTGATATTTTAGTGAAGAGTGTAGCTGCTTTCTGCCCCCCCCAAAATCGCCCTGGGGCTAAATTGAAGAATTAGGGATAAACAGCTTTGGCAGAGGAGATTTTTAGTCTAGTATTGACTTTGTTGATTGATTATTAGTGTCCATACTTACACAGATCTATAATGAAAAGGAGCAAGCTGGACAAGGGAAAACACAAAACGTACAGTCTAAGGAGAAAAGAAGCACTAGGAATTCTAATGGAGCAACTAGGAATTCTAATGGAGCAATATTCTGTGTCAAAGAGATAAAAAGTTTAACCTGATGCTAAACAGAATAAAGGGAGTAGTAACCTCAGGGCAAGAGCCCACCCAGCTAAGCTTCGGACTTGTGAAAAGGAATTAAAGTTTCCAGCCAGATATGGTGGCACTCCTGAGGCAGAGGAAAATGGATCTTGGTGAGTTAGAGGCCAGCCTGGTCTACAAAGTGAGTTCCAGGACAGCCTGGGTTGTTACACAAAGAAACTCTATCTCAAAATACCAGAGAGAGGGTGGAGGAGGAGACAGAGACAGAGAGTGGCATGAGTCCCAGATGAGACATTGGGCTTTGGACTTTTAAACAGTGTGGAGACTGTAATAGACTATGGATGGGGATTTTTGAGGTAGTTCTGAATGCAGTTTTGATTATGCCATGGCTGCAATCCTGTAGAGGCCAGGAGTGAAACGTGATAGTTTGAATAAAAATGGCTCCATAGACTCATAGGAAGTGCCGTTATTAGGAGGTGTGGCTTTTTGGAGTAGGTGTGGCCTTGTTGGAGGAAGTACATCACTGGGAGATTAGAGGTTTCAGAAGCTCAAGCCAGGCTCAGTGGTTTACTCTCTCTTCCTGCTGCCTGCTAACCCAGATGAAGAACTCTCAGCTACCTCTCCAACATCATGTCTGCCTGCGCACTGCCATGCTTCCTGCCACAATGGGAATGGACTAAACCTGTGAACTGTAAGCCAGCCCCAATACAATGTTTTCCCTATAAGAGTTGCTGTGGTCATGGTCTCTGTTCACAGCAATAGAAAGTCTGAAACAACAACTTTCAGTAGTCGGTTCTCCTCTGTGATCCTTCCTGCCCTTGGGGATGGTAGAGCAATATCAGTCCATGAGGGCAAAGGGAGCGGGTTCCAAAGCCCTGGGAATAAGTACAGTGAAGAAGACATACCATACCAGCTGCAGGGAGGCAGATCTACTTTACTTGGGGTAATCTGAGGCTTATATAATTGGGGAATGGGGGTAGGAACATCCGGAATGGACTCAGCTCCAGAAGGCTATCCAGACAATGGTAGACTTCAACCTTAATTAGCAGAGTTTTCCCACACACACACACCCCTACAAGATGGGTCCCAAGGATTAAACAATGAGTCTACGGTAGGATAGGGGTGAATACCGCAAGGGAGAAGGTTTAGTCCACAAGTGAGTTTGGGTTCTCTCCCCTTACTAAAACCTACTCGCCCTTCTGGCCACAGCTTGGTGACTGCTTTCTTGGTGACTTGAAACCCAGCATTGCATACAGGATTCCTCCGTGTCGCTCCAGGGTACGCACATCTTCCCACCACTTACTCTTTTATTTGTGGTGCTACGGATTGAACCCGTGGCCCCACACATAGTAGGCAAGAGCTCTGCCTTTGAGCATGAGCTACATCAGCACTCGACAACCCTTTGCATCCGTTTTCAGTTGTTTTCTAGATCCCCAGCCAGTGCATAAGCTGGAAGAAACAAGGCCACCCATAATTGTCAGCATTGCTTCTTCTCCAGTTAACATACTGGCTTCTACTCAGATGTCAATCAGTAGTTGTTGGAAAATTTTGATTTTGCACCTGATCTAAAGAGGTAGTGAGAACATGTAACTAGCTCTAGTGCATGTGTGGAGGACTTCGGGACTTACTAAGACTGTGTATCTCTTAGTGTTAGTAGAAAACTCTGCTCTGGTTTTCTGAACCTACGTCCTCAAGCTGACCTTGAGAGCTGCCAAGCCGTCCTAAAGTCACAACATCACAAAGTATCAATACATAGACACGTCGTCTATCAATGCTGAGTCCCAGCTGACTTTGCCCACATCCCTCAAGGGCTTTCAGGTATCTGGCTGCCCTTGACTGTGCGTGTCTGTAATAAGCTGGAATTCAGTTTGGGGATTTGAGTATAGGTGTGACAGATTGATGCTCTCTTTTAATAATGCAGTCTCTGAAGTATAGACTAGCTCGGAGGAGTCTGGAAGGGAAACCCAGCAGGATTGTATTATTGAAGTTGCTCAGGGCACACAGACATCCTTGTCAGTCTCAGAAGGGCCAGGGAGCATCCTGTTCACTGAGAAATTCCAGTCATCGCAGCGAGACAGAATGGCATTGAGAATGAAATGAACTGTCACCCACGATGAAATGGCATGTCTGGGAACGGGAAAAGGAGACAGACAAGGATGATAGAGCTGACAGTCACAAGCAGACAGCCATTTAGCATAAGTTAATTTAGCAGCCAGCCCAGTCCAGAAGGATTTATATATCTGGCTTAAACTGCGACACACCCGACTCTGACAGGGTGGTGAAGGGCAGAGGGCAGAAGGGGCCGTCTCCAAGTACACAGTATATTTTCTGTATGAAATGCAGAGGCATGCGAAAGAGCAAGAAGAAAGTCTTTTCATCTTTCTCAGATTCTTGCCACCCATGTGCCCACAGAAGCTCGTTCCCTGGGAGGAAGGGGCAGCACAGTTGGGCAGTGTCCACTATGCCACTGCACAGGGTGGACAGAGGTTTCCTTTGGAGTCAGATAGACGTGCATATGCCTGCACTCATGCACAAGAAGCCCAGGGCTAAGCTTCTCCTGAGAGTTTTGTAGACAGCAAGTCAGTCATGATTTGCGCATCTCTGAGAATCTGATTCTGCACTGGATGCCAGGAAATAAGGCTTCGGGTTGTAAGTCAAACATTTAAAATGCAAAGATAAAAACCAAAAGATGATGGTTTCTAAAATCTTGAAAAGACAGGCAATCTAACAGAGAAGGGTGGAGCTATGCAAAGGAAGCAGAGACCTTTGCCATCTGGAAGTGACAGTAGCAACTTCTTCTGGTGACTGCTTTCCCCTCCATTGTCAAATGATGCTCTGGTGAGGGTCCAAAGAGAGATAATAAATGAGCCAATGCGTGGGTGAAAGAGCCTTGTTGGCTGGGTACCTTGTCCTCTGGGCACTTACTTATTGCCCAGTTGCAACCCTGGGGCACTCCTGCTACCTGCCTGACGTCTGGAGCCTGGTAGAAGGGTGGGGTGATAGTGGGGGGCAGGGGAGGCTCCCAGGAATATCTTGCTTACTGGCAGCTGACTCCAACAAAAATAGAAAGTGGTGTAACTTGATTTGAAAAGCGTCTGTGCATTCTGGAGATGTTGGCTTTAGACAGAAATGGAATTATATCAATGCACTATACCACTGTCCTGGGCAAAGGAAATCTACTTGGTGCTTTCCCTGAAGTGCCAACCTTGTTATTTTAAAGCAAAATGATATGATCACACTTCAACCTGTATGTTCTTTAAGTTCGACTTTTAACTGGCAGGACCTCTTATGGAGAAATACCTTCATGCTCTCAATGTATTTCTGTGGGCATTCTGCACTACATAGCAATACACAGTATTGACAATGACAAACAAAATATATGCAGGCCGGATGTGGTGGCCCACACCTTTAATATCAAGATGAGGTGATCTTTAAGAGCCCAGCCTGATCTACATATCCAATTTTATTTAAAGGATATTGCTGAGGCTGAGAGACACCTCAGCGGTTAAGAGCACTGACTGCTCTTCCAGGGATCATGAGTTCAATTCCTAGAAACTACATGGTGGCTCACAACCATCAGTCATGGAATCCAATGCCCTCTTCTGGTGTGTCTGAAGAGAGCAACAGTATACTCATACGTAAAATAAATAAATATTTTAAAAAAGAATACTGCATTGTATATAATTGATAGTTTGATGGACATTTATCAGCTTGTGGCTATAGATTCAATGGGACATCACAAAATATACATGTTTAATTTATTCTTACATTGATTTGTATCATCTGTTATTAAATTCAGCTTCCTACAGGTTGGTTAATAGAAACGAAAGGAGAGGTTGTGGAGTGTAGGGGGGGTAGGACACAGAAGCGTGATAGCACTTCCCCTATTTATCACATAAGGGTTTCTGTGTGGAAACCGTGGTGGCTCTGATGCCTGCCTCACCAGGACATGGAGAATGTGCAGCAGAACCTCTGCTCAGTGATCCCTCCAAGCTGGTGAGGGGAAGCCAAGGGCTCTGAGGCTTCAGTACAGAGCCTATGGGGTTTATTCAGCAAGACTTCTTGGTCTGTTCCAGCGTGTGGGAAACAGTGTCCTTGGGATATAAAAGTCACGTTTGCTTTTGAGAGTATGATGCAGGACATGCTATCTGTGCCGGGTGCCTGCTGAACCATGGAGTCAACACTCCCAGCCTAGATTCCCTTTGACCGTTGCCAGTCGCTGGTTATCTCTGGTAAATCAATAACCTGTTTCTTGCTGTGGTGGTTGAGTGAGAATGGTTCCCATACACTCATATATTTAAATGCTTAGTCACTAGGGAGTGGAACTTTTGAAAAGGATTAGAAGGTGTGGTCTTGTTGGAGGAAGTGTGTCACTGGGGCATGGGGGTTTTGAGGTTTCAAAAGCCCAAATCAGGATCAGCCTCTCTCTCTCTCTCTCTCTCTCTCTCTCTCTCTCTCTCTCTCTCTCTCTCTTTCTCTCTCTCTCTCTCTCAATCTCCCTCTCCCCCCCCTCTCATATAGCTATGGTTTCTTTTATGAGAGTGGCCTTGGTCATGTGTCTCTTCACAGCAGAAGAGCAGTGACTAAGATACCTGCTTTTGTCTACTTTGTGCAATAGGTCACATGTTGTAATGGGTTTAATAAAATGACTCCCCCAGACTTCATCTCTACCTGGAACCTCCAAACATGACCTTATTTGGAAATAGGATCTCTGTAGATGTAATTAATTGAAAATTAGTTAAGGATGTCAAGAGAAAATAATCCTAGACTCAGAATGGGTCCTAAAATAGTGCTCATTCTCCTTATCAGAGAGGAGATGGCTAGCAATGATAGTATATGCCTATAATCCCAGCACTTGGGAAGCTGAGGCAGGAGGCTCACGAGTTCAAGCCAGACAATGCTATACAGTGGGAACCTGGTCTCAAAATAAACCAAATTCACAAACCAAGACTAGAGGAGAGACTTCTATGGTGCTACCATAAGCCCAGGAATGCCAGGACCCCTTCCCCGACCTCCACAGAGGTGTTAGGCCAGAAAGGACCCTTCCTGAAACCCCTTATGGGGTGTGTGTGTATGTGTGTGTGTGTGTGTGTGTGTGTGTGTGTGTGCAGCACACCTTGATTTCAGTCTAGCCATTTCCAGAATCCAGTAACAATTAGCGTTTGTTGTCTTAAGTCACAGTTTCAGCTTCCCTAGAAAGTTCACACACGAACACACATGCAAAATGTGCACATGCACACATGCACACACACATGCACTCGCACACACTTTGCTTTCCATGATTCAGTTTTCTTTCCAACCTACCTTTTACAGAAATGGAATTGTCAGACTAAAGAATGGATTCCCCGTGGGGTTTGGGCAACTCGATGGTGCTTCTTATTCCCAGACTTCTAGCTTGTTGACAGGCTCCAGCTTTCATACTGACTTCTCATCCCATGTCGCATGTCCTGGGTTTGGCTTCTGTTTGTTCCTTCCCTTGCCTTCGGAAGCCCTGAGGGTGTTTGCGCAGAGCAGTAAGCACCTTGTCTGTCATCTGCCTTTCCATGTAGTGCCTGAGTTGACTCAGGACTAACTCAGCTCGTTTATATTTGGGAGATGCACTTTTACTTTGTCTTCTCTAAGATGCCCATGTTCAATTCTTCACTGACCAGCACCCTGGTGGTTAATAGTAACCGCCAACTTGCCTGGCGTAGACTCATCTAGGAGAGACACGTCTGAGCACATCTGTAAGGAGCTTTCCAGTGAGAGCTAACTGAAGAGGGAATGCCTCGCCTGAATGCAGATAGCTCCATCCCATAACCTGGGGTCCAGAACTAAATAAAGGAAGAGAGCTGAGCACCAGCACTCGTCTCTCTCCACTTCCTGACTGCAGATGCATCATGACCGGCATCTCAGTTACTCTTCTACTGCTGAGACACCATGACCAACGCCACTTATAGAAGCATTTACTGGGACTTACAATTCACAGGTTGAGTTCCTGACCACCATGGTGGGGAGCATGGCGGCAGGCAGGCCTGGTGCAGGAGCAGTAGCTGCAAACCTAGATCCAAACCACAAGCACAGGCAGAGACGCTGGAAACAGTAACCTCTAAGCCCAGCCCCCGAGACACACCTCCTAATCCTTCCCAAGCAGTGCCATCAACTGGAGATCGAACATTCAAGTATGTGAGCCTCTGGGGGTCACTCTTATGTTAGCCATCACAACCAGCTACCTCACACTCCTGTGTTATAGTCACTGCCATGCCTACCCCACCATGGCAGACAGTATTGCTCAAGTCATGAACCCAAATAAACCCTTTCACCCTTAGGCCACGTTTGTCTGGTCTTTTGTCACAGCATGGAGAAAAGTACCTAGTTCAAGTACCCAGACACTTGCTGGTGATTGAGAACTATCGACCCATTGCAGAGTGTCTCTTCCCTGCAATTCAACAGCTTTGTAACCCATCTCAGATACCTCAAGATCCCCCATCTAATATAAAACCAGAGGATAAAAGCCTGTCCTTTGTCCTTCCCAAACTCTGTTCCCTTCCAGGTACCATGAAGCCTGCTGTTATAGGCTGTTCTCTCTCCCCAGGCCCCCTGTCCCACCCTTACACTCCTTCCATTCCTCCTCCACTACAGTTCCCAAGGGGAACCTGCTGGAGTCTGCAAACATCACTAGAGCAAGACCTGTGGATATGCCAAGCTACAGGGTGATGCAGGAGGCTCACAGCAGCTAGGACGGGTCACTCACACGGAAACACTTAACAACCAGTATACAATATGGATGGATGCCAACTGATGTCGGCCTCACCTCACTGTGTGGCCATCCCTAATGACCTGGCCTCCAGAACCTTCCCTCCCCCAACACTGCCACCCTGGTGCATTGAAAGAGTTCCATTTGTCCTGTCTGCTTTGCAGCGTTATAATGAGTGTCCACAGAAGAGTGGTTTAAATGACTTTACTCATGCTTTCTCTTTACCATGACTACCTGTAGGATACTGGGCACATTAACTGATCTGTAACTTTCCTCCTGCAGAGTCATGATCGGGCCATCTCCTGCAGGCTGTGAAGAGGTGGGGTAACGCCTAAATGGGTGGCTGGAGCAGTGTTCAGCACTCAGCCACTACTGAGTGAGCGGCTACCAGGTCTAAGGTGTTGAAGGTGAACCCCGGGCGCTAATGGAAATGAAAGCCTCAAGGGAGACTGAGAAGGATGCCATAGTTTTGTCTGCCAGATATTTACATCTTCAGACACTGACAGCTACCAAAAGCAACCAAAAGCCAAAAGCCATCATCACAAGTTTGATTATATATGTTTTCTAAAAACTTCTGATATTTGGAATCATCAAACGCCTCCTGCCTTCCATCCTTCCTCCCCCCCCCCCCCCCTGTTCCTTTTATCCACATGTGAAGACACTGTCAGCTGGAGAGGCCATTTGCTTGTCTGTTTGTTTTTCACTCTTGGCCTGAGAACCCATGCTGAGCAGGCTCTGGCATCCACCACTGTGTCACATCCCCGGCCTCTAGTAAAGATGCCTGAAAATTGCAGTGCATGGAGGAGCTCCTTCTCTGGAAGGTCCATTGATTCGATAATGACCGAGTGTGAATGAGCACACAGGGGTGGGGATCCCAAACACCCAGACTGTCCTTCTGGAACCAAGCTACATTTTTAGCCTTTGCTATTTAATGAGTTATGCATATTCTAGATCTGACATGCAGTATTTAAGTATTTGCTTTTCAAATTTGTATGTTTGTCTTAATATATATACACTTCATGCATGCAGTGCCCAAGACCAGAAAAGGGAGCTGGATTCAGTGGTCCTGGTCTACATACAGAAAGTCATGAATGTGATGCTGGGGACTGAATCCTAGCCCCTGCAAGAGGAGCAAGTGCACTTAACTGCTGAGCCATTTCAAGACAGGGTTTTTCTGTGTAGAGCTGGATGCCCTGGAACTCACCCTGTAGACTAGGCTGGCCTTGAACTCACAGAGATCCACCTGCCCCTGCCTCCAGAGCGCTGGGATTAAAGACCTGTGCCATCACCATTAGTCAGCATACTAATTTTTTTTAAAAAGGCTGTAGCACTGAGATTAGAAATGCAGACCTGGCATTCAAGAAGCCTGGGTTCCAGTTGTGTTTTCCCTCCTCTTCAGCTGTAGTCAGCTTGGATAATTAGCTGATTGGCTTCTTTATACAAAAGAGATAATAACTGTTCTCACCTTTGGGATAAACAGGCCAGTAGTAAGCTGGCTTGGTATGGAACAAGTGCTCAGAATGATTAGTTTGTTATGCTGAAGGAACCTCTCAGACTTTCAAATCGCTCCATTCTAGTTAGTTTTAATTGACAACTTAATACAGCCTGGAGTCATCTGAGAAAGGAATCTCAAATGAGAAATTACATAAATCAGATAGGCCTGTGGACATGTCTGGGAGTAGAAGGTTTCTTGGGGTTAATTGGTGTAGAAGGGCCCAGCCTACTGTGGGCAGCACCACTCCCTAGGCCAATGTTGCTAGGCTGAATAAGAAAGCTAGTTATGGGGGGTTGGGGATTTGGCTCAGTGGTAGAGCACTTGCCTAGCAAGCGCAAGGCCCTGGGTTCCATCCCCAGCTCCAAAAAAAAAAAAAAAAGCTAGTTATGCGTAATGCGTAACTCTGTCGTTTGGTAAGCAGCATTCCTGTGGTTTCTGCACCAGGTTCCTGTAAGTCCCTGACTTCCCTAAGTGATGGACTTGTGTGCTGAAATAAGAACTTTCTTTCCTTAAGTTGCTTTTGGTTAGAGAGTTTTATCATAGCAACAGAAAAGAAAACAAAACATGGTACCTTTCCGGTCTGTCACTCAGAGACTTGTTATTTCAGTATTTTATTAACTTTCTAATCTGTAGTTTCTTCTTGTCCTCCTCCTCTTCAAATTATTCTCTTGGGAAAGTATACCTTCCTCCTTGTTTATGCTGGCTGCCCTTCTTGGAGTCCATCTCCATTACATCTTCCTGGAAGGGAGGTGACCTGGGACTGTTCAAGTGTGAGCTTCCCAAAGGCAAGGTGACTGAATAATGCATTAAGGCACCTGGCAACATCGGCTCAGCGATGACTCAGGTGAAGGGAATTTTCCTTTGTAGGTTGAGCATCAGTTAGAGACCTCTCCCTAACACTAGGGGTCACTGTTAAAGCAGTATTTCAAAAGCAGGCCGCTTTCCCCAGCAATATAAATTTCGAGGAAGTCCTTCGGTGCACAGATATTATTCGTGGAGTTTAAGGGCAGCAGCTGAGGTTTTTGTCGAGCTTCTAAATTGGAATTCACTTGTAATCTCTTCTTGTTTCTCACCTCTAGAAACCAATTCCATTTTCCCTGAGGCAGTGAGGCCTCTACCTGAGAGAATCCAGAGTCCAAAAGCTCTCTCCGCCTGAATTGCTCACTTCAGACCCGCCTCTCTAACTGTGAACCTCCCACACTAAACCCTGCTGTGTTTCTGACCTGTCAACCTTTTCGCAGGGCACTCTCTATTCTGAACATGTTAAGTCAGAACCCTCTCTACTCCACAGCCATACCTTACCCTCCTCTCCCCCCACACACACTTTACACCCTTTTCCTGGGGATGACCTGAAATATCAAGGCCTGTGGTTTTACTTAACCCTAGTATTTTCTGAATTTGTCTTCATCCATAAAGTTGAATGACAGTACTCACTTCACAGGGCTGCGGAGATGAGACCACAGACCCCTGCCTCCTCCTCACCTATATCTCTTAGCCTCACAATCTTCTTTTAAAAACACTTATTGATTGCTTTAATGCCCATCTCACCCCTACTTTCTGTGATCTTAACCCTTCCTTGAGTTTTGTCAGTTTCGAGTTATGCCTCAGTTTCCCCTCCAGTGATCCTGTCTTCACCCTGACCTCAGCCTCTTACTCCTGTAGGCAGAGGTAGGGCAGTCTAAACCGAGAACTTCCTGAGTAAGGCAAATGTGTATTGCCAGTCAGGGCTGTAGCTCACCGAGGGCTACAGAGCACTGGGAGGGTGACCAGCATCAGTGAGAAGCTGAGCTGTAAATTCTATTTAATATTTAACTCATGGGACACAAAGCGCTGGTCTGTGTTTGCGTTCACCCTATTTTTCCTCAGTTCTTTAGATGCAGACCTAGCCGTGTTCACTCACCACAGCACCTGACAAAGACATTCTCCTCCTTCCTCAGTTTCTCTCTCTACAGGGTCATTCCCATCAACCAGTGTGTGTGTGTGTGTGTGTGTGTGTGTGTGTGTGTGTGTGTGTGTGTGCACATGTGTGCTCATGTGTGTGCCCGTGTATGTGTGTGCCTGTGCATGTGTACTCATGTGTGTGCCCATGTGTGTGTGCCTGTGCCTGTGCATGTGTGTGTGTGCACATGTGTGCTCATGTGTGTGTGCACATGTGTGCTCATGTGTGTGCCGTGTGTGTGTGTGCCTGTGTGTGTGTGTGCATGTGTGTTAAGGAAGAGGTCAGAGGACAACCTTCAAATGTTGGCCCTTGCCTCTTCCTCTTGTTTGTAACAGTCTCTTCACTGCTACATAAGCCAGACTAGCTGATGTGTGAGCTTCCAAAGATTCTGTTCCCAACAGGGGCGCTGGGATTGATTGCAGAATGTATTACTGTGTCCAGTTTTTGCCTCGGGGTTCTGGGTATCTGAAGTCAGGTCAGCAGGCTTGCACAGCAGTACTGAACCATCTCCCTAGCCCCACCTTCTATCTTAACAAAACCTTTCCAGTTCAATATCTGCTCCCTGAAGCACACCAGCTTCTTAAAAGGAAATCTATGCTCACAGAAAAACAAGTCTTCCATCATCTCTTGATGTCCACTTAGAGTCTGCTCCTGACAAGACCCAGTAGCCTCTGTAGTGCCAAGGTGAGGCTGTCTCTGCTGTCCTCTGCTTTGACCCTCCAGGAGCACCTTACACAGTTCCTCCTGCTTTGTCTCCTGTTCTCTCTCTCTGCCAACCCTGCAACCTCTGCATGTTAGAACACCCAGAAGCTTAGTCCTGGGACTTACTGTCTGCATTTACCTGTTCCCTAGTGGAGGTAAGCTGGGCTTAGGGTTTTAGACCTCTCCAGACGCTAAGCCTTTCTGCATTTTTATGTCTGGTACTGAACTCTCCAAAGCCCAGGCCCAAATACCAAGTGGAATCCCCACCCTACCCAGCCCGCCCAAGCTGATTTGCCACTCCCCACATTGTAGCCTGCTCCTCTAAGGCCATCCCATCAGTTAAAGGGAACTCTATCTTCCATCTGCCCAGCTCCCACCTGAGACTTCTGTGTCTTTCCCTCTCTCTCTCACCCTTCCTTCCCTCCCTCCCCCACCTCCTTCATGCTATCTCTTCTTTCTCCCATGTGTTGTATCAATCAATGAGGTTGACCTTCAAATTGTGGCCAGAGACTTGTCCACCTCCCCTCCACTGCAGCCACCTCACAGTGAGCGCACTGTTGCCAACTTTCTCTGGAACTACAGCAGGAGTGGCCTCAGAGCCTGCTTCACCTTGCAGTCTAAGCTCAAAACTCAGTTGGAGTGAGCCTGCTTGAAATTAAGTCACATGTGCTACTCTTCTGCTCAGGGCACCAGGCTGGCTCCCACCTCCGTTGGAATAAAAGCTACAGACCTTCAAGGTATAAGTGGTTAGGGGTCCATTGCCTGACCCTGATCTCCAACAGCTCTCCTGCCATCCGCTCAGTCTGACCTCAATGGCCTTCCACCATCCCCAGAATTAGGTACAATTTCACAGATACTGCTCTCCCCGCTAAGGATGGTTTTAGGCAAGATGTTGTTTGTCTTGATCCATTACTTTCTGCTTTTTCTCTGCTCAAATGTACTCTTTTAGTGTGGTGGTCTTGATTGCCTTTACAGTGTTAGAATCTTGTCCCAACACTCTCCTTCCCCTTCTCTGAACTGGCTTTCCTTTTCCTTGTTAGCACTTAGTGTTATGTACTGTGCAACTTAGTTTTGCCTTGTTTATTGTCTGCCTGTCCCAGTAGAAGGTAAGGGTTTTTGTTGGTTTAATTCCCCGCCTTATCTCACTGACTTGGATCAGCATCCGGTGTGTTTGTTGACTGCACTAAAAACAATTTGTGGGCTGGAGAGATGGCTCAGTGGTTAAGAGCACTGACTGCTCTTCCAGAGGTCCTGAGTTCAATTCCCAGCAACCACATGGTGGCTCACAACCATCTGTAATGGGATCCGATGCCCTCTTCTGGTGTGTCTGAAGACAGCTACAGTGTACTCATATATAATAAAATAAGTCAATCTTTAAAAAAAAAAAGAAAGAAATTTGTTTTAAAAAAATTTGCTTCGTGTCTTTACACTTGCAACTCCCACATGACAATACTTTGATTCACTTTAGCTGGCATTTTATTGCTCTGTTTTTCATCATCATCCAGTCATTACTGAACACCTCTCCCCAGCCCCATACAAGCCTGGTCCATCTCAACAGCAGCTCCCTCGTTTTGGGTTCTCATCATCTCTTACTTGGTGGACCATCTCCGTCATCTAAAACGTCTTCCTGTCACTGATATTGCCTTCTTTAGGCCCCGCCCCAACCCAGCTTCTAAAAACAAGTTTGATCCTTTCGTGGTGGCCCACTCAAAAACCCTTTAGTGAGTCTCCACTGCTTTGTGAGGAAGCCACAGCACTCACACGAGGGGCTGACTCACGTCCCCAGGCATCAGCCCTCCACTCCCTTTATGTACTTAAACCCTGAGTACTGAACCCTATCACAGGGTTGTGTCCCTCTGTCAGGAACACCCCACCCACTCCTACACCTGCCCAGCATCCTATGGCCCTCCACACTCTCCTCAGGGGACTCTCCTATGTCCTCCCCTGCAGGGCACAGTTCTGCTGCTGCCTCTTGTGTGTGTCTGTAAGCTCCTGCCCCAGCACCATTGTGGGCCTAGATTATTTTTTAAAGATTTATTTATTATTTATCTCTGCGTGTCCACTGAGTTTATATGCACCATCTGCATAAAAGTACCCCTTGGAGACTAGAAGGAGATCTCCTGGAGGGGTGGGAACTGAACCCTGGTCCTATGCAAGAACTATGTGTAAGCCTAGCTTTTTCTCATTCCTAATTTTAATGATGGTTCTTAAGTGCTTTAACCTCCCTTCTAGTCCATCATCCACCAGAGGCAGTGGAAAAGGAAGATTGTTAGGATACAGAGGAAGTGGACCTGTTTAGAAGTTGTTCTTTGGAGCAAATCCCATCTGCTCTGCTAGGAAACCAGCAGTTCAGTTCACGGGAATCAGCAGCGGCACCTGTCCCACTTGCAAACATTTCATGAATACACCAGCAGTCCAGTTCAGTAACCAGGGATCAATCTCAGTGACATGACCTAGCAGACACAGCCGGGCCTCAACCGAATCTGCATGAGTCAGTAGGAAGGACCATGACCAGCAGGGACACCAGAAGTTCTCTGCCACACCTCTCTCAACAAAGTGAAAATCAGTGAAGCCAGGAGACCAAGGAAGCTTTGAAAGGCTAGCTATGTAAGCCTTCTGTCACCCCACCCCAACCCCTGCCAAACCTAATGTGTCTGCCACAGGTCTTGCCTCAGCACGAGAGTCTGTCTTAGCAAAACTCCACATGTCTGCATCAGCTGACATCACTCAGCCAATCAGCTCAAGTCCAGAAGCAGTAAGAAGCCACCAAAACACCATCAGAGTTTTTTGGTGCGTTTCTCTCTATGGACTCACAACAAACGAAGCTCAGCTACTCAGTATAAGGTGGACCAGTATGTGCATGTCGTTAGCGAAGACTCCTTCGTCACGCGTCCTTTGACCTGTGCGCTTGTGACCCATCCCGTCACGGGTCCGCTTTAGCAAAGCATCCTTTCACCTGTGTCTGCTTCGCTCCTTCACACGTTTGCCTCAGCAAGACACCATCAGGCACAACTGACTTCCCGAAGTAACCCTAAGTTTCCACTTGGACCATGTGTTTTCTTACGTTCTGAGCCATTTGAGCCTCTCTGCCCTCATCACGAATCTGCTTTTCTTCTCCAAACCCCTTTCTCAGATTTTCTCAGATTTCTCCGGTATTTTTTTTTTTGAGTGAGCCCCCATTGTTTCAACAATCTTTCCCAACCACATTTCTCCATCTGTTTGTTCACAGCACAGGTCTCTGCGCCTCAGTCTGGGGCACAGTGCAGACCCTAAGAGTTGGAAAGAAGGAACCGAGGAGGTTATTAATGCAAACGGCCCTGCTTCTGCCATGGAGCTGACAGACACTTTACTATCACTGGCTGAATGAACGCTGAAAAGTCTGTCTGTCTGTCTGCTCCCAGACAGCATAGGCTCGTTTGACTGAAGACGGTCAAGTTTTAGGAATAAAATAAAGCTGTCCTTCCTTCCTTCCTTCCTTCCTTCCTTCCTTCCTTCCTTCCTTCCTTCCTTCCTTCCTCCCTCCCTCCCTCCCTTCCTCCCTTCCTTCCTTCCTTTCTTCCTTCTCCTCCTTCCTTCCTTCCTTTCTTCCCCTCCTCCATCTTTTCTTCTTTCTTATGATACTGGGGACTAAACCCAGGGCTTTATATATGTGAACAAAGAAAGTACTCTATCCCTAATTTTCATTCCTAGTCTTCCGTTTTATTTGAAGATCTGAAGGCGAAATAAAAGAAAGTATCTAATGTAGTCTTTACATGTATATATTTATACGTATATGCACTGGTGAATGTATAGCCTAAGCTATACTGTGATTCAAAAAAAACATTACGAGTGAAAGCTCTAAGCTCAAAAGCACTTTAAAGACTGGGCAGAACCCTTCAAAGAAGTTGGAGAACACTTGGGCTGCTCCTCTTGAAACTGCTTCTTTTCTTGGTCAGGAAGGCACTGCCAGAGGATGTCCCTGCAGCCAGTGTGTCTACTTGTCATAGGCTATTCTAACCTTCTCCTCCTGTGACCCTCACCCTCATACTCACTTCTTGCTCCGGTAAGTCATTGTATCACTGGAGTACTCACATGATCTACCTGAAGTGCCCAACCTCCCTCCCCCGATTCACAGAGCGAGTTCTGGTGGAAGGTAGGAGTGTCACCTGCCTGCATATACAGCTTTGGCTGCAGGGCCTGCCACCCAGATGTCCTTGGTTCCTACTTTGTTTTATGATCTAGGCTATCCTGCCTTCCGACAGTTATGTGGATTGTCCTGTTACTTTTCAGTAAAGTTTCCCTTATGGTTTAAACAGATGTCTATTGAGCACCCAGTATAAAGCAAGCTAAAGTTTGTACAACTTACCTTATTCAGTTGTCTGGATGGCCCGGTGGAAATGTACTGTTACCAGCATTCTGCAGAGCCAGCATTATACACAAAGCTTTGTCCAAAGTCATACGCTTAGGAACTAGAGGTAGGAGGGGCCTGACTCCAGAGCCCTCAGGCTCGTCAGAGCAAGTGGCTCTGCCATCCCATCTGTGCCTCCAAAAGCTCACTTCTCCAGGAGGCCTCTGCTTGTGCTTCTGACCTCTTCTCAGCCCCACCGTTAAGCTTCCCAGTACTCCCCAAGGTGGTCAGCAATGCTAACACGCTCTCCTACCATATACTGTTGCTATCCAGCAGCTCCACGCAGAGTCAGCCTTTCTCGCTTCGTTTCTACTACTCTGGAGCTGTCTGATCGTGAATGCTTCTTTGCTCCAATGATGGGCTGGGTGGGTGCTTATGAGGCTTCTGTGGCAGATTAACACAGACTAGGGGCTCACAGGGGAAGGACACTCTTACTCCACCACTGGTTTTGCAGTGCTTATTTTGCAGATAATGGGCAGGTATTAATTTTAGGACCAGCCCAGGCCAGGGTCAACCTACTTCTGTTACTTATAATTGGGCCAAATGAATAAGCCCATGGGTCCATTTTTCACTTGTCCAAATGGAGAAATTGCCTAAAATGTGGTTGCAGTGTGTGTTAAAAAGATTAATAAGTAGGCCCAAGGATGACTCAAGAGACATTTGTTAATTTTTCTCCTCCCCTCTTCCTCCCCCTCTCCTCTTCCTCTCCCTCCTCTTCCCTCTCCTCTTTCCCCTCCTCCTCTTCCCCTCTTCTTCCCATCTCCTCTTCTTCCTCTTCCCCCTTCTCCCCCTCCTCTTCCCTCTCCTCTTCCCCCTCTTCTTTCCCCTTCTCTTCTTCCTCTTCCTCTTCCCCCTCCTCCCCCTCCCCCTCTCCCTCCTCATTTTAACAGATTTTGTTATGTAGCTCTGCCTAGCTTACTAGACCCCAGGCTGCCTTTAAACTCATGGCAATTCTGCTGCTTCAGTCTCCTGAATGCCGGGATTGTGGGTGTGTACTGCGATGTCTGCATAACCATTTTATTTTAACAAAATCTGATGATGCAGTCTAGTGCAAGCTTGCAATCCCAGCTACCTGAGAGGCTGAGGCAAAAAGATCTCAAGTTCAAGGCCATGCAGCATGTAGGTCAGTTTCTAAGCTGCTGCTTGAATACTGTTTGAAAGGTCTTGTCAAGCCCAGAAGCACAAGGGACAGAAGTGAAGACCCACAGAAAGGGGGTTGAGGGTGGCTTAGTGGTGGAACGCTTGCCTGGCATGTGAGACACTCTGGATTTCTTCCGGGTTCCAGGGAGGCGGTAGGGGAAGGAAGGAGACAGGTGAGCAGGCAGGGGAGCCTCAAAATGAAATAGACAACAAGCTCTAACTTTCATTTTATTCACTTTTCATTTCAGACCCTTTTGGGTGAGCCTATGTGTGAGCCTGTGCATGTGCCAGTGCATGTGCCTATGTATGAGCCTGTGTGTGTGCCTGTGTGAGCCTATGTGTATACTTGTGTGTGAGCCTGTGTATGTACATATGTGTGAACCTGTTTGTACATATGTATAAGCCTGTGTTATAAGCACATGAGCTGTGCAAAGCCAGAGGAGGATGTCAAATGTTCTGGTCTATCACTTTATTCCCTTAAGACAAATTCTTTCATGGAATTGAATGAGGATGGTGACCAGCAAGCCTCAACGACCCTCCTGTCTCTGTCTCCTACACCTGGTTGTACTCACGCCCAGTCAAACTCAGGTTCTCAAGCTTGCACAGCAAACGCTCTTACCACTGAGCCATCTCTCCCGTCCCTTTGTGGTCTTCTTAAGACAACTGGTATGGTTGGTCTTTACACCTCATTCTGAAGGCTTGTGAGGAAGCTATCTATGAGAGCTCATTCTGAGGAGATGGACTTGTCTTTATGCTGCCTGGAACTCTAGCTGTGGAATACAGTTTCCCTAGTCCCCATGGGAGAGAAGCTATGAAGCTTACTTCTTTGGGATTTGAAGGGAAGATATTTTTCCATGCTGAGGTCGTAGTCCAGGGTTTTATACACATAGGCAAGGGTTCTGCTGCTGGGCTGCATGCCAGCTCAACAGAAACGTTCATGCTGCTGTGTACCTCAGTTTACATGGCTACCAATAGTAGGGGTGCTTTCCTGTGCATTAGCCACACGGACAGACTGATGCCTGGCCTGGGAGGCACATCACCTGCCTTTCACAATTCTGTGGTTTGGATGAATCTAGCTTTGATATGAGCCACATCATTTAAGAAGTCTTACTTCTGTCAGCAGAGTGTGGTAGTTCAGGCCATAATCCCAGCCCTTGGAGTAGAAGATAAGGAGTTCAAGGTTATCATTGATGAGTTTGAGGCCAGAATACATCCACACACTCACTCCTGCTCACACACACACACACACGCTCACACACACACACACACACACACACACACATTCACACACACACACACTTTTAACCTGTACCAAGGTCAAAATGCCTGTGTTCTTTTGCCTAAACTGGTAGAGGTTTTCATTCATTTATTCATTCATTTATTTATTGAAGCTTACGGGCAAAGAGAAATCTTGAACGGAGTGACGTGTTTTTACTGTGTTTTCCTGGCTTTGTAGACTTAAAAACAAAAACAAAGACAAAAACAAAAACAAGAAACCCTTAACACTTTTAGACTCCTCTGACCCCTGCCATGCCTGCTCCTGGCTTGTGTGCCAGCGTCCTGGCTACAAATCCTACTGATGTGACACAAGCCAATTTCCTGATGACCTCAGGGTCTTCTTTGATGGATAAATGCACACATTCCCACACGCCTGGGAAGCCACCTCCAGGGTCTGCCAGCAGCACTACATGTGGCATACTCACCCTGGGTCCTAAAGTCTGTAAGGATCATTCCATCTGTCCTTCCATCCAGTTCTTTTCTCTTTCGTTTGATTTGTTTTCTTGGCAGCAGAATTGGAAACCACTTAACTATAATCCCCAAATCAAAACAAAAATGAAGGAAAAAAACAATCCGGGATTCCACTGTGTTCTGCCAAACCAACGCTGTTAGCGGGTGACGCAATCTTCCTTTAAAGTAGGCATTTCCAGACGGAAAAGTAATAATAATGAAATCCTAGGCCATTTAGACCTGGGTGTCAAGGGAACAAACCGACAGTCGTGACGCCCACTGGAGCAACTGGTGAGGGGGTCTTGAGTGGTACTTTAACTCTGGCACCATTAAATCCCCACTTCTAACGGGAAATGACTACTAAGAGTAAATGCTGCCAAGCCGGGCATGGTGGTGCACACCTTTAATCCCAGCACTTGGGAGATGGAGGCAGGCGGATCTCTGTGAGTTGGAGGCCAGCCTGGTCTACAAAGTGAGTCTAGGGACAGCCAGGGTTCTGTTACACAGAGAAATCCTGTCTCAACAAACAAATGAACAAACAGACAAACGAGAATGCTGCCTATACCAGGACCATGTCCATCTTCATAAACATCTGTAAGAAGGGCCAGAGGAGAAAAAAAAGGAAGGGTCCCATCAAAACCCCATTTTTTGCAACATAATTTGAAAAGGAGTAGAGCACGTCCTCTCTCCTCTCTTCTTCCCCCTCTTCTGTCCACCCCAGATATATCTATCTCCCCAGGTACACACTATGGGTGATACACATGGCCCTGTGCCATATTTGAAGTGTCCACCTCCTACGAGGATTACCCATCTGAGAGGCCAGCATCCCTGCTTCCTTTTCACCCTTTGAGGTATCAGTGTACAAGAGAGAAAGAGAAAGAGATCCCAGAAGGATATTTGAGCTAAATCATTTACTCACACATTGCCAGCTACCCTGTCACCACAGGCTTGACGCTCTGACTGCCGTAGGAGCTTTTCCAGGTGCTGGACTAAAGTGGTTGTAGCTATAAAAGATAGTAGGGCTCAGTGGGGTCTGGCAGGACAGGAATGGAACTCCCAGCTACTAGGGAGGCAGAGTCGAAGTGTAATGCTGTAAAGCAAGTTCAAGGGTGGTTCAGTCAGGTTAAGACACTGTCGAAGATTGAAAACCGGAGAAAGAGGGCAGAAGTTTTCCCTCTGCATGCCCTTGTCTCTCCTTGTAGTATACTGGATAGATGTGATTTCTTTCTAAAGAAACACATCTCCCCAAACAGCAAGAACAGAAAGGACCGGAGTCATGGTGCAGTGGTAGAGTGCTTGCCTACTATTGACAAGGCCCTGTCCTTTGGAGGGACTGGAGGACAGGAGTCCACGTTGAGTTTAGACTCTGCCACCGGCAGCTGCCTGGATGCTGTCCACTGATTAAGGTCTTGTTCTTATGGTTTTAGTAGTGAGATGGAACTCACCCTAATAGAGGGTCTTTCTGGCCACCCAAGAACCCTGCTCCCAACTTTTGCATAATTTCAGAGTATAACTAATAACTTGTTTTTTTGTTGTTGTTTTTTGGGTTTTTTGTTTGTTTGTTTGTTTTGGTTTTTTTGTTTTTTGTTTTTGAGACAGGGTATAGCCCTGGCTGTCCTGGACTAGCTCTGTAGATCACACTGGTCTTGAACTCACAGAGATCCTCCTGCCTCTGCCTCCCTAGAGCTGAAATTAAAGGTGTGTACCACAACACCCATTATTTTAGTTAGGGTTTTACTACTGTGAAGAAACATCGTGACCAAGGCAACTCTTATAAGGACAACATTTAATTGGGGCTGCTTACAGGTTCAAAGTTTCAGTCCGTTATCATCAAGGCAGGAACATGGCAGCATTCAGGCAGGCATAGTGCAGGAGGAGCTGAGAGTTCTACATCTTCATCTGAAGGCTGCTGCAGAATACTGACTTCCAGGCAGCTAGGATGAGGGTCTTAAAGCTACACCCACAGAGACACACCTACTCCAACAAGGCCACGCCTCCAAATAGTGTCACTCTCTGGGCCAAGCATGTACAAACCACGACACCTATCTCATTAATTTTTGATAGACTACTGTGGTCTGCATGTTCATGTCTATGTTATTCATGTGCCCAGCCCCAGGGCAATGGCATTCTGATGTGGGGCTTCAAAGGGATGGCACGTATTCATTCTTATCACTGATTTATTTCGGTCATTTGATTATGGTTATATTCTTAATGTCCTTGTCTTTTCAAGATATATACAGAGGTATCTGCAGATGAAGTGTCGGAGTGTTTGTTTAGAGAGCAGTCTTGGCGTGGGGCTGGCACAGGAGGGCTTATTCACCTACTTTTTCATATGTTCAAAATCCTTCATAATAAAAAGTTTATAAAGCCATCAGTTAAAATAGCATTGGATTATAACCTAAGGGATAGAATGAATATCCACGAGTCAACAGTGAGATGAATAGCTGAGAAAGGAGGACACAAACCTCCCATGCATAACTAACACTGGCGAGGCCCTTACGGAGGACAGCAGGAACCACCACATCCTACGGGCAGGCTGCACACGGTGACTTCCTTCCAGACAAAGGACAAGCACACCTGAGACCAGAGAGAAGGTCAATAGTGAGTCGTATTGACGGCGTGTGCCCTTGATACATCCCGAAAGCACACCGGCTCTGTCTAACCTTGGAGAGAACATCAGACAAACTGAAATTGAAGCACAGTCTATAAAATGCCCGACCAAGCCTCTTCAAAGCTGTCAGAATCATCACAAATATGAACTGTCTGAGAAACTCAAAGCGAACCAGAGTCTCAGGAAACAAAACAAATAAACGCAATGTGTCTGGATGGGATCCTGAAACAGAAAATGTCTGGAACATAAAAACTTATAAAAAGTGGATCATGCATAAACTCCAGTTAATCACTATGTATGACTCTTCTTTTAAGGTTTGGAGAGGAAATAGAAAGAGGAAATGATGACATTATGTCATAAATAACCTAATTTTTTAATTGTTTTTTTTTTTTTTGCAGCACATGTGTAGAGATGAGAGGTAACCTGTGGAAACCAGTTAGATGGGTTCTGAGGATCAAACTCAGGACCAGCTGAGCCATTGGTGTGAAGAATGTCTACTCACCTCAGATAAGGAAGGGAACAGACCAAAGTACAGATACCACCTGGCCCAACGTCGAGATCCATGCTTTTACTGGGGCTACTTACAGAAATGTGGGTGAGGGGTTACTTACAGGAGTAGAAATGAGTCAAAGACAATTGAATCACCAAAGCCCACCCCAGCGTAGGGCTTACCAAGGTTGGAG
Organism: Rattus norvegicus; assembly: GCF_021556685.1. Taxonomy (NCBI): domain Eukaryota; kingdom Metazoa; phylum Chordata; class Mammalia; order Rodentia; family Muridae; genus Rattus; species Rattus norvegicus. Next base: position 171,738,825 of record NC_141535.1, read on the forward strand.
TCCTAGAGGACCTTGTACAGCCTGCAGACAGCTTGACAGATTGGAAAGTGCCCTATCCAGACAGTGCAGTTGGACTGAGTCTCTTCCAGGCTGCTTGGTTGGTCTCTGCTACTTTCTTGCAGCTTACCTTGTCTGATAGTGTGCCTCAGCAGTCCTTGCACTTTATACATGCTTGTGGAGGGAGGAGCTCAGTGAATCTGGTCAGTTTCAGGGATTTTTCTGAAGTTAGTGAGTTGTTTACTCCCTGAACTTAACCTCTGCATAGACTATCCAGACCTTCCTCTTCTTTAATATACCATGTCTTAGGAAGCTCCCCTCCAAGATGAAAAGATTGTGATCTCAAGGCAAACTGCTGCACAACAGCCATCTGGTTGGCCCTGAATATCCTTTAAAAGTACATATATAATATACATATGTATGTGCGTATGTATATATATATATGTGTGTATGTATACATATAGTATACATATATTAGTTTTTATTATTTTAAAAATATTTTATATGTGCATACAGTGTATTTTGATAATACTCATCCCCAGTGACTATCCTTTAATTATAAAAATGATATATTAATGGAAGATATTAGTAATAGAAGACACTGGCAAGGGAGCCCAGTTGGCAAACGCTTGGCTAGCACACTTGGACCTGGGTTCCACCTGCAATGCAGTGATCAAACAAGAAACAAACAAGAAACAAAAGAGCCATGTGATGAGAGGTCCGCACAGTGCACACTAATTCTGCAAATCTAAGTGTCTTAAATAGAAGATTACTTTTAATAAAGGAAATGATCAGCAGGAGGTCAGTACAATTTCAGTGCTCCTTTCCCCTCGGTGAGCCCCTCGACACCAAGGAATTCTTTAGCTAATGGCTATTAGGGATGTCTTCATGATAAACAGTAGAAGATTATAGAGCCAGAAGTGAATCCTCGTTTCCTACACTGAAGCCCCTGACCTGGAGGAGGAAGAGACAGAGCGCTGCAAACCTGAGATTCACACTGGGTTCCTCCTCAGGAGAATGGATAAGTTAGCTGCCTGCCTCTATCTAACTGGGGGGTCACTGTCGGGGAGGGGAAGAGAAACACCGGTGTTTCCTAAGAATTCAGCACATCTTCATAATCAAGACAAGCTATTCTCTTAGCACACTCTCTAGGAAAACCTTGGTAATGACTTTGTCTTGTATTCTTTGTTGTCATTGAGGATGGCGAGATGGCTCAGTGGTTAGGAGGGCTTGCTGTTCTACCTGAGAGTCTGATGCTTGCCCTAGCAGCAATGGCTCACAGCTCCAGGGCATCCAGCTCCTTCTTCAGGCTTTGCTGTCTTCCCGTGCGCGTGGTACGTATGGAAGACACATGCACACAAAATATAAATCTTAAAAATCATTTACCTTTGTTTTGGTGGTAATTTTTGAAATCTTTTTAAGCACACTGTCACTGTCTTCAGACACACCAGAAGAGGGCATCGGATCCCATTACAGATGGTTGTGAGCCACCATGTGGTTGCTGGGAATTGAACTCGAGACCTCTGGAAGAGCAGTCAGTGCTCTTAACCTCTGAGCCATCTCTCCAGCCCCCAGTTTTGATAGTAACTTTAATAAACAGAAAAGATAGGTTAAAATATAAAGAAAATTATGCAAGGAAAAAATTATTTACTCTCCCTAAAAATAGGGAGGGGAAATATAAAAACGATTTTTCCAAATGGCCAAATGTTAAAAGCACTTGTGTTGAGGTGAGTTTTTTAGCTGTCCTGCTTTGTGCACCCAGCTGGTTGCACACAAGCACCCACCCAGGATCTATCTGGGGTCTTCAAATGGAAAATACACACACACGCACACACACACACACACACACACACATACACACACATACACATACACACACAACACACATATACACACATACACATACACACACATACACACACATACACACACATACACATACACACACAACACACATACACACACATACACACACAACACACAACACACATACACACACATACACACATACACACATACACACACATACACATACATACACAACACACATACACATACACACACATACACACATACACACACATACACACACATACACACAACACACATACACATACACACACATACACACATACACACACACACACATACACACACATACACACACACATACACACACACACACACCAGTTAATTTTAAAATGCCTTGGCTACCTCAAAGGCTGGGTGTCCTAAACCTTCCCCTGCCACCTCAGGCCCAATCAGGGAAGTGACCAGTGGCCATTTACATGGCTTTATCTCCTGCTACTACTGCATCCCCAAGTCATGGCAATCTCCCCAGCATCCTACCTGGGCCTCTTTCAGTGTCCTACCCTGTGCCCAGCCATTTTGTGGCTGGCATATTTATTGATAGATCAAAACCAATTGGGGACAAGGACCTTCAGTGTCAGTACACGCAGATTTCCGGTTAAATCAAAGCATCAGATTGACTCCTCTATACACGCACCTCTCTTGCAGGGGACCTCGGTTTTGTCCCCACAACCTTGTCAGGCACTCACAACCACCTATAACTCTAGAACCAAAGGATCCAGTGCCCTCCTGATCTCTACAGGTATCTGCACACATGGTACAGATATAATATACCCAGGCATACACACACGCACAGGAAATGATTGTTTTTGCAAAGAATGATGATGGCAAGCCCAGCTAACCAAGAGGTAGAGACAGGGAGACCTCAAGGGCAAGGCCAGTCTGGAGAATTTATCAAGACCGTGTCTCAAATGTTCTAAAAAGGAAGTTGGGAAGTAACTCGGTGGGAGAGCTCATATCGAGCATGGCAAAGTCCTACACTCCCTACCCATGCTCAAAAAATGGTGAACATATAGACCTTTAGTCATTAGTGACTGAGAATGAATAGTAGGGGCCAGCAAGGGCAAGGGAATGGGAAAGGCCCCTCATGCCCTGGGTTCTAACTGCCGAAAGCCAAGAATTCCTACACAGCTGAAAAGCTGCTGCTGTAAGAACCTTCTGGGTAGGGACTGTTATTTCTGAGTGACAGTGATGCTCACACAAGAGGTCAAAATAGCCATCGAGCCATGCCAAAGGCAAGAGTGTGTGTCTTAAGTCAGAGATCATCAATTTTCACCTCAGTATCTCTCTTTTCTCATCTGTCAATCTGAACACTGCCCACCACAAACCACCTACATCCTTCACAAACGGATGCTCTGTAGGACGAGATAAGTAAGAAAACCAGCTCCTTTTAGAAGTTTTGTGGGTTTTATTTGTATTAATTTTTAAATTTAGCATACAAAACAGGCTTCCTTATCAGTTCCTTATACAGGCACATGTCAGCCACTTCCTCTCCCTTCCTTTCCACCCTTGCTGTCCTTTGCTTTCCCTAATAGTTCTTTCCCTGCCTTCAAGGTACAGGTGTCCATTCTTGTCTCTGTGTCCTCTCTTCTCCCCTTCCCTAATATCTCTTCCTCTGAAATTGTCACACACACACACACACACACACACAGAGAGAGAGAGAGAGAGAGAGAGACAGACAGACAGACAGACAGACAGACAGACACATAGACATACACACAGAGAGATACAGACATATACACAAAGAGAGAGAGAGAGATACAAACACACAAAGACACACAGACACACAGATATACCGACACACACACAGAGAGAAACACACACAGATACAGACACATACACAAAGAGAGAGAAAGAGATTCAAACACAGACACACACAGACAGAAACACAGACATACACACAGATACAAGCACAGATACACAGACAGAGAAATACAGACACAGGTACACAGATATACTGACACAGACATACACACAAACACACAGATACACACAGACACATGCACTGAGAGAGACAGACACATACACAAATAGAGAAAGATACAAATACAGACCATGCGGATACTCAGACACACAGACACACACAGAGACACACAGATACACAGAGATATGAACACAGACACACAGAAATATTGACAGAGAGAAGAGAGAGAGAAACACAGACACACACACACACACACACACAGAGAGAGAGAGAGAGAGAGAGAGAGAGAGAGAGAGAGAGAGAGATACAAACACAGGTACAGACACATGCACAGAGAAAGATACAGACACATACACAGAGTGATACAAACACAGACACACACAGAGAGACACACAGATACACACACACATATAGATACACAGATACACAGACAGAGATATAAACACAGACACACAGATACATTCACACACACACACAGTACAAACACAGGTACAGACACATACACACAGAGAGAGATTCAAACACACACGCACACACACACACACACATACATACACACAGATACACAGACAGAGAGAGAGATACAAACACAGGCACACAGACATACTAACACAGACACACACACACACAAACACACAGGCACACACAGAGAGATACACAGAGAGAGATAAAGACACACACACACAAAGGGATACAAACCCAGATGCACACAGATATACAGACACACACAGAGAGACACACAGATATACAGACACACACAGAGAGACACACATACACAAACATTCATATAGATACAAACACAGATACACAGAGAGAACGATAAACACAGACACACAGATATACTGACACAGACACACAAAGAGAGAAACACACACACAGGTTTAAATTTAGGTTCTAAATATGGTGACTGTCTTTCTGTGACTGACTTATTTTGATTAATTTCTATTTCCTTCCATTTTCTTAAAAATGTCATCATTTTAAATTTCATTTTTACAATTTATATTTTCTTACTTAATATTGCATGTTTGGCTGTTGCTAGGACATTTAAGTTCCTCTCTTTCCCCCTCCCTCCTACCCTTCTTTCTTTAAAGGTATTTTTAAAACAGGCTAGCCTGGACTCACTATGTAACCCAGGTCAGCCTCAAACCCTTGGCAATCTTCCTAGCTCAGCCTCCCAAACTCTAGGATTACACTTATGGGCCATATACCTTGCTCGCACAACCTTTAACACATGCATTTGATTCTGTCACTTACACTGTGAACTTTTCTTTACTTAATTAAGCCCTACCTTTGCCTCTTAGGCATTCATCCTGACACCATTTCCAGTGTTGTTTACAATACCAGCTTCGTCAAAGCAGAGAACTCCTGAGCCCCATGCCTGTGACAGACTTCCCATCATCCTGCACAAATCCTGTAGGGCTTGGAAAACAACCCCCCCCCACTTAGGACCTAGGCCACCAGGGGGAGAGTGGTCCCTGGGTGGGGTGCTTACCTACTGAGAGGTGATAACTTTCTTAAAGAAGTAAACTGCGGGAGGCTTGAATCAGTTTTTCCATGTGTGTAGAAGCTCGTGGCTTTGTTTTCCTTGTGTATCCTTTGGAGAAGCATGGAGAGAAAGCAAAGCATCTGGCGTCACTCAGGCTGTGAACCCCAGCTCCTACTCATAGTGGCAACAAAATCACCTGACCTGAAGCAGGCTGACTCAGAGATGGAAAATGATGCCTTAACTGTGTGGGGAACAAAAGTGAAAGAAAAAATGAATGAGCATTTGCCTTCTCTTGAGGTAGGGCCAGGCTTCATGAGCATGACGTTCAGAATAGAACATCAGGAGTCAGTGAGATGACTTAGCAGATCACAGTGCTTGCTACTGTGACCAATGACCTGACTTTAATCCCTGAGACCCATGTGATGAAGGAGGGAACGGACTCCCATAGCATGTCCTCTGACCTCTATCTGCATGCCATAATTGTGTAAAGGTAGTAAATATGGATATGTATATGAAAACAATCCCTAGGGGCTACTTTGGCCATATAAGTCACAAAGAAAATCAATACTTAATATCGTTACAGTAGTTACCCTTCTCATTACCTATTCTCTTATATCTACTCATTCTTAGACAAAACACCTGACCAAAGCAACTTTAAGGAGGAGGGTCTATTTTGACTCATAGTTTGAAGGGATGCAGTTCGTCACTGGGAAAAGTGTGGCAGTGAGAGCTATGCCTGGGAGGCTGCCCACAATGCACCTCCAGTCAGGAAGCAGAGAGAGATGAAGCTGGTGCTGTTGGCTTCCTCTTCCCGGCCTTTTTTATGTACTCTAGGACTAAGGGACATGGCATGATGTTGCCCTCATTGGAGGAAGGGACACTGGCCTTCCCTCCTAATTTAAACCTCTCTGAAAACTCCCTCATAGTCTCCCAAGAATTGTCTCCTTGCTGATTCCAAATCCAACACAAGCGGGAAGAGTTTGTTACAAAGTATTACTTCTGTATATGCAGAATGTAATTTGATAGGTCTCTAAATTGTCACTATGTGTCAAAAACCTAAGTGAGTTTCCCCTTTGGTCTGGGATCACAAAGAAGTCACGAGATGCATGCTTTAAGAGCAAAAGAAGTGCAGACCGACAGGAGCGGGATGTAGATCGCTCCTGAGAGACACAGCCAGAATACAGCAAACACAGAGACGAATGCCAGCAGCAAACCACTGAACTGAGAATAGGACCCCCGTTGAAGGAATCAGAGAAAGAACTAGAAGAGCTTGAAGGGGCTCTAGACCCCATATGTACAACAATGCCAAGCAATCAGAGCTTCCAGGGACTAAGCCACTACCTAAAGACTATACATGGACTGACCCTGGACTCTGACTTCATAGGTAGCAATGAATATCCTAGTAAGAGCACCAGTGGAAGGGGAAGCCCTGGGTCCTTCTAAGACTGAACCCCCAGTGAACTAGATTGTTGGGGGGAGGGCGGCAATGGGGGGAGGATGGGGAGGGGAGCACCCATAAAGAAGGGGGGGGGAGATGTTTGCCGGGAAACAACACTCGAAATGTATACAAGAAATACTCAAGTAATAAAAAAAAAAAAAAAAAAGAGTGCACTTGAGGCTATTCAGCTTTCTCTTGCTCTGATAGCAAAAAGTCGAAGTCAAGGTGATATCCCTGATGGCTCAGTTCACTGACAAAAGCAACTTGGTTTGGCTGGTGAACAGGCAAATCTTATTGCAGAATGGGCTAAGGGCATGGGCCCGATTCCCCCCTTAGAGAGGTGTAGCTCCCTCTGTAAACTGAACATAACTTACAGTGTTAACTAACCTCTTTAAGTTGTCGTGAGGAATAAACTCCTTCGTGTGAAGTGCCTGCTACAGCCGTGTCCGTGAAGTGTCTTATAAGAAAACCTCTAAAAGCAAGCACACATGGTATGTTAAATGAAGTAAAAGAGGAGGTTACCGAAGAATATCTGCAATCCCAACAATTTAGTAAGTGCATAAAATATAGGCAAATTAACAAGACCGACGATGGACCGGCTGCTGCATTCAGATCTGTGCGGTAGGGTTTGGGGGAATTTCTGTATCTTCTTAATTGTTTTTAATATCTTACAAATTTCAAACATAACAATCATTTTGCTCCCGATCAGACATTTTAAAATATTTTTAATATTTTAAATATTTGTAAATGCCTGTAAAGTGTTACTTTCCCTGCTCCTCTGTTCAAATATCCACTTCATTTCACCTTTATGACATGCCTTGCCCTCCCTTGCTGTGGCCTGAAGTGGAAACTTTTAGTTTCTTTGAATGTGGTATCAAATGCTGTTTTGCTGGGGCACGCAGGTGAGAGTTTTGATATAGCAAACGTGAAAAGATGCTTGATGAACTAGGACCCCACAGACAGTGGGAGATGAGCACTGAGCATTGGTTTGGTTTGCTCCGCCTTGCTGTTCTTCAATACACTGCCATTGAGAGAAGCTCGCCCAAGGACTGCTTGTGAGGTCCCTGCTTCCAGTGCATGGCCTCACCTCAGACTGGTCGGTGAGCCTAACTGTGCCTTCAGGACTGGATAGCAACTGCCAGTGTGTGTGTGTGTTTGTGTGTGTGTGTGTGTGTGTGTGTGTGTGTGTGTGTGTGTCTACGCAGTCTGCCTACCTAGAGGACTGGTCTGCACTGGTCTGCAGCTGCCGAGTTGTATTTGGTGTTTGCTACAGGACTGAACTGCTTGCTGCCAAAGAAGACTGAGCTCACCCCCAAAGAACTATTGCTGAGCAGGTCCACTTCCTCCCTATCCTAATAACTTTTCTCCTCCCCTGCCTCTGCAGACTGGAGGAGAGGTTGAGCCCTTATTAAAAGTAGGCTGCAAAAAATGTATGCCTACAGTGGCCCAAGGCGGGGCCCTGCTCTGTCCTCTTGGAGCAGATGAAGCTGGTGGAATTCTGGATCCCGTGACATGTGACAGCCCTGTGCAAGGCAGTGGTACCTTGGACAGGCTTGTGCAATGTCTTCTCACCTTGAACTTACAGCACCCGACTTTTCCTTTTACTACCAACATTCTCAGTGGTGGTGCTGGGGGAAGTGGGGAGGAACCAGGGACCAGAGAGCTGCATTATTGTTTGCTGCACAAACAGGGCCAAACTTGGATCCCAGAATCATGTAAAAAGCTGGGTGCAGCTGTACCACTTCAGTACAAGTCTCCTACCACAGCACTGTGGGGAGGAGAGACGGGGCTACCCCTGGAGTTTGTTGGCTTCTAGAATGGCCCCAGGCTCAGTGAAATACCAGGTTTTAGAAGAGTAAGGTGTAGAGTCATCGAACAAAACACTTGGTCACAATGACATCTGCCCCGCAGCTGTCCCCTCCACTTAGTCCTCACGCTGAGTAGTAATCCGGGCCGGTGTCTAACTGCTGGGCATTCAAAGGCCTCAGTTCAAATCCGCCCTAGAGCTGGAATTAAAGTTACATTTCCTCATTGTAAACCCCCCTTTTCTGTGGCCATGGTGGGTAGATAACAGCAAGAGTTAGTATGGGAAAGTTGAAGTTTGGTGTTCTGGTAAAGTCCTTAAGTGTTCTGGCATCCTGTACTTGCCTTGCTGCCCAGAACTGGCAGATAAACTCCCCAGCCCCATCTCTAAGAGAGAGAGGAGAAAGAGAAAGAGAAACACACACACACATACACACACACACACACACACACACACACACACACACACACACACACACACACGGTAGGGAGGCAGAAAGCCCTGGGGTTGGAGGAGGCCAGCAGAAGGCAGTCAGCTACAGTGAACAAAGAGAAATGTTCTTTCCTTTTCTCTTCAGCTGAAAGCAAAGAACATCTAGGTATGCCCCTGCCTGAGTCATTGCGAGCTGGTGTCCATCTGTCCTGCAGATTTCTGTCTTCTCGTTTCCGATGATGTGACGGACAAACCAGTAAATGACAAACAAAAGAGTTGGGGAGAGAGAAAGATGAATGGCTGGAGAATTCAGAACTCGGGCTGGGCTTCCATGAATTCCCTCATCAGTCCCTCAAGAGTCCCTTCCTTGACGTTTGCCAGGCAGAAGGTCCCCACTTGCCCAGGCCACAACCCCAGCTCTCCCAACCCTGAGGCCGAGGCCAGCTGAAAAAGGCTTCGGGTTTTTTTTTTTCTTTCTTTCTTAAAGACATAAGTTAAAAGGGTGTTTTCCAAATAGAGTTGTATCAGAAAAGGAAAACAGAAAACAGAAGTTTCCCAGCAAATTCTCTGTCTAGAGCATGGGTATAAAGTGAACTGGGGTTCGGTAGCAGGCAGCCCTGGGTGGGGCGTGCGACTGCTTTCCTCTCAGGGAAGCTGGTGTTCCAGACCAGGAAAACCAGTTTGGCTGAGGGCATTTGACACTTGAGAAAATAGGCATTGGGCCACCAAGTCATCTCTTCCCAGGGCCTGACGCTCTGACCAGGGATACTGACCCGGGGCTACTGACTTCCCACACAGGAGAGCTCCACAGGTTTTGGCTATGCTCCAAGCCATGATCCTCCTGACCCAGCTGCCAGTACTAGGATTAACGGTGTGCACAGCCAGGCGCATGGTCCTTGACAGTCTTGCTGCTCCTATTCTGTCCGTTGCTTCCCCTGCTGTTGCTGAGAATGAAACTGAGGGAGGTGGCAGGTTGCTAGCATAGCTTGGGCCCACAGCCTGAGGGGCATGGGTTTAATCATAGTTAACGGAGTTTGGGCTACAAGAAGCCCTGGCACCAGGTGCCTGAACTTCAGCCATTCCTGGCGTGAGGGTGGTTTTCTGTGCTTCATTTCCACCATCACATTGTTGGTTGGAGTTCTCAGAACTCTTCTGGTTTGAGAGTCACCTAATTGACAAATCTAAATAAATTTTTTTTTGGTACGATAGACCTAAGAGGTTTTCTACTTTTTAAAAAATGATTTATTTATTTATTATACATAAGTACACTGCAGCAGTCTTCAGACACCCCAGAAGAGGGCATCAGATCTCATTACAGATGGTTGTGAGCCACCATGTGGTTGCTGGGAATTGAACTCAGGACCTCCAGAAGAGCAGCCAGTGCTCTTAACCGCTGAGTCATCTCTCCAGACCAGTTTTTCACTTTTTAAAGATTTACTTTTAGAGAGAGAGAGAGAGAGAGAGAGAGAGAGAGAGAGAGAGAGAGAGAGGAGAGTCTGTGTGTCTGTGTGTCTGTGTACTGCATGCAGGCCCCACAGGACGCGCATGCCTCTGAAAGACGTAAAAGGCTGTGTCAGATTTCCTGGAGCTAGGGTTACAGGCAGTGTGAGCTGCCTGACTCAGGTGCTGGAACTTGGAATCTTTTTGCAAAACCTGTAAGCACTTACCCACTGAGCTATTGATCCTGCCTTCAGACTGAGGTCTTTCTCTTTAATCTGCCTTCTGCAAACTGCTCCAGTGTGGCCTGCTGACACTGGGAAGGAGTGAGTGACCTTCCGCAAGGTGAGAACCCAGCAGAAATGACCTGGCCCTGGCCCTGCCCTGCCCAGCCCTGCCCTGCCCAGCCCTGCCCTGCTCTGCCCCTGCCCTGCTATGCCCTGCTATGCCCTCCATAGCCCCGGCAGGTAGGAAGGGCAGTATGGAATATGTCAGGCCCCATGTTTCTGCTTGATTGGCTGTGGAACAGACACAGAAGAACCCCATGGCTCCCCTCCCTGTCTGTCTGCAAGCACTTGTTTCCAACCGTACAGACAGAAGCCCCATGCTGGTCAGCTTCACCCAAATGACTCAGTTTAAACAGAGCCTAAATCCACAGATGGGAGCTGCCGCTCTCCCAGGAAACCACTGCTCTCCCTTTGTCTCTAACACAGGCATTCCCAATCCTAGCTGGACGACAAGGTGGCATTCTGGCCTGCTTTACCAGAGGTTTTCAACCTGTAACCAAGGGCCGCACAGAGCGTCTTGTGGCTGAATGAAAATAGTTATGAAGGTGGCTGGCCCACAACACAAAGTAATAAACGGACTTAAAACATTGTGTTTTTTCTTCCGTAATATTTTGGTAACTTGTTTCATGGTTACGGAGCATGAACTTTGTAGAAGATAAAGTATGTTGCAATGTCAGAAGGTTGGGCGTGCCTGAGTCTCCTCTACCCCAGCATATTGCACTTGAGACAGCCTCAAGCAACATCTAGGTTTCTGTTACCATTGTGCCTCCAACCAGCTACTAACATAATTCCAAGAGTATCAGGATGGGGCTGCAGCCCCCCACTCTCACCCTCTGTTCCATTCCTCCAGACCAGAGCAAGCAGTCCGTTTCCCCCAAGACACACTGGGCATTCCCTCCCCATTTGCTTCGGTCACTCTTCCACTGGGCTTGCGCCCCACCCCGCAAGTTCCCAGCACCTGTTCTTTAGATGCTGTAAACAGCCAAGCTGCAGGCTGCCTGCATCCTAAGATACTGAGACTGTTCTCCCAGGATAGGAATGGGTCTATAGGGCAGCTCTCCAGGGGCCCTCCCTTGAGAGAAGGGGTGCCTTGCAAATTACAGGAGATAAACATTCATTTGCATGATTAAATAAATCACCTTATCAAGAGCTTATACCCAGGCATCTGTGATTTCCAAAGGTCCCATTATCGGCTCATTTCCTGCCTAGAAAGGTCAATGGCAGTTGGCCTCTTCGGAAGAAAGATTCCCTTAGCGTCAGCCTGGAGCATTTAATTCATAGCTGCACCAGTGGCCAGGCAAGGCCTTTGGAAGGTTGTCCTTCGGATAGACTATAGCACATCTCAAGTTCTCCCTTCATTCCTTGGGCTCCTACAAGATCAAAATAGGGGAAATAATTAAGCATTTCTCCTAACTACCAGTGCCCTGCGCTCCCTTTCTGCTCAGTAGTCTCCAGTCTATCTGTAGTGGGTTCTTTCGTTCTTTCAGTCTGAGCTGCAGAGCTGTCTTTGCCAAGAACCAAAACACAAGGTAGAAAAACAAGAGAGGTAGCAGTGATTTTGCATGTAGGGATCTTCCAGCTTCGGGAGTGTTTTGGGGGTGTCCTGGGGCCCTGCTTCTTACCAGTAACTACAGGGCATCTCCAGGAGAAAGAAAGGCCTGTGTTAGCCTGAGCTTGGTGGAGTTTTATAAGCAGTGATTAAATGCCTGTTCAAAAGTAATTATTGCATCATTAATTAAACAGCTCACCGGATCATGGGCTGAAGTTTAGTAATGTCAACTCTTCCTGGCCTTTGCTCGGGATGGGCACGTTTGGATTTCTACCCAAGCTTGGAGAATGGAAATCCACCTTTGACAAGATCTATGTCTACACTGAACATTCAGTAAGGTTAAGGCCTCTTAAAAACAGATTCCAAGAGCCAGTGTCACACGAACCAACAAAATGAACTTCAATCCTTCACTCTGCCTTGTCTCGAAGCACAAAGGGCCTCATCAGAAGCCTTCCAGCCCTCCGTGAGCTCCTCTGTCCCATCTCTTCTTTGAGGCGGCTGGAGTTGAGGCTTAGAGATGACGGAAGGGAAGGATGGGGGAGTAGAGAGTCTTGTAACTTAGATTTTTTTTTCAAATCCTGTTTTTAATAACAGTTCTTAAATGCCTACCAGAGGTAGGGGAAAAGAAAGGTTATTAGGATCCAGGGGAGATGGACCTGTTTGTTCTTTGCTGGAAAACCAGCAGTTCAGTTCACAGGAATCCACTGTGGCAGCTCAATTCACTCAGAAACACTTCACAAACACACCAGCAGTCCAGCTCAGTAGTGTCGGGACAGCAAGCATGAATCAGCAGCGATGGCACAACCTAGCAGAGACAGCCAGGCCTCAACCGAATTGGCACAGGTTCTCTGCCGTGCCTCTCTCAATGAAGTGAAGATCCCTGAAGCTGGGAGGCCAATGAAGGTTGAAAACCAGCTGGGCAAGCCATCGCTGTCTGCCGAGTCCTATTTATATCCCCCAAACATCGTATCTCCTCCACGGGTCTTGCCTCACTGAGTGTCTTGCCTCAGCCTGAGAGTCTGTCTTAGCAAAATTCTACATGAGTCTGTATCAGCTGACAGCCCTCTGCCAATCAGCCCAAATCCAAGGAAGCAGCAAGAAGTTGCCAAAACACCACCAGAAGGTTTTTTGGGTGCATTTCTCTTTATGGAGTCATGACAAACAGAGCTCAGCTGTGCATTTTAATTTTAGGCAAACCAATACATGCGTTTAGTTAGTGAAGAATCCTTCTCATGCATCCTTTCTCCTGTGTCTGCTTCAGTGAAACGTTCCTTCACGTGTTTGCCTCAGCAAAACACCATCTGACTGACACAAGTGACTTTCCAAAGAACTGTAAGTTTCCACTTCAGGGGCTCTATGAAGATGAAGGCTTTTCACACACTGACTCCTGCCGACTGTGATAGGTCAGGAGCCATTACAGCATGAGCAGAAAGTAGCTGTGGTGTCTTCCCAGGCTGCAATGGGGTAGGCTGAAGAGCAGGCTGCCCCCATCTTGGAACATTTTAGAGTATCACCAGTGATGAACAGCAGTTCATTTCATGGTGTAGCCCTGAGACACAGGGCACAGGAGGAAGGAGTGACATGATGGTGACTACACCAACATGGCCCATTGTAGGCACAAATTTTTTTCCTAAAAGCAGATGGTACAAAAAACATGTACTCTATTTTATGTTTTTTGTTTGTTTATTTTGTGTTTAAAGCAGAGTCTCACTATGTAGCTGTGGCTCTCCTAGAACTCAAACTCATAGGGATCCACTTGCTTCTGCCTCCCAAGTACTAGGAATGAAGGGGTGTCCTATGAGGTCTGGCTGCATATACACATGATGGCCTTTTACTCAGCCATAAGAAGATGATTACAGGAAAACATTACAGGAGAACTGGGAGATCATTATAGTAAATGGAATAAGCCAATCTCAGTACTTTCTCTCACAGACTTGTATATGAATATATATAATATATATAATATATTTATAGTCTATCTATATACTTCTCCATATAAGTCTATGATATAGATGTATATGAATATGTATATTTATACATGAATATACCAAGAAGGGAAACTATATGGGGGAGAGAGACATAAAGGGAGGGGAGAGACGAAATGAGAGGGTAACTGGGGAGCAAAGAAAAACAAAATATTACATGTCTTCTCATGAAGAATCTAGACGTTCTCTCCCACTCCACCCCGTGTGTGTGTGTGTGTGTGTGTGTGTGTGTGTGAGAGAGAGAGAGAGAGAGAGAGAGAGAGAGAGAGAGAGAAAGAGAGAGAGAGAGAGAGAGAGAGAGAGAGAAAAGCACAGGGGCCTATGAGGACTGGGGAAGGGGGGTCAGCAAGAGTGGAAAGGGAGGAGCAGGGATATTAGTGCATAGGGGCCATGAATAAGACACAATGCTATATATGTATGGAAATGTCACCATGAAACCCATTGCTTTGTGCATTAACAAAAAAAAAAAAAAACAAAAAAAAACAAAACAAAACAAAAAAAAAACAAAAAAAAAACTGATGTCAAGCTCAGGAGGTTCACAGCAGCTGGGAAGACAATGAGACTTCCTCCAGGGAACCTGCTGGTGCACACACACAGGAGGAGGCGGTCCTGCTCGGCAGGTCACTGGGCCAGTGGAGATGAACTACATTTTGCATGCAGAAGGTGCACTGCTTCCTTGAGCCTTTCAGGAGAAATACAAAGCAGAGCATAGCCATGGGTCTTCTAAATGTGAACCATGACCCAGGAAGCAGACTGTGACTTGAAAATGGCACCTTGGTCTCCAGAGTTTAGAGTCTTGTCAAGCACCTCCATCATTTTGCATTCCCTTCCTCTGTGGAGGTGATGTGTGGAATAGATGGGGCGAGTCCCCAAACGTCAGCTGTGCTTAGAAAACATGGAGGCTTTGCTAAGAGCTGGCATATGTGTTCTTGACCAGAGACCTCTGACAGGCTGGTTACTCATGGGGTCTTGCCCTGCCGCCGTTTCTATGGCTTGGGTCAATGCAGACCTTCTTAGGAAGGTCAGAAGACAAAATAGGATCACATGAAAAAAATTCTTGTGCTAGAGACAGGAGGCATGGCCTGCCACATAAGTCTCCAGGGGAGGACAACTGTGTGTCCAGACCAGAGACAGAGGCATGGGAAGCACTAGTCTGGGGTCTGCACTGTGGCTTCCCTGGCAGGCATGGCAGATGAAGCACTTGGGATGCTCTCTGGTGGGTGCTTTGGGGCGATATGAGCTGTGGCAACAGCTTTGCTTCCTCTCTTACCCAGGCCTGGGCTGGCGACGCTCAGGCACAGGGTCTCCAAGGACAGTGTGCTTCTAGATCGGTTGTCCTGGGCTTCTTGCTACCTCTAAAAATCAGCTGCTTCCTTTTTATTTTTTTGGAGGGGTCTGTCTCCAGCCAGAAAGATTAAGAAGTCAAATGTTAGGATATACAGAAAAATAAATAAATATTTACAGCACACCATGGAACAGTTAGTTGCCCTACTGCCAAAGACTTGAACCTTAATATGAATTTAAAGCCAATATGAAGATAGGTTAAGGCCAAGAGTGGATGCTGCTCCAGCATTCTCTCTCTCTCTCTCTCCCTCTCTCTCTGTCTCTCTGTCTCTCTCTCACACTCTCTCTCTCTCACTCTCTCTCACACACACTCTCTCTTTCTCTCTCTCTCTCTCTCTCACACACACACTCTCTCTCACTCTCTCTCACTCTCTCTCACTCTCTCTCTCACTCTCTCCCTTTCACTCTCTCTCTCACACACACACATACACAAACACACACACACTCTCTCTCACTCTCTCTCTCCCTTTCATTCTCTCTCTCACACACACATACACAAACACACACTCTCTCTCTCACTCTCTCACTCTCTCTCTCTCTCTCTCTCTCTCTCTCTCACACACACACACACACACACACACACACACACACACACACACACACACACACACACACACAACATTTGCCTCAAAATGGAGACATTCTCCTTTAACCCCAGCATTCAGGAGGTAGAGGCAGGTGGGTCTCTGAGTTCTGCGACAGCCAGGGCTACACAGAGAAATTCTGCCTCTAAAAACCAACAAACGAACAAAACCAAAACAGTTTGCCTCAAAGAGGAAGCAAGTCTAGAGAGGTTGGCTTAGCAACAGGATCGAGATCCCATACGGAAGAAACTCCTTTTCACCTCAAGGGGTGCCCAGACACAGTGGCCCAGGAGCCCTCAAACCCACAGGACAGGCTCGGGGAACTGGTTTTTTTTTTTCTTTCCACACCTCAAGACAGTCTGACTGAGACAGACTGGGGCTCAGAGGAGTCCAGAGCATGATTTTATTTTTGTGGCTCTCCCTGAGGACCAGGTAGAGAACAATAAGCCACTAACCAGTATCAGGCCAGCCACAGTGGGTTCTTGTATTTAGGGTAAGATCTGTCTGGGCTGGAAATGGCTTTCACTTCCCTACTTCTGTTCTAGAAACTTCTGGAACGCTATTTGCAGGTTTGGAGCTACTCTGGTTTCAAATATTTCTCCTCTCTGCTTCCTTTGAAGTTCCCTTCCCCCCATCCTTCCCACACACCAAGAAAGCTGTTCCCTCCCTTTCCCACCCCAGTTGCATTAAAGGTCACCAGTTGGTGAGAATACAATTAAAAAAAAAAAAAAAAACCACTCCCTTGAACTAGGTGCAGGCATTGACAAAGAACACTGGGTGTGGCTGAGCAGGCTCACCAGGCCTGGGCACTCTCATGGTTGATCCTTCACTAGAGAAAGCAGCCTCCAAGATATAGCGCTGGACCCGAGTCTTGATCCCAAAGAGACTGTGGCTTGGCAGTGTTCCTCCTGCACGCACCCGACTTGGGCCTCTACTGTACTGGACTGTACAGTACTCGTGCTGGCTCCTCCAGGCTGCGCTTTGCCAGACAACTTACTACTCTGCTGTAGCCTTCGAACTCCAGCTATTAAGTTTTGAGTGTGTTTGGGTGCAGCGGCAACACAGAAGTTTTGCTCATTGATTTCTTGAAGCATTTATTATGCTCTGTAGGCTGTTGGTATGGATCATTTAGATTTATGAGCCAGTGTATTCCATTCCCCGCTACCCTGCAGAGCCCGAGGATCCTGAAGAAATCATTTATACACACCCAATTCTTATTTGTCCTTGAATGGGGTTCTCACCAAGCATACAAATGCGAGCGCCACAGGAGGTAACGGTTTTATCTCTCCTTGGCCTGGACATAGCAGGAGACTGCTTTACCTTCCTGCTCCAAGGACCTCTTAGAGAAGAACAGAGAACCGAGCACTGAGGAGAAGGTAGACACCAGGAATGTGTGTAAAGCGAATGGTGAGGGCCAGTGGCTTTCAGTGCCAACAGTTCTGGTAACTTACTAGAAATGAGAGTTCTCAGACCCCACCCAAAACCTGCTGAGTCAGGACTCTGGGGTGGATCCAGTGATCTGTGTCGCAACCAGACGTTATCCGTGCCAAGGGATGAGTGTGGCTAGCATGGTAAAGGGCCTGAAACCAAGAGTCACTGGTCCTGGAAAATCCTCCAACCCTACAGTTTACTGTGAGGCCGTGGGAAAGTCGCTCTCCTTCTCCGTGCCTCCACTCTCTTGCCTAGAAAACGGGAAGATGTGAGTGCCTTTGTGTGACTTCAGACGATTGTTTCATAGGCCAAATACTGTTGTCAAGGTGAAAGGCATACAGATAAGACATCATGTGAATGCAGAATATACTTATTATTCCTTGCACTAGTGAATAATAAGAGCCCCAACAAAATTCAGGTACATTGGAAATCAATGTCTAAAAATAATTTAACTATAACATCATTATATATTATATAAATATATATTATATTTCTCGTGTGTGTGTGTGTGTGCGAGAGAGAGAGAGGGAAAGGGAGAGGGAGAGGGAGAGGGAGAGGGAGAGAGAGAGAGAGAGAGAGAGAGAGAGAGAGAGAGAGAGAGAGAGAATTCCACAGAAAACCAGCAGGAGTCAAGTCTCTCCTTCTGCATGCACGTCCTGTGGGTTCCAGAGATCTACCTCGGGTCATGAGGTTGGGTAGCAAGTGCCTTTACTTAATGAGCCATTTTGCCAACCCTTTAATAATGCAATTCTAAAAGTCATATGGGAAATACATAAACCATCCCTGTTAGAGAAGAGTGGTTCTGCTTCTTATTGTGCATCAAAAGAAGCATCTCTAACCAGCGGCTCTTCAAGCTTCAGGGCATGGCTCTGTTTCTCCTAACCCCGTCAGGCAGACTCTGTCTCTCGGACTGAAGGATGAGTGTCTCTGGGGAGGTAGAAGCTTATAGAGAGTGAGAGGACTGGCATAGGCACAGGTGGGTGACATTTATTTGTTTTCCTGTTTCATCCTCAGTGAAAATGGAGCCAGGCAGATCAGCAGTGACCACACCCTCCACAGGAGTACTGATGCTGTCTCTCAGCTTTCCAGGCTGGGCCATTCTGTTTCCTTTCGCGTCCCTTCAAAGGCTCCATTGTCCTCTTTAGTCATCTTTGTTTCTCTCCTCTGAACTCTTTCCAGATCCTTCAGGCACAGCCTCTGCTGATACTCAGGCTTCTCACTAAGGGAACTCGAGGTTGTACAAGAACCCCAGTGTCCATCAGAGATCGGGGAGGATTCTGGGAGGATGATCTCATAGCCCAGCATTGTTCCCCACTGAACTTCCCCTTCAAAGCTCTGCCCTCTTACCAAGGTCAAAGGCTGTGGCGGTGCCTGTCAATCCAGGGGTTCCATCCAGACCGATGGTTCAGAATCAGAGCTGTACATTGGAATCACCTAATAATGCCACTTCTCCAACTCCCAGGATCCCCATTTGTTGGCAGTGTCTGTGGCTCTAAAGTGAAGCCAGCCTAAGAACCACAGATTTTAGCTTTGATGGAGCAGCCGAGAAGCTGGGACAGACTGGGAGCCCCTGTTGACAGCAAACCTAGTTTTCCAGACTTAGCAGTAGCCACCCTGGAACCTTGTCCCCCTCGTCATGCCTATTAACTTCAAGTTTTATGATTCTCAATGTTTTTAAGTATTCATTGTTTCCCTTTCAGATTCTCAACTGCCCAGTTGCAGTAGAGTGTCTGGGAGAAATTATTAAGGCAGATCTCTGGCCCTGCCCCCAGACTTCTGGTTCAGCTGCCCAAGTAAGGGTTCCCAGATGCGTTTCTAGTCACTCCCCGGGCTACAGTTGCGGTTGCTGCTCCACAAATCGTTCTTTCAGAACTGCCCATCTTAGCTTTCTTGGTCTTCTCCATTCTGTGCCATTGGGGCAGTAAAAATTAGACCAAGCCACATGCTCAACCAGACCAGCAGGGCTCTCCATTGGAACTTTCTTGAGACCCCTTTGACTCAAGCCTAACGGATGTAACACTGAGCCAAGGTGAGCAGTGCCTGTTTAAACCATCGAGGCAGCAAGATTTTGTTGATTTTCTAGGGGACCTAAAGTTTGATAATTATCCATTAGTCGTGGGTGTGGTCTTGAAGGCGCTCTTTCTCTTATGCACAAACTCTCTCTCTCTCTTTCTCTCTCTCTCTCTCCCTCTCTCCTGTGTGTGTGTGTGTGTGTGTGTGTGTGTGTGTGTGTGTGTGTGTGTGTGTGTGTGTGTGTTTGGGGATATATTTAACAGATTATCAAGTTCATTCAACCACTGCTACGTTACAGCTGGTACCATCGTCTGTGTAACTATCCTGGCCTCATGGTTTGGTCTGAGTCTTACAGTGAGACTGGCGGACTTGTAGGTGCTCGGTTACTGGAAAAGCACACGGGGACAGGGTAGAGAAAACACTTGTTTGCTCCAGCGGTCAATCGGCCAGGTCGGGGGCTTTTTCTTTTTTAAAACACGTTTCATGCAGAGCTGAGTAGAGTCTCATCGAGACTCTTATCCCACTTTAGCCAACTGTCAGGTACAATGAGGAACCAGTGTTCGTCACAGGCAAGGTCTTCAGGTTTCTGTTAAAGTTGAGCTTGCCCTCCCCTGTGTCAACAGAGCTATCTGCTCAAGGCTACAGGAGACTCATAACGCATCTCACCCGTGTGACCTCCAAAATCAGTGAGTTTTAAGTAAACGTGCAGTGCTTTATAGTAAGTGGGAGTGGGTGAGCGGGTGAGCGGGTGAGTGTCTCTAGCCTAGGAAGCATCTGATTGGAGAGCTACTGTGGCCTTTAACATGATTGGCTGGCGGTGGGAGTCAAACCATAAACTTAACCTCTGCTTCCCTCTGCATTGGTGGTCTTTAGGCAGGGGGCGGGCTTGTTGGGGAAACACTGGGTTTGTTGGGGTTAGCCTAGAGACTGGACCTAGGCTGCGGTTTTGTTGAGGGAGATTAATTTGGAGATGTTGGTCTTTTGGGGGGTAATTTGGAAACCAATGCTAGGTACCACCTGTCAGTTTACCTGAATTCAAGTTCTCTGAGTCTGAACCTAAATGGTTATTTGGTCTCTCAAATCAAGAGCCAGAGGGTTGTGTAGAGAGAGCTTGTTTGTTTTGGTCACAGTCCCCTCTGCTTATGATTTGTGTAGACATCTTGAACCCGGCTAGTTCTAATTTGGTTTAATAATAATGGGTTCCTCATCTGTCAATATTTGCATGTGCTCTTAAGGGGTAAAATGTTCATGGCCCAGAACCAGAGGTTCCTGATTCTGCTTCATGGTCTCTGCCTGTCTCGGTTATGTTTTTCTGCATTTAATTGTAGCTTTAATTTTTTCAAACGCCTACTCTTAATGATGGTTCACAAAATGCTTTTACCTCCCTGGTAGCCCACCATTCACACAAGTAGTAGAAAAGAAAGGATACACAGTGGGTGAGGTGGGGGTGGGAGTGGACCTGCTTAGAAAGGTTCTATGGAGCAACTCCAATCTGTGTTGTCTGGAAATCTGCAGTTCAGGTCACAGTTAGCTGCAGCCACTCGATCCACTTGCAAATACTTCGCAGATAAACCAGCAGCCCAGTTAGGTAGAGTGGGAATAGCAAACATGAATCAGCAATGATGGTGCTACCTAGCAGAGACAGCCAGGCCTCGGCTGAATTGGTACGAGTTAGCAGGAGCAAACCAGAGGGATGCCGGAGAAGTTCTCAGCTGTGCTTCTCTCAGCAAAGTGAAGATCGGCGAAGACTGGAGACCAACAAGGCTTGCACAGCTAGCTGTACCAGCAAGCCAAGCTCAGCTCCTGTCACTTTCCGTCAAGTCCTATTTAAACCCTCTAGGCATCATGGGTCTTGGCTCAACTCTTGTGTCTGTCTCAGCTGACACCACTCTGTCAATCAGCCCAAGTCCTCCGAAGCAGCAAGAAACTGCAGACCACCACCAGAAGTTTTTCTCTCTATGAAGTCATAAGAAATGCAGCTCAGCTATGCAATGTAAGGCAGACCAACACATGCGTGTCATTAGCAAAGACTCATTCATCATGTATCCATTCACATGCGTTAGCAGAACATCCTTTTACCTGTGTCTGCTTCAGCTAAACATTCCTTCACGTGTTTGCCCCAGCAAAAAAAGACCCATCCAACCGACTTTCCAAAGAACCCTTAAGTTTCCATTTCACTTAACATTTCAGTGGCAACCTGTTTCCCTCTATTTGTTATATTATTCTACATCTAAAATGTTTCCTTAGTCTGTTATTTCATCTAGATATTTCTCATCATCTTTAACTCTGAATTTTTACTCCATTTTATATTTGTAGCCTTCTGTCTTTGCAAAACAGTTTTCAAGACTCCCATATATTTGTTATTAACTGTGGTTGCCCTGTTGTGCAAGAGTGTCATCTCCTCACTGTGCAACAGACTGTAGTCACCCTGCTGATAAACTGTAGTCACCCACTGGGTAATGCAACAGGGGTTTTGAATTTATTCCTCCCTCAGCTAAAATTTTATATCCTCTCACCCCCCACAGGTCCCCTAGTAGGACTCCCCCCACTTGACTATAGAGCAGACATTCTTAGTCATCCACTCAAAAATCATTTTGCACTCTTTTCATTGATGTCTTTTCTGTAGTCCAGGCTGGTCCCAAATTCCTGGTCCCAAGCGATCCCCCTGCCTCAGCCTCCTGGGGAGTTAGGATGATGGGTATATTACCATACCTGGTGAGGAATGACTTCCATCATTTTTTTTAAAAGATTTATTTATTTATTTATTATATATAAGTACACTGTAGCTGTCTTCAGATACACCAGAAGAGGGCATCAGATCTCTTTACAGATGGTTGTAAGCCACCATGTGGTTGCTGGGAATTGAACTCATGACCTCTGGAAGAGCAATTGGGTGCTCTTAACCGCTGAGCCATCTCTCCAGCCCGGCTTCCATCATTTTTTAATACACAATTTTATTCACGTGAGGGAGAGGAGCATACCATAGCACACATGTGAAGGTCAGAGGGCAACGTTCAAAAGTCAGCTTTCTCCTTCCTCCATGGAAATCCTGTGGATGGATCTTCTTGTAACAGAAAATCGTTTTAAGCGAGTGCTGTAACCCACAGCCTGGTGTATACTGGGGCAACATCCTACCATTGACATATTCATTCACAGTTCTGGAACATTTCTCCCTAGATTTCTTTCAACATTGTGTTAGGTTTGACCCTTGAAAGAGGAATGATCATAAGACCGCAGGAAGCTGGAAGGAGCCCACATTCGTGATTGGCTCAGCACCTGGACCAGACAGTCTGGGAATAGTTTCATCTCCAGATTTTTCATTATGGGATACTTTCTTTGTGATTTAAATCTTTAAATTTGCTTGAAATCAATGATACATCTCACTGTAACCATAAAAAGTACAATTAAACAAAAATATTATGTATGTAAGTACACTGTAGTTGTCTTCAGACACACCAGAAGAGGGCACCTGATCTCATTGCAGATGACTGTGAGCCACCATGCTGTTGCTGGGAATTGAACTCAGGACCTCTGGAAGAGCAGTCAGTGCCCTAGCCCTCACAATACATTCTTGTTTGTAGATATTAGTGGATATATCTCATAGAAAAGAAAGTATGACCTTTTAACCTACATTCTTAAACACTAGGGTATTTGAGAGAACAAATCAATTTCCTTTTTCATTAGGTTTGTGCTAATGGCTTAAATTAAAATGAAATAGAGTGGTGTGTAGCCTTTTGGATTGATCAAAACAAAGCCAAATGACCAGATGATCACCATGAGGGAAAGGGCTTTTCTAAGGTTTTCTGTGGACCCTAAGCCCTCATGGCCTCGGGCCAGCTCCTTACGTGTCTCAATCTTGTCCTCCTTTTGTGTCCATACTTATGAAATCATGCTACATGTGATCCTGGGTGTGTTCGGGCACACATGCACACACACACACACACACACACTCACGCATGCATGCACACACACACCTGCACACACATTGTGTATAAATGTATGAATTGTAATGTAACGTATGAAATGTACTTAACAGAGAAAGGGTCAGTCCTTGCATTAGTTGCCAGCCTGGCACTACAAGTTCTTTTCCTTTCTCATGCCTTCCAGGGTGATGATGTCTGCCCCCGAGCTGGCAGATATGGCTGTGAGTACCTTGCACACACTGCAGCCTGTTTGTAAGTGGAGTCACAGTAACAAGCCTCTTTGGGTCAGTGTCAAGGGCTAACTACTCATCTGAACATTCGTGCTATGACTTCACTTACTGTGCATTTAAATCAGCACCCAACAGGCCGGCCTGTGCACACTGCTGTTTTCATCTGCTCCCAGTTTCCCAGGAGGCTGTGCTGTCCCCACTGTAGCACATGATTCAGTCGCCTTTCTACGAACCACTGTGAGCCTCCCTCTCTGAGTAAGCCAGGTACTTTCAGATCTGTGCATACTCAAATGTCCTCCTGTGGGTGTGTGACAAACTGGCCCAGCCACTACCAGAAGAAGGATTGATTGGCCATCTTACTAGAACACCACTGATCTTTCGTTAGTTTCTCCAGCGAGTACGCCTTGGATTGTGACGTTTCCGCTTTTGCTCCTACGCAGCCTCTTTCCCTGACCTTGGTCTGGAGTTCAACTCGTCCTCACCCAACTGTCCTCGCCTAACCATGCCGTTCAAAGGGCCCTGGCGATGAGGACAGGATATAGAAATTGACTCTGACGTTCAGGATAGAGGATCCCACAAGTAAACAGTTTTTCCCTTGGTGGAAAGCTGAAAATGTCCTTGGTTCTGTCCTGGCGAGAGCCCAGCAACAGTAGAAGAGAGGTCTAATTCTTTGTATTTTTTTTTCTCTCCTAACTTCTGCCTGGAAAGTAGATATAAAAGGTGACTGCGGCTCCCATCAGTCCATCACCTGGACAAGAGATCACCTCCAGGAAGGCTGATTCTTCTAAAGTCATACTAAAGGATGGGCGGAATAACTATACCCTCTCTCGGGGATGTACTTTTCCTGCCCAGAATTTTTGCCCCTAGTGCAGTCGCTTAAGTGTCCCTTAGAGGCTTGCAGCTCCAAAATATCTGCCCACTTATTTTTTTTTAAAGTTTACCCCTTCCCTCTTCTCTACCTCTTTCTCTTGGGTAAGGGGTAAAGCCTAAGAATGCTGTCGTGTCACTCTGGGCTTTCTCACTCTTTTTCTGAAGGTACATTGCTACCATGTAGCTGCTTGCAGGACAGGATATAGAAATTGTTACCATTGCTACCTGCAGCCCTGTCTCTCCTTGCTGCTTCCTTTTCTTCATCCTCCTCCTCCTCCTGGCCACTGTCCAAGTCTACGGCTTGTCTGCCCTGTGGCTTTCCTTTAAACTCTAATAAAATTGTCCTCGTTGTCCATTCTGGATCCACTCTTAAAAGTATTTTATCAATGAAATGAAGAAGCCAAGGAGGGGACCCCCCCAGTTCCTCCATAGCAGAAGCATGTTCTGCTGGCGTTCCTGAGGAGAGGTAGCCGAGGGGGGGGCCTGGGCCCCAGGTGCTGCACCCTCAGAGACCCCCGAAACCTCCTCCATCTCAGCTCTCTCAGAGAATAGAGACGCCTGCCCTGCCTGCTGCAAGGGAGATAAGGAACAAATGTACAACCGTATCTCACCACTCACACCAGTCAGTACAGAGCTGCTCTACCTTGGCACAATTGGCATTTCCAGTTGACTCTTTGTTGTGGGGGGGGCTGGACTGGGGATTGTGGTAACTGCTTCCGGTTACCTCCAGAGCCTCCACTGGTTTTGTGCTTCTGATCACCCAGCCGTTCACACCTACTGCTCCAGTCATGGTCTTTTCTGGCCATTCAACAAAGAAGGTTTGTCTTCATCCCATGGTGACATGCTTCCCGGTACCAGCCTACGCATTATAAAGAGGTGTTTACTGTCGCTGTCCACACACAGGCGCGGTAGTCTCTCTGGATTCTCTCCACAGAATCTCCTACAACAAAACTTCATTTCCTGATACTGAATTAAGTAACCAGTCTTGGACTGGGAAGAATGCTTGCCCCGTGAGCCTGAGAACCCGAGTTTCGATCTGCAGAGCCACATTTTATAAAGGATGGACAGTGTAAATGTCTGTAACCCCAGACCCTCCCTCCAGGAGAGAGGCAGAGGAAGAAGAACCACGCAAAGTTAGTGGGCCAGCTAACCTGACGTAGGAAGCTGCCAACAAGATGAAAGGAAAGAACCAACACCCATGCTGTCCTCCGACCACTGCATAGTACACTCGCCTGCACGTACAAACCAGTACCACACACACACACACACACACACACACACACACACACACACACACACACCACTTATTTTATTATTATATTTTGTGTAGTACAGAAGAATTCTGAGGGCACTGTGTCTCCTATTTCTCGTTCTCCTTCTTGTGCCTCCGCAGAGACCACGTCAATCCCAGTGGGTCCTATCTTGCCGGTTTTCTATGCTTAGGCAAGCATATTTTCATTCTAATCTTTGTATGCAGAGGCAACATTTTTCCTCTATCCCATCCCCAAGCAGACAAAAGCTGTATCCCCACAGGTGGGCAAGGGAGAGGTCTTCTTAGTGCTTCCTGAGTGTC